>NC_080860.1:18632081-18951204 GCF_030435755.1 Ochotona princeps | reverse complement strand
TGGTTCTAGCCATTGTGGCCACTTGGGGAGTTAATCAGTGGATGAAAGACCCTTTCTCTTTGTCTCTCTTTTTCTCTGTAATCTGCCTTTCTGATAAAAATAAGTTAACTCTTTTTAAAAAATCCAGATGCAAATCCCTAAAACTGGGAATATGCAAACTAATTTGTAGGCAGAGCATTCAACAGTTAAGGCTAGCTACCAAGAGCATTTCATCAGGAATGCTGCTAGTACCAAAAGCAACTGTGTTCTGAGTCCTATTGCAACTCTGTTCCCAACACTAGATTTCCCATGGCCTTGACGTTTGCATCTTTTAGATTCAAAAAGCACAAGACACTTCTTTATTCAAAGTTAGATTAGCAGTAGCAAGTGAAGCGAAGGATCTGAACCCAGCTCCGCAGTGACCCGCTATGCCGGCTGGCCTGGATGAACACTCAGGCGGCGCCGTCGGCCAGCAGTGTGCCTGCGAGGCTGGGCGGCAGCAGCAAGCAGGCCAAGTCCAGAGACCAGCCTTGGAGGAAGGCAGGACCTGCGCATGGGGGGCTGGAGGGATGATTCTCCAGTGTTACACAGGGCAGTTCAGTCAGCTTGTCTGCCCCATCACATCCACCCTGAAGGGCCAGTAACCCCTACTCCCCACCACTGCGACAACAAGGAAGCCCCCCACATTTCAAAATGTCCCTAGAGAAAGGAGGTTAAAAAAAAAGGAAGGCCCAGCGGTAGCGTAGTGGCTTAAGTCCTCACCTCGCATCCACTAGGATCTCATGTGGGCACTGGTTCGTGTCCCGGTGGCCCTGTTTCCCATCCAGCTTCCTGCTTGTGGCCTGGAAGGGTAGTTGAGGACAGCCCAAAGCGTTGGGACCCTGCAACCCGCATGGGAGACCCAGAGGAAGCTCATGGCTCCTGCTCAGCTTTGGCTGTTGCAGTTACTTGGGAAGCAAATCAGTGGATGGATCTTCCTCTCTGTCTCTCCTCTCTCTGTAAATCTAACTTTCTAATAAAAACAAAGAAATCTTAAAATAACAATAATAAACAAATCACCCCTTCCTGAGTATAGATGAGATAAGCAAACAGAGGACTGGGCATGAATATAAAAGAAATAGGAAAATAATAAAAACGTGATGGGGAACTGGCAGAGGGACCCCTCCTTCATGACTCAATTACCCACAGACGCAGTCCAGACACCCCTTAGTTCTGGTCCTGCCAACCTTCACTGCGCAGCCCCAGTCCCAAGGCCTCCTGCATTTCAGCCACCCCCAGCACTTGTCTTGACCACACGCACATCTCCCTCCGCCTACCACGGGCTCCTCCTAGTCACCCAACACCTAGCACAAAGGTCTGCGGGTGGAGAAAGGGGCACCTCGTCCCACAAGGAAGAACCTGTGATGCAGCCATGCCTCCTGGCATCCATCTGGATGCCCTGGGTTACTGAGTTCCTGCCTCCCAGCTTGAGCCTGGCTGCTCAGCCTTGTCCACTGTGGGCATCTGCAGAGTGACCCAGTTAAAAACAAGAAGGTGTGTGAAGTTGTGTAAAGTCAGCCTGTGCCACTGGGACCTTTGCACACTCCCCTGCCTGTGTGGTGCTGGCACAGACCCCAGCTGCATCCCCTCGTCGGCACCCAGAGTTCCTGCAGGGCAGAGGCCAGGCGGGGTCCGGCCCATCATTGCTCTATAACGTCTGCCAAGGAAGGGATTTTGCGTTGAAGGTTTTAAAGGCTGACGGCCATGGAAGCCAAAGGGGACCGCAGACATTTTCTGTTACTGAAAGCATCCATTTTTTCCCAACTCTCATCTCTGAGTATCACTTAGCAACCAGCCACACTGGGTTGCTCCACTGCTCCCGAGTTTGCATGTAAGTGACAAGTTACTTAATGGCTCTCGGATCCGTCTGAAGGACAGACCACCACCTTCACAATGTGGTCCTGAGGACTAGTGCTGAAGGACAGGGGGAAACAAATGCAGCAGGCACTGAGTAAAGTCGGGGTCCACAGGCAGACTGGAAGGCTGTGCCGTCAGCAGTGTGCTCCCAGAGCTCTCTGCTTGTGAAGCAGTCTCTGGCTGCAGCTTGCCTTCTCCAGTGCACAGCACCAACCCCTGGTGACCAGTCTCCCTGACCACACTTCCTCTGCCCTCTTCCCTTCCGCTCTCAGCTCACAGATACAGGCAGGCGTCCCCTGGGCGCGGTCCTCCTACTCACTCCCAAGGCTTGGATTAGCTTCTCTAAGAAGATGACTGCATGACCTCTGTCAGGTTCAAATGCAAGACCGCCAACTCAAGCTTCCAGACAGACACTTCTTATCTTAGTGAACAGCACAACCAAGCTCGCCAGGCCTGGATGTCTCCTTTCTCACTCCTCCCCTTCTCCCCATCCTTCCAGAGCACATCACAATGACCCCCAGGGGCTCTTCTTCCTGGTGGACTTGTGAAGCCTATATCTGTCAGTCTCTCCTCTTTGGTCCTTCTGCTCCCTCTCAGTGGCTCCTAGCCCATCTGGGACAGCAGATCCCTCTGAAAATCAATGAAATGCTCCGTCCATTGAAAGGAGTAAAACAAAACATGCTTGCAAGACCCAATACGAGCGTACTTATTTAGAGTATGTTCACCTACTCCAAGGTTTAAAAAACAAACAAATCACCTATACACAATCTCATCTCCAGCTCATCATAAACCTCCAGATGCCCACCCAAAACCACCAGGCCTGACTCTGCTATGGCAAACACAGATGGGACTTGAACTCCAATAAACCGGGCCTGGCACGACAGCCTAGTGGCTAAGATTCTTGTCTTGCACGCCTAAGATCCCATATGGGTGTTAGTTTGTGTCCCGGCTGCTCTACTTCCCATCCAGCTTCCTGTTTGTGGCCTGGGAAAGTAGTGAGTATGGCCCAAAGCCTTGGGACCCTGACCCACAGGGAAGAGCTGGAGGAAGCTCCTGGTTCCTGGCTTGGGATCAGCTTAGCTTTGTCCATTGCAGCCACCTGTGAAGTGAATCAGCAGACAGAAGATCTTCCTCTCTGTCTCTCCTTCTCTGTGTAAAATCTGCTTTTCCAATAAAAATAAATAAACTGAAAAAATTCAATAAACCTATAGCAGACTGATTTTTAAGTTGATAATTTCACACATCCCTTGAAAGATGCCGTAAATATCCAAATGGCACTTGACAGAAAAAAGGGGGGGGTTTCCCCACCCTGATCATCCAGGCTATCAAAAATTTAAGTCCAGACCAGTACTTACCACTTCTCCCTGACAAACCTACTTTGCCTACAGCCTCCCTTGATAAAGGTACCACATCCTCCCAGGCTTCCTGGATGAGCAGTTATGCTCACACCCACTCACTCATGGAACCTTGTATCTTCCCAACTCAGAAATCCCCCTCAAATGCTGACTCCAAGGGCTGGTGCTATGGTGTATTGGGTATGCAGGGCCAGTTACAATTCTGGCTATTCCACGCTTGATTCAACTCCCAGCTAGCCGAAGTACCTGGGAAAGCAGCGGAGGACAGTCCAACTGCTTGGGCACTGGGGAGACCCGGATGAAGCTGCTGGCTTCAGATCAGTCCAGCTGTTTGAGGGCAATGAACCAACAGATGCAAGAACACTCTAAGTCCATCTTTCAAATACATGCAACCTTTTAGGAAAACAGCAATCCCGGGGGCAGGAGCTGACAGAGCAGTGGGGACACAGTTAAGAACGACCGCCCCTCATTCGGGTGCCTGCTTCAGGCCTTACCCTGCTTCAGATCCCGGCTGGGAGACCCAGGGCAGTCACGGGCTCCTGGCTTCAGCCTGGACCAGGCCTGGCTGTTCCAGGAGTTTGGGGAGTCAGTCAGTGGAGGAAGGCTCCCAGGGGTCTCTCTTCCAGTCTTTCTAATTAACTAGAATAATAAAACGAGGAGATACCAGTTCTGTCTTCCTCCCAACTCTCACACCTCTGCCTCATCCTTCATTCCTGCTCCTGCCTGCCACGATGGGACCTCTCCCTTCCACTCTTCCAGCAGCGGCCCTTGCTGCCCATTCTCCACACAGCCCCTCAGCCCTGCAAGGCCACCACGGCCTCACACACCCCACCACTCCAGTCGCTGCTCTTCCTACCGTTCCCACCAGGGAAGCCATCTTTTCCAAAAATTCAAAATTGACAAAGTGACTGCCTCTTTCAAAAACATTCTTACTTCCCCCACAGCACAAACACATTGCTAAATGTGGGGTTTTGAGGGTCCCCGATGGTTCGCCACCTGAGTGCTTTTCCAGGATTAGATTCCACAGCTCAAGCTGTCACTTGCTTCTATTATCTGCCTGTCAAACTCACACCCACTCTTAAAGGCCCAACTCAAGCCTCATTCTTCATCTCTACAGCTTCCACACAGTGGTTAGAAAGGGGCTCTGACCAAAACAAAAATCCTGAGGAACTTGTTGAAAAATTGGAAAAAAAATCTGCAAAACATTAACAAACTTCTGAGTCTTTATAGTAGTGTTTAAAATATTGCTATTCAAAATATTAGCATTTTGACCACAAATCTTCATTCTCCAAAACTTATTGATCAGATGCTAATGAATGTGACATACAGAAGATCCAGTCAACATGAGGTCACGCTATTACCCTGAAGAGAAAAGGTTATAACCTGGACTCCCATGATTCAAACATCTCTTAAATTTCATTTAGAAAGGGAAAATTGCAGTCAGAGTACTTAGCACATGAACGGAGGTCAAATAAGTCGGTGAGCAGTGACAGACACGGTTCCCTAATCTGCATCATTTTCAGATCAGTTAAAAAAAATCTTATCAGCTAAGAGAAAAACATTCTTTCAACTGATCTGTCTGCAAGATTTTTTTTCAGTCCATGTTTTAGATCTATTTTTTTAAAGGGAGGGGTCAGAGGACACAGGCAATCCTGAGCCTCTGCCAAGGAGACCCAGCTTCTGGTGGACTTCTCACAGGTGCCACAGCATGACATGGATGACAGAGAAGGGACACTCTGTGCAGGACCTCCTCCCAGCTACTCAGCAGGGCCGGATTTCTTTTAAGTCTGACCTGAGTTTTTAAGTTCTCCTTTGGCTTCTAAGCTGTGGACACCTGTCAATCTGTATCCTAGAAAGCATTTTGCTCCTTATGGAGTCAAGCAGTCTTCTAAAAATGCACCCTATTTTTCTATCGAGCTACGGTCACCGGTAAAACGTGCCCTTCATGGCATTTCCAAAATGACCTTCACCTAAATTTATTTGTGTTCTTGAAACACACTAGCACACAGCACTAAAATGCATTCGAATGCTGGAATTATCGCTGACTCTGTTGAAGGGTGTCCTGAACAGCACCTGGGCGTTGGATACAGGATCTCAAACTTTGGTCTCACTCTCAAGTCTCACACCTTCACTCTGGGACCTCGGAAAAAAGGCTTGCACCTGGAAACACTTCCACATCTTAACAGAGGGCAAAGGCCACCTTCTCTTCTCTCAGGGTGGCTGTTCAAATAAAATCAAAGCACAGCTTGTAGCAGAGCACCCAGCATGAAACATTCCATAACAGAGCTTTCTTCATTCAACACAAAAGATACTAAGACTCAGAAGAGAATCCATTCCTGCAAGTCCTCAGTACCAAACAGTAGTCGGGCCTGCACAGCTAATGCAAACGATACCACCACCATCACTCCATGAATGTTTCAGAGGGATATGGATAAACAGGAGGGGAGCCTGCAGGTGATGGCAAAAAAAGAATATTACTTCACTAAAGCTGCAATACACTGACCGCTAAAACAGTAAGAGGGGAAAGGCACCGTCATTAGTGTAAAACGCCTTGGCAGCCTTCACATTGGGTAAGAGAACAGAGCGCACTTGAGATTGGGGGAGGGTCGGAGGAGGCCCAATCCCAAGCAGATCTTTCAGAAACCAAAGGGATGCTTGCTGCTTCTATCTGAAACGCGCACACTTAGATTGATTTGCATCCATTAAAATAAATAAAAACTTCAAGGCAGAAATCCTCCACCCAATGCCCCCAAACCCCTGTCGCTGACCCTGTTTTTTGGAAAACCTGAGCTGCAGCACCAGCAACCCTTTTCAAGACAACGAACCAAAGCAGTCGGCGGCCAACACGCCGAGAGGGGGCTGCCAGAGACTTAATCATCCCGGGGCTCCCCGCACACCCGCAGGGTCCGCCGCCCGCCCGCCGCCACTAGGCGATCATCTGATGGAATGTGCGGTTCGACCATCACACGTCAAAGACCAGGCCAGGATGTTGGCAAACTGGGGCGCGAGGGACGCTTCCTTTGCCTCCCGGGGCAGGGGGATGGGGGAACTGGGGAGGGTCTGGCCTTGAAACCCAGCCAGAACAAGTCAGCGCAGCCATCCCCTGCACCCCGAGCCTCCGCCCCCTGCAACCTCTCCCTTAGAAGACCGGCCCGGGACGAGCTCCCAAACAGCAGCAGCAGCAGCAGCAGCGAGCGGCACCTAGACCTCGGGCCTCGGGCTTCGGGGCGCGCCGACCTGCGACCGAACCCCAGGACCGGGGTCGCCGCTGCAGCCCCCGGGCGGTGCAGCGGGCCGGGCCTGCGGACGGGGCGCCGACACTCACCACACCATGCCGTAGGCACCCTCGCCGATGTACGAGAGGTTGGTGTAGCGCGGCCCCACGTCGAACACCTGCCCGCGGACCATCTCCGGGCCCGCGCCCGCCGCCGCCGCCGCCATGTTGGCTGCCGGGCCGCCTCCGCCTCGCTGGGCTCGTCGCTCCGCGGCCGCCGCTCCACTCCCGTCGCGCCTCCCGGAAGGACCGCGTCGCCGCCCGCGCAGCAGCCGCTGCCGCCAACCGGGACGCGGGAGAGAAGCGCGTCCGCTCAGGAGAAGGCCGAGAGCTCGCGGCGGCGGCGCTCGGAACCACCGCCTGTCTGACTGACGGGCGGGCCGGCGGGCGGAGGGAGGGGCGCGCGCCGAGGAGGGCGCCGGGGCGGGGCCAAGAAGCGTGCGCCCCCATTGGCTGCCCGCGATGAGGGGCGGGGCCTCGCGGGGCTGGCGGAAGAGGCGAGCTGAGGGAGGAGCACTGCGGCAGTGGCGCCGGAGGGCGCGGTCACGTGCGTCCGCGGGTGAGGCGGCTGTGGAGTCGCTGAGGGAGAGGGAGGGGTCAGGCGCGGACTCGCCGGGGGCGGGGAATCTGAGAGAGCCAGGGGTGAGGCGAGTTCGAGACCCGGTCCTGACAGATCCAGGAAGTGTCCTCACTTGGTGTGAGGAGGAACGCCGGCTGCAGGCGCGGACTTCGGGCCTGTGGGGTCTGTGGCCCAAACTGTAGGAGGCCTCGAGACTAGGTCAGAAACCAGAAATAGTGCATCGGGCCGGAGAAGGTGGGAAACCAAAATGTGAAAATCAAAACGAGAGAGAAGGGGTGGATCTTCTCACCTGAAATCAACTCAGCCAGTGTTGAGTATGGGTGGGGCGTGTTCTTACAAGGGTATCTTATAGACACAGACATTATATACTCAAGCTCAATTATATACATCATACATCTATGAAGAGATGTAAAGCCGAGCAAAGGGCTTAGGGGTTGAGACTCTTGAGCAAGACCTTGTTGTTCTTGAGAACGATCCCCGGATTAGGACGATGTACACAAGCTTAGACACAGGATATGCTGAAATAGGGACCCAAACAAACAAAAACAAAAACGGAATCGCCGAAACTGCAACGTCAAGATTTAGAGAAACTGAGACAGACACTCTGGGGCTCAAAAATAACCACTCTGGGCTGCTCCACTTCCCACTCGGGTCTCAGTTTCCTCAGACTCCACAACGGGTATAACAGTAGTACCCACCTCACAAGCAGGTTGTTCAGAGTAAATGCTACATTATGTGCACGATAAATATTATCTGTTATTGTTATCTACTCCACCCAAACCTGTTCCACATCTTGAATATGTGGATAGCATCGCCTTCACCCAGAAACTCATGCTAAAGTTAGGCCTTATTCCTCAATAACGTTTTATCTTCTTCCTGACAACCCATAGAAGCACAAACTCCTGTGAGTTCTTTAATTTTTGAGGAATCTTTACAACTCAAAGCATGATCTCCAGAACAGCAGCATCAGCTTGTCTGGGAGCTTGTTGGAAATGTAGCCTCTTACATCCAGCATTGTGGCACTGTAGGTAAAGGTGCCCCATACTACACCAGCATTCTATGTGGGTGCCAGTTCATGTCCTGGCTGCTCCATTTTTTTTTTTTTTTTGTAGAAAGTTTATTTTTGATAATTTTTACATATTTTTAAGGATTTATTTTTATTGCAAAGTCAGATATACAGAGAGGAAGAACTTCCGTCCGATGATTCACTCCCCAAGTGAGCACAACGGCCGGTGCTGTGCTGATCTGAAGCCGGGAACCTGGAACTTCCTCCAGGTCTCCCACACGGGTGCAGGATCCCAAAGCATTTGGCCTTCCTCAACTGCTTTCCCAGGCCACAAGCAGGGAGCTGGATGGGAAGTGGAGCTGCCGGGATTAGAACCAGCGCCCATATGGGATCCTGGAGCATTCAAGGCAAGGACTTTAGCCGCTAGGCCACACTGCTGGGCCCAATTTTTACATATTTGATTAGGGCGCGAAGGGTCAAGGGCTAGAGGAAAGTGGGTGAGACCATTGTTTTCATATTCCCTTTTTTCCTTACTATATCTACGGGGAGAGGAGAAATGAGGGGAGAAGCCATACCCAGCTTCCCAACCAAACCAGGGTTCCCGATGTGGGGCATGCTCTGAGGATCCTGCTCAAGTGGTTTTGATAATTCAACAATTCTATATTCCTGCCTATCTTGCCACTCTTACCCCATTGAAATCTCCCTAGAATTCATTGACTGACAGTTCATCTTAGAGTCTCTGTCCAGGTATTCACTGCCAACTCTTGGCTGGGGTAGTTGATTGATTTGTTCTGTCCTCCATCCTCTGTCGTGATGCCAAGTGTCCTCTGCAGGATCCATTGTACTACCATATCTTCATGTGCGTCT
This sequence comes from Ochotona princeps, assembly GCF_030435755.1. Taxonomy (NCBI): domain Eukaryota; kingdom Metazoa; phylum Chordata; class Mammalia; order Lagomorpha; family Ochotonidae; genus Ochotona; species Ochotona princeps. The sequence continues at coordinate 18,942,247 of NC_080860.1, read as the reverse complement.
GGATATGCCGTCCACTATCCCATCTAAGCCACTGAGGAACGCATGCTCTCCACAGTGAAACCATGGAACCTGTAATTCTCTTCCTGGTTGGAGCTCTGAGTTCTGTGGTTCAGTTGGGGGGATTCCCAAAGACACCTCATCTGAGGTGATCCCAAACCTGGTTCTTGTGTGTATATGCCAGGACAGGGTCTGGCACAATCTGTCATCCAAATCAACCTACACACACACTGGTAGTTGCAGTTGTTGGGTCAGTTCTGTCTCCAGCCCTATCTTCTATGCAATCTGATGGCTGTTGCAGTCCAGCCTAATCCTACCCACTACACATCTGACCCTCACACAAACCAGTGGGGGTTGTAGCCTAGTAGGAGTGACCTGCAATAACCCCCACCAGGCCTGTTCCCTACCGTAGTTTCTGTGTTTGCCAGCATGTACAGCAGACTGGTCCAGTCTGTCCCACATCTCATTCTGCTCTTGTACATGTCAATAGGCACTGAAGCCTAAATCACCCCAACCAGCCTCACTTTCCAGTCAGTGCCAGCGGGCGCCACTCTCTGTCAAGCCATGCCTACCCCTAATTCTAGTTTCCATGCTCATCAGTGATAGATGCAGCCCATCAGAAACCTGCCCACTATTTCCATGGGCTCACTCTCACTCGTGAATCTTGCATTCTCCAGGTGGTTCTGCAGTTTAGCTTGACAGAGTTTGTTCCCCGAGGCACCATCCACTAGCAAATGCTGCAGCAAAGTCCAACCAACCCACACCCACTCTGACTTATGCATGCACCAGTAGGTACAGTCCACCCAGCCTGGCTTTCCCAGAATCTAACTTACATGCAGGCCAACTGGTGTTGTATCCCTGACCAGCCTGGCCTGCCCCCAATCCCAGCTTTCACACTCTCCGGTAGGAATAGTAGCCAGGAAGAAGAGCCCCCCCCACCCCTGTAGCTTCCCTACCGGGTTCGCCTGCCCTCCCCGGGTCTCATGTGTGCTGGTTGGGTGCTATGGCCCAGTCTGGCATGGCCTGCCTCACCTTGGCATTTGCCAGTGGGTGCTGTAGCCTGGCTCGGCCCGGAGAGTAGCCAATTCCAGCTCATGCTGGTGGGGACTATAGCCTAACCAGCCTAGCCAGCCCACAGTCCCGGTCCTAAAGTAAACTGGCTGGTATTGTGACCCAAGCCAGCATGACCCACACACCATTCTGGCTCTCAGATTTACCACTGGCTGCTCCACTTCTAATCCAGCTCCCTGCTAATGGCCTGATATTCAGAGAGGAGGAGAGACAGAGAAGATCTTCTGTCCAATGATTCACTCCCCAAGTGACCGCAATGGCCAGTGCTGCGCCAATCCGAAGCCAGGACCCAGGAACTTCCTCCAGGTCTCCCACGCGGGTGCAGGATCCCAAAGCATTTGGGCCGTCCTCGACTGCTTTCCTAGGCCACAAGCAGGGAGCTGGATGGGAGGTGGAGCTGCCGGGATTAGAACTGATGCCCATATGGGATCTCTGCGCGTTCAAGGCAAGGACTTTAGCTGCTAGACCACTGCGCCGGGCCTAGGATCTGCATTTGAACAAGATATCCAGGAGATTTATGAACATAATCCACTTGGAAAACTCACTGCCATCTGCCCACCTATTTTCTTTCCCTTTAAAGACTTTTAAAAAAGATTTATTTATGTATTTGAAAGACTGAGTTACAGAGAAAGGGAGTGACAGAGATCTTCCATCTGCTGGTTTACTTCACAAGTGGCTGCAATGACCAGAGCTGGGCCAGTGAGAAGTTAAGAACCAGGAGCTTCTTCCAGGTCTCCTATATGGGTGCAGGGACCTAAGCACTTGGGACATGTTCTGCTGCTTTCCCAGACACTTTAGCAGGGAGCCGGATGGGACTGGAGCAGTCAGGTCTCAAATCAGCTCTCAAATGTAGTGCTAGCATCAAAGGTTGTAGCTTAGCTCATTGCACCACAGCTCTGGCCCCTTCTTTCAGTGTGTGTGTGAGAGAGAGAGAGAGACAGAGACAGAGAGATTGATTTATTTGAAAGGCAGAGTTACAGAGAGAAAAGGAGAGAGATCTTCCATCTGCTAGTTCATTCCTAAATTGCGTTAGGCCAGAATGAAGCCAAGAGCCTAAAATTCCCATCTTTTCCACCCTCCCAGATGCTCTTAACAGGGGGTTCTATTGAAAGTGGAGCAACCAGGACTCGAACCAGCATTCACATAGGATGCTGGCACTGCAGGCAGTGACACAACACTAGTCCTATGCCCACGTATTTTTTTTTTAATTCTCCCTTTGAGTCTACCCAGATCAATCTTTCTGTAACAAACTACATCTGTTTCCTTCTTAATGTCAGCCAGTGGTCCTAATCACACTCAGAGTAAGACTTCTGTTGTCTGCCTCTCTACCCAGTGTCCCCTGGCTCTCCTCTCTCCTTATGTTCCATTTGCCAGCCACATTAGTCTACGCTCAGTTCTTTCCTGTCTTTTGGTCTTAGATGTACTGACCTTGCCCTGTGATATGTTCTGTCTCCATTTGTCCAGAATTTGTGGCCACTTTTAAGGTACCACACTATTATAGCATGTTGCATCTGACTACCAATTTTCTCCAGAGAATTCCTCTTGCCTGATTTCATAGGCAGTAAGTGAACTTCTGATGAGAGTTTGGGTTCCCTTGTGCTTTTCTGATAAGGAAAGTCCTCTGAACACAGGAGAGCACTGTCCAGGTCCTATTGGCAATTCCCAGTTATTCCAAGATGAGGTTTAGGGACTGGTGCTATTTTGGGCATAGCAAATTAAGCCTCTGCTTGCAGTGGCAGAATCCCATATGGGCACTGGTTCAAATCCCCAGCTGCTCCAACTCCCATCCAGCTCCCCAGTAATGCATGTGGGATAGTAAAAGAAGATGATCCATGTGGGAGACCTGGAAGAAGTTCCTGGCTACCAGCTTCAAATCATTGCACCCATTTGGGGATGGAGGAGGTGGTGAATCAGCAGGTGGAAGATCTCTCTGCCACTCTATATCATTCTGATTTTAAACAAAAGTAATCTTTTAAAAAGATGGTATTTAGCCTCCTTAGTCTCTGCTGAGTCAAGCTGGCATGAGCCAGGCTCAAAGTGAACAATCATCTTAAGTATGCTGACAGCAACAAATTTCTGGAAGCATGAAGCTAAGAACATTCTAGAACACTGTGAACCCATACCAAGCCTCTAAGACCTGCTTGGAAAGCCAGCTGCCCATCTAGATATTTTCCTTATTGTGTGACAACCGCAGATAAACAAAACATTACAAAACTGGTATTTGATCCAGGTAATGTCTAAAGAACAAAAAAGTGAACCCCGGCATGATAACCTAGTGGCTAAAGTCCTCACCTTGAACATGCCAGGATTCCATATGGCTGCCAGTTTGTGTTCCAACGGCTCCCCTTCCCATCCAGCTCCCTGCCTGTGGCCTGGAAAAGCAGTTGAGGATGGCCCAAAGCCTTGACCTATGTGCCCGTGTGAGACCCAGAAGAAGTTCCTGGTTTCTGGCTTCAGATCAGCTCAGATCCAGCTATTGTGGCCACTTGGGGAGTGAATTAGTGGACGGAAGAGCTTTCTCTCTGTATCCAGTTAAAATAAGTGAATCATTTGAGAGAGAGAGAGAGCGACCAGGATGTAGAGGAGCCTGGTAACAATGTCTGTGCAGCACATGGAGATTACCCTGTTGTACCACAACATCATGGTAAGATGAGCAAGCCTGCCAGAGAGCACTCACTCTGACAACAAAGCCACTGCTGTAATAACCCATTATGTTACGAATCTAGGTGATCCATTCACCTGACCCCATCACCTGCCCAAGGTCCCACCTCTCAAATACCATTAACATGTACCTTTGGAGATTTCAATTTGCAAGACATTTAAAATCTTAGCTAAATGTACTGCTGCTATTTTGCCTTGTGCAACACAACTAGATTTTTGTAGCAGGGTCTTTATCCTTCTGCCCTTGGACATGATTTTAAAAGGGGTGACCCTATACCACTCCATGCCCTTAGGTACCAGGACTGAGCATGTGGCTCATGGTTCTAAGCAGAAGCACAGAATGTTAGTTTAAAAGATGGACAGATGGCCTGATAGGTCACTGACACTGTTAGCTCAGAGTCTAGAAGGTAAGGGTATTCCAGTTCTGCTGGAGAGATAGGGTAGGGATGTGAATCTGAGAGATGTCCTTGAGACAGCCAAACCAGAGTTAGATGCCACAGTGGGAGGTTGCCTTCCGTTGAAGCTCTATAGTTTCCTATATCAATATTCTATAGGTTATTGTAAATACAGGTTATATGTCAATATTCTCTTTTTTTCACTTGAGTCTTTTGGACTTAGTTTTCTGCCACTTTGAAATCATGAGCGTTCTGATGAATGCTTTCCCAGTTAAATTCTCTTTTCTGCAAAAATGGCTCAGAACTATACAATAAATTACTGAGACATGAATCAGAAACTCATGAATGATGAAAAGAGAAAAGGAACTGGCAATGAGCCTTGAAACTTGCTAAAGATAGAGAGTTGAATAAAACCACCTTTCAGCAGAGGATGCTTGATACTGATAAGGTGAAATAATTACTGTTGCTATGGCAACACACAAACTGCATAAGAGAAAACTGAGAAAGGAGATTTTTTTTTAAATAAGATTTTTAACCTCAGATTATGTAATGAAAACCAGGGAGGGAAAAAAAAAGAGGATGAGAAGAAAGACATTAATCTATGTTTTAAGATGAGGATCAGGGGCTGGCACCATGGCATAGCACGCTAGGCTTCCACCTGCAGCACCAACATTCAAATGGACACTGAGCAGGGCCCTGCTGTCTCCGCTTCCCATCCAGCTTCCTGTTTATGGCCTGGGAAGGCAAGGAAGAATGGTCGAGGTCCCAAAATCCACGTGGGACATCTGGAAACAGCTTCTGGCTCCTGCCTATGGACCAACCCAGCTCCAGTTGTTGTAGCCATTTGGGAAATAAACCAGTGGATAGAAAATCTCTCTTTGTCTCTTCTTTTCGCTCTTTAATGCTGTCCTTCAAATAAAAAAAAAAGTGAATCTTTTTAAAAGATGATCAACGTTATTTCAAATTATAATATAATTTCACATGATTTTTCAATGTGAAATGCTTTGTGTATAAATTATAGTTATTGCATGAAATAAAATTAATTCACACAACAAAAATTAAGAATTTTTCTTTTAAAGACTTTATGGGCCCGGTGGCATGGCCTAGCGGCTAACGTCCTCGCCTTAAACGCGCAGAGATCCCATATGGGTGCTGGTTCTAATCCTGGCAGCTGCACTTCCCATCCAGCTCCCTGCCTGTGGCCTGGGAAGGCAGTCAAGGACGGCCCAAAGCCTTGGGACCCTGTACCCACATGGGAAACATGGAAGAGGTTCCTGGTTCCAGGCTTCGGATTGACAGAGCACCAACCATTGTGGTCACTTGGGAAGTGATTCATCGGATGAAAGATCTTCCCCTCTGTCTCTCCTCCTCTCTGTATATCTGACTTTGTAATAAAAAATAAATAAATCTTTAAAAAAAGAGACTTAATTTATTTTTACTGGAAAGGCAGATCTACAGAGAAAAGGAGAGACAGAAAGATGTGACCACAATGGCCAGAACTAAGGTGATTTGAAGCCATGAGCCAGAAGCTTTTTCTGGGTCTCCCACATGGATGTAGGGTCCCAAGGCTTTAGGCCATCCTCTACTACTTTCCCAGGCCACAAGCAGGAGCCTCTTCCAGATTGCCCATGGTCCCAAGGCTTTGGGCCATCCTCTACTGCTTTCCCCAGGCCACAAACAGGGAGTTGGATGGGAAGTAGAACAGCCAGGACTTGAACTGGTGCCCATATGTGTACCTGGTGCATGCAAGGTAAGGATTTAGCCGCTGAGCCATCGTACCAGGTCCAGAAGCAAGTAGTTCTTTAGGGCACCAGTTCAAATCCTGTCTGCTGTTTTCCCGATCCAGCTTCCTGCTAATGCACCTGGGAAGATGGAGGAAAGTGGTCCAGGTACTTGGGTCCCTGTCACTCAAATGAAGACCCAGATGGAGTTCCTGGCTTCAGCTGGGCCCAGCCCCAACCACTGTGGCCATGTGGGAGGTGAACCAGGGGATAGAAGACATCTTTCTCTCTCCCTCTCTGTCACTCTGCCATTCAGAGCAATAAGAAGATAGTCAAACTGAACAACATTATGAACTAATTGGACCTAACAGATGTAAATAGAATAGTTCACCCAACAGCAACATGATACACTTTCTTCTCAAATGTAATATAACATTCTCTCTCACAGCCCATATGTCAGGCCACTGAACAAGTCTTGCTAAATAATGAATGTTTGGAGTTATTCAAAACATCTTTTGAAGTCACAGTGGAATGAAACTAGAAATAAATAACAGATGGAAAACTCACAGCCATGTAGAAAGTGAGCACCATTCTCTTTATTAAAAAACAAAACAAACAAACAGAAAACCCCCACAGTGGACCCAGTGCAGTAGACTCATCTTGCATGTGTGGGTATCCCATATGGGAGCCAGTTCGTATCCTGGCAGCTCCACTTCCCTTCCAGCTCTCTGCTGTGGCATGGCAAAGCAGTCGAGGATGGCCCAAGGCTTTGGGACCCTGCACCTGTGTGGGAGATCCAGAAGAAGCTCCTGGTTCCTGGCTACAGATGGGCTTAGCACTGATCCCTTGGAATCTAAGGGGACACCCTGCAGGGTTGTGGTTCCCACTAGTGAGCGCAAGACCCAGAATGGGGATTGGTGATCTCCACTGGACGTGGCTGCAGTGTCCCTCGACAAGGGTGTGGGCTGGATCTAGGGTGCGCCAGAGTGAGTTAGACTTCAGCAGCCACAGGTGCTCATGAGAGCCAGACTGGGTGTAGGATAGGCCGGGCTAGGTCTCTGCCCCAACTGAATCACATGAGAGCTGTGTCTGAACTTGGACCAGGTGTGGCTGGGCTGTAGCACCCAACAGTAAGAAATACAATGGGTGTGTGTCGCTTGGACAAAGTCACTGTTTCTGTCAGGACAGGAGGTGGACCGAGTCAGGCTGGGCCAAGTACCCACTGGTGTGCAGTACATCTGCTTGGATCATTGAGGCTGATTTCTTGAAAATTCTTCTTTCATGTGAGACAAGAATCAGGGTTGCCTTCGTCATTCACATCAAATTCCCTATGACAATGGGATGGATAAGAAACAATGCTCTTTTCCATAGAAGGCACAGTGCTTTAGGCCCAGAATATTTTTAGACGCTCACAGAATATTTCTATTTCAATTTATTTGATAAATCAGTATAAACATTGAATAAAAGTGAAAGAACTGCTTAACTACATAATCAAATCCAACTTGGAATTATTAACACTGTAATCATACAGTGCACTTTTTAATTTTTTAAAAAATCCTTTTTGTCTACTTGAAATGCAGCGAGAGACAGAGAGAGAAGCAAATGCATGCCAACATGGCTGTGACAGGGCTGGGCCAGGCTGAAGCTAGGAGATCATCACTCCATCTATACTTACATGTGGGTGGCAGGGATACAAGGGTCATGAAAACTGACCACCAGAGACTCAGTAGACACTTGTGGAAAGGAAAAAGCATTTCATTATTCAGGAGGAAGCCAGCATGTATCATCCCCAAAAGGCTTGACCTCAATGGTTGATTACTTAAAGTTTGTATAAAGCACTTGCATAAGCTATTTTTAGCACTACTAGAGGCGAGTGGGATGAACAAATGAAGCAAACACTCTGGGATTAGCATAGGGGATACTATAATCCTGAGTGCTTCCTGAGTCAATATTTCCTGAACTCCTTTTTGATTCTTGGCATTCTTGTCTTTATCTGGCTTGGGGACCCTGCACCCATGTGGGAGACTCAGAAGAAGTTTCTGCCACCCGGCTTCGGATCAGCTCAGCTCTGGGTGTTGCAGCTACTTGGGCAGTGTGCCAGCGGACAAAAGATCTTTGTCTCTCCTTCTCTCTGTACATCTGCCTTTCCCATAAAAATACATAAATCTGAAAAAAAAAAAAAAACGAAAGACAGGAAGAGAAGAAAGAAAGAAAAGAAAGAAAGAAGCAAGCAAGCAACTACCACGTAATCAATGGTTTCAAACAACTTGGCGTTTAGGTGCTGCCAGTTTGACAACATGACTTGACTAGCCTTGTTTGTCTTTCCTAGGCTGCTCATGTGGCTGCAGGCGTTTAGAAATTTGACTGGGGGCAGAGTCATGCAGTAGGATGGGGTGATCATTACTTCAATAGTTAAGACCATGCCAACTTAGGGTTCTTCTATTTCATATGAGAGTGCCTGGGTGTGAGCATCAACATTGCTCCTGACTCTAGTCTTCTTCCAGTTTACACTCTGAGATCCTGCCAGTTCACACCCTGCCAGCAGTGGCTCCAGTACTTGAGTCCCTGACACCCACGTGCAGGATCCAGATGGCATTCTAGACTCCTGACTTCGGCCTGGCCCAGCACTGGTGAAACTGAAGCCCTGTAAAACGTGCCCAGACCCATGCCCTTTCCCGTAGCCCTGTGTCCTTCTCTGTCTCCCTTATCATGAGATGTCCTCCCTGCCTTAATTCAAGAGACATCTGGCTCTCCAATACATCAAAAAAAAAAAAGAAAACCAAATGGCCAGTAGTATCTGGAAAGAAATCCTATAACTGAATTTAAATAATGCTCCCATCCCTGCCCCCAGACCACTGTAAATTCCCTAAAGATCATGGCATCCACCTCCAAACATGTACACATCTCTCAGCCCCAAATATCTGTCTATAAGAACTTTCACCCCTAATTCCTCTGGGAGCCTGGGAATTAAGCAAGCGATGCCTGGTTCCTTGCTCTGCATTTCGCAAGAAACACCTACTGTCTTCCACCATCACAATCTCAGCGATTGGGTTTCTGTGCATCAGCCGAGTGGACACAGATTTGGGCTTTCACAATAATGCCTCCAACCAGTTTGGGATGCAGTTTAGTGACGGTAGGTGACCATGAAGGCAATACAGTGTGCTTTTTGCAGTGGCACAAAGCTGCAAACATTCCGTTTTTCCTGGCTTCTCTGTCCACGCTCTGTTATTGCTAGGCCTCACCTCTCCTGGAACTCCCGAAAATACAAAGCATATGAGCATTTGCATTTTCTCTGACTCTCCCCCCGCCCAAGCAGTGCACAGAGAGTGAGGAATACAGACATACGGGGGCCATCTCTGTCCTCAGTCTATTCATAGGAAGCCAGAGATGGAGCAGGTACTGGGTGGGGAAGGTCTAGAGTCAGAGTACAAGAGCTGTGGAAGCACACAACCAAGAGAGAAAGCCCTTCCCTATGATGGGCCTTTATGGGGGCTTGGGAGAGGAGTGGTTATACACAATGAAATACTGCTCCATCCCAGTGATCATAGGTGAGGGTCATTTGCCTCACCGGTGGGAAAAAAGGATTATGTGGGTACGGGCGGCGTGGTTTCCTAGATTGCGACCCTGAACTTGCTGCCTAAGACAACAGATACGCTTGTCTGACATACGTTTCCTAAGCATCTAGGTACACTCATGCTGATTAAATTAGGCAATGGTAAATGAGGTGAATGTTTCTAAAAATAATTGTGAGTACTCTTAGCCTCCTGTTTTTTTTTTTTAAAGATTTATTCATTTTATTACAGCCAGATATACACAGAGGAGGAGAGACAGAGAGGAAGATCTTTCGTCCGATGATTCACTCCCCAAGTGAGCCGCAACGGGCCGGTGCGCGCCGATCCGAAGCCGGGAACCTGGAACCTCCTCCAGGTCTCCCACGTGGGTACAGGGTCCCAAGGCTTTGGGCCGTCCTCGACTGCTTTCCCAGGCCACAAGCAGGGAGCTGGATGGGAAGTGGAGCTGCCGGGATTAGAACCAGCGCCCATATGGGATCCTGGGGCCTTCAAGGCGAGGACTTTAGCCACTAGGCCACGCCGCCGGGCCCACTCCTAACTGTTTTTTAAAGATTTATTTTATTTTTATTGCAAAGTCAGATATACAGAGAGGAGGAGAGACAGAGAGGAAGATCAGGCCCATATGGGATTCCGGCGCGTTCCAGGCGAGGACTTTAGTTGCTAGGCCACGCCGCCAGGCCCTAAAGGGTTATTTTAAAATGTAAATCAAGAAAAAAAATTAGCTGAAGAAAAGTGATTTTAAGCATAAAATGTGTTCTTGATGAGAAAATTAATGAAATAAATGAATTGTTGAATAAAGAAAGTACATTGGGAAATATTTCATGCTACAGGAGAATTGGTACATTATTAGACTGTAAAGAGGAAAACAAGACAAAATAACTAAAGGTTTAAGTATTTTGGTGAAAGGATTGGGAAATCACAGAATATTTGAGAGAAATATCTACTAAGGTTTATGTGTGATAAAAGTTAATATACTTGGGCCCAGCGCCGTGGCCTAGCGGCTAAAGTTCTCGCCTTGAACGCCCCGGGATCCCATATGGGCGCTGGTTCTAATCCCGGCAGCTCCACTTCCCATCTAGCTCCCTGCTTGTGGCCTGGGAAAGCAGTCGAGGATGGCCCAATGCTTTGGGACCCTGCACCCGCATGGGAGACCCAGAAGAGGTTCCTGGTTCCCGGCATCGGAACGGCGCAGCACCGGCCCGTTGCGGCTCAAACTTAGGGAGTGAATCATCGGACGGAAGATCTTCTCTTTGTCTCTCCTCTCTGTATATCTGACTTTGTAATAAAATAAATAAATCTTAAAAAAATTAATATACTTATTGATATGTTTTGTGCACTATCAAAAAAATTCACATTTTTATTGCTCACTGTCTAAAAATTTAGTATAAACACCTAAATGTATGCTGATGTTAAGGGAAATTCAGTGTGGTAACCTAGTTTCTAAAGTCCTTGCCTTATGTATGCCAGGTCTAGAGTTCATATTCCAGCTGCTCCAGTTCCTTTCCAGCTCCCTGGTTGTGGCCTGGGAAAGCAGTCGAGGATGGACCAAGCCTTGGGATCCTGCACCATGTGGGAAACCCTGAGGAGGCTCCTGGCTCCTGGTTTCAGATTAGCTCAGCTCTGGTCATTACAGCCACTTGTGGAGTGAACTAGTGGATAGATCTTTCTCTCTGTCTCTCTCCTTCTCTCTTTAAAGCTGCCTTTCCAATAAAAATGAATCTTTTTTTTCAAAAGGTGATAACAAACGTAGTTCTTCTCTTAGAAGAAGAATTTTTATGTGGAAAATTTCAGTGTGCAAAGCAAGCATTATTGAAACGAGAGAATGATCTTAGGCGTTGCTGTGGCCGCACAAGCATGAACTGGATTGGCACAGGGTATCAACTGTCTGCCCCTACATTCTCTGCTAATGGATGAGGTTTTTTTTTTTTTTTCTTTTCAGGTAGAATATGCTATGAAGACGGTGGAAAATAGTAGCTGTTGGAATCAGATGTGAAGACGGTGTTGTCTTTAGAGTGGAAAAATTAGTCCTCTCTAAATGAAGAAGATTCTAACAAATGACTTTTCTACGTAGATCAGTGTGTTGGAATGGCAATGCAGGGGTTGTTGGCAGATGCCCACTCTTTAGTAGACAATGCAAGAAAAGAAGTTTCCAGCTTTAGATATAACTCTGGCTGTTAGAATCCACTGAAATGTTCTGTAAGGTCATGGCGCGATAGGTTAGTGGCTAAATCCTCGCCTGCATGTGCTGGGATCCCATATGGATGCCAGTTTGTATCCTGACTGTTCCACTGCCCAACTAGCTCCTTATTCTGGCCCGAGAAAGCAGTTGAGGATGACCAAAAACCTTGGGACCCTGCACCCACATGAGAGACCCAGAGGAGGCTCGTGGCTGCACAGCGCCTCAGCTCCAGCCATTATTAACACTTGGGGAGTGAATCATCGAACAGAAAATCATTCTCAATCTTTCTTCTTTGTAAATATGTCTTTCCAATAAAAACAGATAAATCTTAAAAAAAAAAAAAGTCTTCCAGAGTGGCCATGTGCATGCTTGATTACACACTATAGTGCTGTGAGAACTTTTGGCTGCAACTTCATGTTAGGATCTCATAGTGTGAATGATGGCACACAGCTTTATAGGATTGACCCATCAAATGTTTCCTATGGTTATGGGGACTGTGCCATGGACACAGTCAGGCAAGCTGCAAAGACATCAATAGAAAAACCCCAGACCAAAGAAATGACCTGCCATGAGGGTAATGAAGATGCCAAAATAATTTACATAGCACATGATTAAATTAAGGATAAAGCTTTTGAACTAGAGTACAGCTGGGTGGGCTGGTGAATTCACTAAAGGAAAACATGAAATTGTTCCAAAAGACATAAGCAAAGAAGCAGAGAAGTAGGCCAAGGAATCTTTGAAGGAAAAAGATGAATCAGATGAGAACAAAATGTAGCAATTTATTTCAGTGGGCCTCGCATTGTCTAAATCTTCACCTTGCAAGCCAGAGGAATAGCTTCTCAAAGTTAGAGTTATTTTTGGTGGGAATGTCATAGCACTGGAGTTTCTTCTTTTGGTGGAAGACAATAGATTTTGGCTTCACTTTCCTGTCCTTAACATCCACCCGGTTACTGCACCGCAAGACGGGACTGTTCTCACGCATGCGCACCAGGTCTCTCGGTCAGGTGACACGGTCTTGTAGGTCACTCTGGACGTCACATCAAACATGATGAAGGCACACTGGGCTTTGGGGTAGCAACCATCCTGCAGGCTGCTGAGCCCCTGGCCAGCTGAGTCCCAGATATGGAGCTTTATGAGTTCTTGGGTTGGTGTGGAACATGAGCAGGTGGACCTCGATGCCCAGCATGGCTGAGTACCTCTAGTATTCAGTTCACTAGTCAGGTGGCACTTCACAAAGGTGATCTTCCCAGTGCCCCTGTCACTGACTACCGCCAGTCGGAACTGCACTTGGGCTCTTCAGATGCAGTCATCATGGTCTTGTCTTCTGGAAGTGTCTCCAGGTCCATCTAACTCAAATTTTATATTTTTACTTTTTTTTCTTTAAAGTGATATGGATCAACCAAGACAGACAACAGTGACGGGACCAACCATGAACTCTGCAAAAGAGCCAGTTCAGGTGAGGCTCTTGGAAGGCTGAGAGCCGCTGGCCTGTTTAATGTTATTGTCTGTTTTAGGGCATGCTGACCTCGGTAACTTTCGCTTTGTCTGCCGAGATGTTATTGCTTTTAAATTTAACAGATTGCTCCCAGCGGCCACCCCGCTGTTGTGCACGTAGCATGATTTTTAGTGTATTCACTTTAGCTATAAAAACCCTGCTTTTTCTTCCCCTTGGTGCGCTGTCCTGTGAGATACTTGCTGCGCTGCTCCAGCTCCACGATACATTCATTTTCCTTGAAAGGTTCGAAACTCTGTGTTCTGATTTACACTATTGGGCACCTGAACTTGGGCTTGACTGGCTGAGGAAAATCAAGAAGTTATTGGAGGAAAAATCAAGAGGCTACTGAAATTCCAATTGGGATGCTTGAGGTAAGTGAGTCTTGGGGTACCATGAGCAAGTCATCTTCAGTTAGAGGATAGTTACATGAACCTTTCCCAGGGGCTTTTTAAGGGCTCAGGAGTAAAGAACTCTCAGGTAAAGAACTCTCAAGTAAAGAACATATCAGGAATTCCTCTCACTTGTAAGTAAGCACTGTCAGTGGTTTCATCCAACTGACAAATGTGTGTTAAACTATAAGCTGTGGCAGAAAATACTGTGGGCTTTAAGGAGAGCTCAACAGCAGGGAGAACTGTGACCAGTTAAAGTTTGGCTGCTATGTTCAGTGAGAAGTACGAACTTTAAGCCACTGCAAACAGATGGCAAGGTGTCTAGAGCAGTGACAACTGATCTGCAGCCCGCTTCTCCAAAGAGCACACCTCAAGACTTTCCCGGTCAGCTGAGGAGATTTAAAAATGACCTTTGCAGCCTTTGCCCTCCCCTCCATCTGCAAGACAGAGAAAGAGCAAAAAGCAGGACCCAGAGGTTGGTGCTGGGTCGTGAGCTTCCTGCTCAACTAAGGAGAATCAAGGAGAAAGTAGCTATGAATCTGGGGCATGTGATATAATTATGAATAAATCTCAGTATAAAGTACTATCACAGGAAATTAGAAAAATGGCCAGTGAGCTTGACCATTTGAAACTAACAAAGCCGGATAGACCGACTGCAGCTCCTACTGCTCGTAATGTTCGGTGGCAGCCATGGCCTCCTCCAGCGCCCTGGCTGATGCTGCTGATACCAGTTTCCTTTTCTGGAGCTGAGCCTTGAATTCCTCCCTTCGCCTTCCTTGTAACCGTAAGGTGGTTGAACGCTGGAGAGGCTGTTCTGAACTCTTCAGAGGAAGTTGATCTTTTTGAATATCACTACATGGACATTAATGTTTTTAAGGAATTTAAGCAAGCAATTTCCATGTATGGGGTGCATTTTACTTAAGTGAGAAGATGGCTATTTTTTTTTAAGATTTATTTATTTTATTGGAAAGGCAGATGTACAGAGAGGAGGAGAGACAGAGAGGAAGATCTTCCGTCCGATGATTCACTCCCCAAGTGAGCCGCAACGGCCGGTGCTGTGCCGATCTGAAGCCCGGAACCAGGAACCTCTTTCTGGGTCTCCCACGTGGGTGCAGGGTCCCAAGGCTTTGGGCCATCCTTGACTGCCTTCCCAGGCCACAAGCAGGGAGTTGGATGGGAAGTGGAGCTGCAGTCAAATATTTAAATAATAACTCTATGCAATAGTTAAATGTAATCTATATTGTTTCACGTAAGGAGATTCTACTCCTAACATGCATTTTAAGCCTTCTTGACATACTTGACAGGCATCCAAAAATTCAAGTTTCAAGTTTTGGGACGTTGGTATTTCTAATCAAAGAATTTATCTCCCATTTTATGGTACAACATGAGATTATGTTAAATATTATATTAATATGACAACATGGATTATATTAAAAATACTGTCAAATAACAAGTGGGACAAAATTTTATTCTATCAAAATACTATTACTACAGATGTCTAAAAAATGACAGAAGTCTAATTAAATTTTGTGTACTTTCGAGAGCTTCAGAACAGATGAAGCCTATTAGTAAAATGTGGACCAAAAATTCAGAAAAAGAGAAATATTTACAGTTTTGTAAATGTGCCCAGATTGTTTAATGTACATCTTTTAGGATAACTTATATTTACTGAGAAAGCTAAACTATTTAATGGATACAGTTTAATGGATACATTTCACAGTGATGACCATTTTTTACCCTCTCAGCATTTTAATTCAGAATGGACTATCATGGTTGACTCCTCCCTTGCTAATTTCTAGTGGACACTGCTATTAGAAAGCTTGGTTAAGAAAATAGGTTACCGTGTCGGGCCTAAATTTAGATTTTAAATCGTTGGGCCTGGAATCATAAAATTTATTATTAACCAATCAGAAGAGGCATCTGTTATCTTTCATAGTGTTTGGAAACAGATCCAAATAGTCTTTTACCTTTGTCCAATTTATTCGTGACTGTACCAGGATGAGTTAGAGAACATACATCAGATAAGCACATATGTTCTTTTTTTTATTATGAAATAACTTTTATTTATGTGATGTATGCCTGTGGAACATAACTTTTCTTTAGAACAAGAAAATTTACAAATGACAGATACTGCATCTTTTTGTCAAAGATTTCTTCAGACAAGATAGAATACATGGTCATTTCTCTGTCAAACATGGTGGTGAACAGTGGATGCTGAAGTTTATATCTGTGCCTCAATCACTTACCAACAACTGAGCTCTAAAACCACCATGTTGCTCACTAAGTTCCTTCTATAGTAATGCCTAAACACATATAAACAAACAGGTAATCCAATGATCTCTTCATGGACATTACCTTACAGCATTTCTAAATTTTTCTGGACACAACCTATGAATTCTAAATATGTTTTAACTATGAAATCTTTTCTTTTCAGCTATTTTCCTATTGTAAAATTCCCTCTAGTATTAATACAAACAATAAATGTATATATATATTAATAAAAAATTTCGAAATATTCTTTTTAGAAAAGTCCATCCTACACGTTACAGGTATTGCTTATAACCCTGAAAAATAAGCTATTATTAAATGTACACATCTCACCCTAATATTGCTTAGAAATAATTATAAAAATAAAAAGGGGGGAATATCCTACAGAAACACTATATGCCTATCATCTTTAACACGCTCAGTCCTCAAGGAGACTTTAACACTCCTGCTAACAAACATATTTCTACATCTATATTCTCTAACATGGTCTTATAAATCACTGCCTTGCTGAGACAACTACATGCCTGGCCTTTCTGGAACACTAATAACCTTTGGCAGAGGTTAGGCTCTGTTCTCCACATTTTCTTGATGGACCCTCCAAAAAACCACAGGTTTCTCTACTGCTCATCTGGTCTCAGAAGCACAGCAGTTCCCGTGAAAACAGCCCTGTCCCTGAAGACAATGGATCGTCCTAAGACAACAGAGGAATTTCGCAGGATGAAGCGCACAGCCAACGTGGCACTCACAATGGAAGCTGTCAAACCTCTGACAGGGGGTCTGTTTAAGAAGCTCTCTCCATGAAGCGATCAACACGGTCTGTCTCCAGAGACACTGCTTCTAGCCGTGGTACCATCACCACTATGCCCTGTACTTCAGCTGTGAGCCGGGGTGCCCTGCTAAATCACCCCGTCACATGGTGGGATTCGAGTGTTCTGGTATATGTCAATGATTCCACTTGGCTTCCTGGGTCTTTCGGTGACTGGGAACCTCTCGGTGTCATTTACAAAAAATCCAACTGTTTATACTCAAGCTCTTTGTTTTGCTGGTGGGGTCTGCACACACTGTAATGAATCAGTGAATTCTCTGTCATGCATGAATTGTTCTTTGTATACACACTCATCTGCAGACAACACTGTAAATGTCTCCTGGGAGTCGGTATACTTGCTCAGGGCTCGTGTGGGATTGTGTCTACCTGTTAGACTGGAAAGGGGATTGAAGAGTCAGCGTCTATGTTCTTTCTTCATACCTTGATTCAAGAGCTTAGAAAACACGCTAAACGGTTTGTAGGAATGTTAATTGCATCCATGCTGGAAATGTTTGCTGTCAATGCTGCTGCAGCTGCAGCTAGAGTGGCGTTGTGTCAGGGAGTTCAGATTGTATATTTTGTGCAAAAATCAACAACATTCATAACATTTATGAGTTACCCAAAGATAAATTAATAGCCAATTTTATGCCAAGATAGCCTATTTGGAATCAACTGTTATCATGTGCGGAGACCAAATATAACTCATTAACTATCTAAAATGTGACTGGAATTATACTACTGTATGTGTGACTCCCGTGCCTTGGAATAACACAGTTTGGCAAAGAGTTAGAAGACATCTGACTAGCCATGGCAATGTGTCATCTGAGATTAAGGAGCTTCAAACTGCTATTATGACAACCTTTCAAACCCAGCTAAGTATGGTACCTGGCAATCAGCTATTGGAAGACATAGCTAAGGGTGTCTTGGCTTTTAATCCTTTAAGTAAGATTAGGTATTGGGGAAGTGGATTGCCTGCATCATTTGTGCTTATTTTTCTAGGTTTTTGTTGTCTTTATGTAGTCTGGGGAAATTTCTCAACCTTTGAGCTAACTGCACACCATCACGAGGTGGTCCAACATATTATGCTTCAAACTCTTCAAAAACACAAGGGGGAGGGAATGATATCGATCGGCTAGGACAGACACAACGGTGACAGGAGGACCAACCATGAACTCTGCAAAAGAGCCAGTTCAGGTGAGGCTCTTGGAAGGCTGAGAGCCGCTGGCCTGTTTAATGTTATTGTCTGTTTTAGGGCATGCTGACCTCGGTAACTTTCGCTTTGTCTGCCGAGATGTTATTGCTTTTAAATTTAACAGATTGCTCCCAGCGGCCACCCCGCTGTTGTGCACGTAGCATGATTTTTAGTGTATTCACTTTAGCTATAAAAACCCTGCTTTTTCTTCCCCTCGGTGCCCTGTCCTGTGAGACAGTTGCTGCCCTGCTCCAGCTCCATAATAAATTCATTTTCCTTGAAAGGCTGTAAACTCTGCATCCTGATTTACAACATCCAAGATTTATTTCCTTTTAGGGCCCTGGTGGCTAAAGTCCACGCCTTGCGTGCACTGGGATCCTATAATGGTACCAATTTGTTTCCCACCTGTTTCACTTCCCATCTAGCTCCCAGCTTGTGATTTGAGAAAGCAGTCGAGGACAGCCCAAAGCCTTGGGATTCTGCACCCATATGAGGGAGCAGGAAAAAACTTCTGACTTTAATTTTTTTTTTAATTTTGAATTTAAATTATTTTTATGGTACAATTCTCTATAGTCTCCCCAATTCCCACCCCTGACTGATTTTCCCCATACTGTCATTACAGAACATGCCTTCATAAGGAGTTACGGTTCCATCAGTCTGCCATTTAAGTGTGCCCCAAGATTGTTGGTACAGACAATGTCAGACAGTCCATCATCCCATTGTCTAGATATGTCCAACACTTTCACTGGGAGTCCATCTTTGACTTGGAAGTAGGGATGCCTGTTGCATTGTGTCTTCACATCTGGATATGGTAGTCTCCATACTCCATCACTATACATTCCAATTTGCAAGATGGTTTCCTTATATTAGAGAGAACACATGGTATTTGTCTTTTGGGGATTGACTTATTTCACTGAGCATATGATCTCTAGTTGAGACCATCTAGTTGCAAATGGCATAATTTCCATTTTTTAATGGCTGAGAAATATTCCATGGAGTAGATGTACCAGTTTCTTTAACCACTTTTCTTTGAATGGGCATCTGGATTGTTTCCATGTCTTTGCTATTGTGGATTGTGCTGCTGCAAATATAGGATTACAGATCCCCTTCTCCTATGCAGTTTTCATTTCCTTTGGGTGTATCTCTAGGAGCGGGATAGCTGGGTCATATGGCAGGGTTTTTGTTTGCAATTCTCTAAGCATTCTCCATACTGATTTCCATAGTGGTTGCACTCCCAAGGGCAGTGAAGGAGGGTCCCTTTCTCCCCAGCAGGTGTTGTTAGTAGAGTTCTGAATGTAGGTCAACCTCACTGGAGTTAGGTGGTACCTCAATGTGGTTTTCATCTGTATCTCCCTGATGGTTAGGGAGCCTGAGCATCTTTTCATATGCCTGTTAGCCATTTGAATCTGAAGCTCTTTGTAAATCTTGGATGTTAGTCCCCTGTCCCTTGTGTAGTATGCAAAAATGTTCTCCCATTCTGTTGGTTGCTTCTTCACTTTGTTAATCATCTCTTTTGTTGTACAGAAGCTTTTTAGTTTGTTGCAGTTTCACTGTTTATTTTGGCGTCTTTTCTAAGAAGACTTTCCCTTTCCTATTTCTTGGAGCTGCCGGGATTAGAACCGGTACCCATATGGGATCCCGGAGCGTTCAAGGTGAGGACTTTAGCTGCTTGGTCATCATGCCGGTCCGAGGGTCCTAAAATTCTTCTACAAATGTTACTGCTCTCCAGTCTAGGTACCAGTAATTCATAATACCAACTGTAACAGATGAAAATAAGGGAAAAAGAAGATGCCTCTATTACAGTTATGTGCGGGGTGTTGGAGGAGGGCTGAGGTGCTGGAAGTGGGGTTGGGGAGGGTGGGTGACAGGTCCAGCAGTTAGAAGCCTCCCTGGTTTCAGCCAAGACTGATGCCAGAATCAGCAGCAGGTGATTGGGACACCTGCAGACCTAGATTCTCAGTGTGTGGACACCTCACTGAGGACTGAGTAGGTGCCTTCCTCATCACCCTGGGACATGGCTGCCTATGTCTCATCCTTGGGGGCACTGACTGGGTCAGCCTGTGTGGTCCATTTATCCTTCGCTGGGCCTTGATGAAGCCTCTATATCCTGATTCCTGCTCATATGGTGCCCTCTGCTGTTCAGGGCCGGCACTGCAGCTTCTGCCACCTGCAGGCTGCAGAGACCCACTCAGGCAGCCGTTTTGGAATGGGAGGCCTTTAAGTAGTATTCCTCCAGACATGCGTACACTCACTGCCTGGAGCCCTGAATTCTCTCTGCCATTCCTCATCCCAGGGATATGTACTATGACGCCCGGAAGGCTGTCTCTCACAGTTGATGATTATAGTTCTCACTGGGCCACAGCTGGTGTTCTACTCCGGTCCCCTGACGGTAACTGTCCAGAGCACATGCCCACAAAGTCTTCAATCCTCATTCTCAGCCCTGCACATGCACAGCCAGGTCAAGCCCTGGGATGGAGTGCCTAGGGCCTGAGACCCTGCTGCTCAGATCATATTCCTTGGTGGCTCCAAGACAGCAGAGAACTGGCCAGCCTCACCACCACCCACTGCTACAGTTCCCTTGCCCATCCTGCTTCTTCCATCTTGATAAGATTCCGGTATCAGGAGCCATGAGGAATGGTGGAGAGGAGAACTGATTTAGCCTGAGACAGAAGCTGGGGTGGGCAGCATTGAGGAGACGCAGTCACTCTTAGTAATTGACTCAATTGGGGCTGGGCAGAACCTGTAGCAGGAGGAAGTCCTGCACATAGAAATGAGAGTTCACTTAGTTGGCGATGTTTCAGGCTAGTAGGGTGAATTTAAAAAGCTTGTGAAGATGGAATTAAAAGAGAAATGGCCTTCATTTGGAAGACCATGCATTTTTAAAAAGATTAATTTACTTTCAGTTGAAAGGCAGAATTCAGAGAGCAGGAGAGGTAGAGAAATCTTCCATCGGCTGTTCACTCCCCAAATAGCCACAATGACTGGAGTTTGGTTGGTGCAAAGCTGAGCGCCTGGAGATCCTCCCAGGTCTCCCATGTGGGTACAGGTGCCCAAGAACTTGTGCCATGCTCTGCTGCATTCCCAAGTCTTTAATGGGGAGCTGGATTGAAAGTGAACAGCCAGGCCCGGCGCCGTGGCCTAGTGGCTAACGTCCTCGCCTTGAACGCGCCAGGATCCCATATGGGTACCAGTTCTAATCCCGGCAGCTCCACTTCCCATCCAGCTCCCTGCGGAAGCAGTCGAGGATGGCCCAAAGCCCTGGGACCCTGCACCCATATGGGAGACCCGGAAGAGATTTCTGGTTCCTGGCTTCGGATCGGTCCAGCACTGGCCATTGCGGTCACTTGGGGAGTGAATCAATGGATGGAAGATCTTCCTCTCTGTCTCTCCTCCTCTCTGTATATCTGACTTTGTAATAAAAATACATAAATCTAAAAAAAAAAAAGGAAAGTAAGCAGCCAAACAGAGTGGAGCAGACTCAAACTGGTGTCCATATGGGATATCCATGTCACAGAAGGAGGATTAACCTACTACACCACAGTGCGAGTTTGTAAATGTTCAAATAAACTCATTTTCCATGAACTTTTAGAAAACCTCTTTATGCTTCTTTTAGAAGGCTTTTGTTCCTCAACACAACCCTCCAAGATGTATCCCCCAGTTTACAGATGAAAAACAGGCTCAGCAAGTTAAGATAAAGCAACCAGACATGCAGGCCTCACACAATGGTTCAACGACTACATCCTCACCACCTCGCAAGTGCCAGGATCCAATATGCGCACTGGTCCATGTCCTGCTGCTCCATTTTCTATCCATCTCCCTGTCTAAGGCCTAACAAAGCAGCAGAGGGTGACCCAAAGCTTTGGGACTCTGCTCCCATGTGGGTGATCTAGAAGAAGCTCTTGGCTCCTGGTTTCAGATCAGCTCAGCTCCGGCTTTTGTGGCCATTTGAGGAGTAAACCAGTGGATGGAAGATCTTTAGGTCTCCTCTTCTTTCCAAAATTTTGATCTGCCTTTGTAATAAAGATAAATCTTTCCTAGCTGTAGGCAATTGCATTTGTGCCTTATAGCTAGGCAAGTGTTGCATTACTGGGGAAAAAATGCAGCCAAGGGTTAGAGGGCTTCCTGGGCCTGATTAATGTTAAATTTGCTTTAAATATAGTAGTATGAAGATGGGGAACTCCAGGCCAGGTCACACTGTCCCAACCCGCAGGTGGTGGTAGTGGGACTGCAGATTGCCAGAGAAGGGTGGCTGGGGACATGTAGAAGTGGCTGTGGCTGTGGGCATGTTAGACAGGGAAGGAATGATTTCTGGAGTCTTCCATGGGTGCGGCCACTGCACTCACAGGAAGGCAGGGGACTGACAGAGTGGTTTGAAAGGGGAAACTGGAGGGCATGCCTGGGTCGGGCCAAGGCACCCACCCATGAGGGAGACCTGGACTGAGCTAAATAACATCATCCACCATTCTCTGGCACTCAGAAAAGGTAGGGCTAGAGGGCATGACTGGATGGGCTGGGCTGCAGGACCTAGCCACGAGTGTCAAAGCAGGGGTGGGCCATAGCACTCGGCAGTGTGTGAGAACTCGATCTCACTAAGTTCCTATAGGGGAACTTGGTGATACTGTAGCATGTGCTGATTTATGCGAAGAACTGGGGGTGATGACGGACCAAGCCAGGCTAGACCCTCTGACACTCACAATGATTAATCTGGCATCGCCAGGCTGCGTCACCAGGCTGTGGCACCAGCACAAGCAAGGGCTACGACTGAGGACAGACGATGCTAAGCAGGGTCAGTGCCCCCACTGTCATGCATGAGATTTAGGGATGGGAGTAGGCCTGGTGTGGGAACTTGGAGTATTCTCCTAGTACTCCTCTAATATTTATTTTTATTGCAAAGTCAGATATACAGAGAGGAAGATCTTCCATCTGATGATTCACTCCCCAAGTGACGACAATGGCCGGTGCTGTGCCGATCCAGAGCCAGGAGACCCTCGGGACTTCCTCCAGGTCTCCCGCATGGGTGCAGGGTCCCAAGGCTTTGGGCCGTCCTGGACTGTTTTCCCAAGCCACAAGCAGGGAGCTGGATGGGAAGCAGGGCAGCCAGGATTAGAACCGGCACCCATATGGGATCCCAGCGCATTCAAGGCAAGGACTTTAGCTGCTAGGCCACCGGGCCCTCCCCTAGTAGTTTTTGCAATTCATCTGGGGAGCTCACCATGGGGATTGCATTTCAATGCACAAATCCTTGGAGTGGGAGGCAAGTACCTCCCTGCCATAGTCAGGTCTTTCCTGGTCGGGGGAGGCTGGAGGCTTTTGCTTTCACCAGCACTTCTGCGAGGAACCCGTGCAGCAGCCCAGCACCAGGTCCTTTTAACTGCAACATGTCACACAGAAAACTGCTGTGATGTGGATCAGAGGTGTTGGGCCGGCAGGGTGGCATGGGAGGTTAGTCCCCACTTGCAGCGCTAGCACGGGTTGCAGTGCTGGCTGCTCTTCTTCCAATCCAGCTTCCTACCACTGACCCAGAAAAAGCAACAACACAAGATGATCCAAGTACTGGGGCCCTGCCACCTAACATAAGACGTTGCCGAAGCTCCTGGCTTCAGCCTTGGCCAGTCCGTAGCTGGCCACTGTAGCTGTCCGGGGAATAAGGCAGTGGATGGAAGATCTCTCTCCATTTCTCTTCTTCTCTCCCTGGTTAGTCTCTCTCTTTCCGTCCCTCTCTCCCACCCTCCACTGCAACTATGACTTTTAAATAAAACAGTCTTAAGTATATAAATAACATTTTTAAATATTGGACTTACGGACTTTAAAGAGTGATTGGATGTATTCTGCGCTTCTAAGTGACAGAAGTCATATAAGGGAGCCAGGATGGTGGGGCGACATGCTAACCCTCCATCTGTAGCACCAGCATCCCATGTTCATGCTGCTTCTAGTCCCAGCTGGTCCTTCTGATCTAGCTCCTTGCTCATGACCAGGGAAAGCAGCAGAGCTTTGTCCAAGGCCTTGGGCTCCTCTGTACCCATGTTGGTACACCATGAAGAAGCTCCTGGCTCTCAGAACTGGATCAACTCAGCTCTGGCCACTGCAACCACTTGGGGAGTGAACAGCAGATGAATAATCCACTCACATCCCCCACCAAGGTAAAGGTTTAAGTACTCGGCCATCTTCCACTGCCTTCCCAAGCACATTAACAGGAAGCTAGACAGCGAGCAAAGCAGGCAGGTCTTAAATAAACACTCCCATACAGGATGCTTGTATTGCGAACAGTGGCTTGACTCACTGTGCCAATACCAGCCCATTAATGTATTTTTGTCGCATTTCTATAAGTCATTTGAAGCGCCTTCCTACTTATCCAGTACCAAGGAGAAAAGTTGTTAAAGATTTATTTATTTTTTATTACAAAGTCAGATATACAGAGAGAAGGAGAGATAGAGAGGAAGATCTTCCATCCAATGATTTACTCCCCAAGTGACGACAACGGCGGGTGCTGGGCCGATCCGGAGCCAGGAACCCGAACTTCTTTCCAGGTCTCCCACGTGGGTGCAGGGTCCCAAAACATTGGGCCATCCTTGACTGCCTTCCCAGGGCACAAGCAGGGAGCTGGATGGGATGTGGAGCTGTTGGGATTAGAACCGGTGCCCATATGGGATCCCAGCGCATTCAAGGCGAGGACTTTAGCCACTAGGCCACGCTGCCGGGCCCAAAAGTTGTATCTTTTTAGAGTGGTTTACCTAGTAGTAATTATTTGAGAGGCAGAGACGCAGGGTTCCCATCTGCTGGCTCACTCCCTGAATGCCTGCAACAGCTGGCACTGGGCCAGGACCAGGGAACTGAGAACTCCATGCAGGTCTCCCGAGTGGGTGGCAGGAGCCCAGGGCATGAGGCATCACTGCTGCCTAGCACAGTGTGCTTGAACCTGAAACCGGAGTCAAGAGTCAGAGCTGGAAGCAGAGCCCAGGCACTTCAGTGGGGTATGAAGGTGCCCTAGCCACGAGACTAGCACTCACTAAAGGATAGCTTGAGGATGGGAAAATCAGGTAGGCACAAGTTGACTATATGACTATGATTGACAAGGCACTGTTGTGTGCTTCCTGACATGACATTCTAGAAAGAATGATTTATCTTTTTAAAGATTTATTTATTTATTAGGACCGGCATGGTAGCCTAGTGGCTAAAGTCCTTGCCTTGCACGCGCTGGGATCCTATATGAGTGCTGGTTCTAATCCTGGCATCCCCACTTCCCTTCAGCTCCTTGCTCCTGGACTTTAACCCATTGTGTGTCCTGGGAAAGCAGTTGAGGACAGCCCAAAGCCATGGGATCCTGCATGTGTGTGGAAGACCTGGAAGAAGCTCCTGACTCCTGGCTCCGGATCACCGTAGCTCTGGCCATTGTGGCCGTTTGGGGAGTGAATCATTGGATGGAAGATCTTCCTGTCTGTTTCTTCTCTCTGCATATCTGACTTTCTGATGAAAATAAAATAAATCTTTTTAAAATGGCATTGGTGACTGTATCCCCCCAGACACGTGGTTGTGTCTGGGGGTACCAGTTCCAATCCATGCTTCCTGCTGGGGATTCTAGCTCCCCATCCACTGCTTCTAGGTGGCAGGGAGGGTCCTGGGCTTGTGGGTGGCCATAGCACCTACCAGCACTGGGTTTGCCCTCTGGCCACCCAGCAGCAAGCTCTAGGGTCTTGGGGGTATGGAACTACTGCTTAGGGACATCTGTTGATAAGGCCACTGTATGTGTAGTTGATGAATGAAACCTAAGGAATACCCAATAACAGGGTCAATGTACTTGCAGGCCAATCTGGGCGACAGACTGTGCTGGATCCTGTATTGATAAGCACACACAAGAATCAGGTCTGGGATCATCTCAGATGAATTTTCTTTGGCGATCCCCCCCAACCGAATTGCTTTACGCAGAACTCCAACCATGGAGGAAATTGCAGGACCCATGGTCTGGCCATCAAGTGTATGTGTCAGAGCTGCACCTCCTCAGTGGTTTAGACGGAGCAGTGGAAAGCATATCCAGACGCATGTGGAAGATTTGGCAGCACACTGGAGCCTGCAGAGGACACCTGGTACCATAACAGAGGACGGAGGACAGAACAAATTGATCAATTACCTCAGCCAAGTGTTGGCAGTGAATACCTGGGCAAACAGAGACTCTAAAGTGGACAATGCCAACCAGTGGATTCTGGAGAGATTTCATTGTGATTGGAGTGGTGAGATTGGCAGTAATTCAGAAATGCTGAACTGTCAAAGTCTCTTCAACAGGACCCTAGGAGCATGTCTCACAACGGGGATCCTGGGATGGTGTCAGGTGGCTGTCTTCCATCCCAGGATACTGAGGTTTTTGGGAAGCTGAGTATAGCTTCTTCCCTTATCTCCTCCCTTCTCCCAGATACAGGAAGGAGAAAAAGAGAATGTGGAAATAATGGTCTCACCCATCTTCCTGTAGCCATTGACCCTAATCACCCTATTTAATTATGTAAACATCATCAAAAAAGAAATTAAGTGAAATTTCTTCAAGTTCATAGATAAATATGAAATTACCAGATAGAAAAATATTTTGGAATTATTTTTCTATCGGGTAACTTTACATATATATATATATAAAGTTACCCGATAGAAAATTTAAGGATATATATATATAATATATATATATTTAAGGAGATATATATATATATATAATTTAAGGATATATATATTATATATATATAATATATATATCCTTAAATTAAAACCCAGAATCCACTATCGGTTCTGTAAACTGTTAGCTCATGAGGGAAGTTAGCTTCTCAGCAGAATCAGTGGAGGGAGGAAGAGGCTCTGGCAGTGGGCTCTTCAGTTGGTGAACATCGCCACCTGCTGGGCACGGCGGGCCACAGCAGGGAGAGTTTCCTCAGCTCAGCCCAGCCTCCCCGCTCAGTCCCCTTGCCTGGGCAAACCAAGTGACCGCCTCATCCCAGGGGCGATTCCGATTGGCTGCGTCATCTGGGAAGTCTTGCTTTTACTGACAGGCCGAACCGGCCAATCAGAGGGGTCAGAATAACGCTGTGCAATCCCGTGGGATCTTCTTTCTCCTCGTGGCCATCCTCATTTCCTGAGGTTCGGCCGCCGGCGAGTGTTCTAGAACCGCAC
The DNA here is from genome assembly GCF_030435755.1 of Ochotona princeps. NCBI lineage: Eukaryota > Metazoa > Chordata > Mammalia > Lagomorpha > Ochotonidae > Ochotona > Ochotona princeps. The sequence goes on along the minus strand of NC_080860.1, from coordinate 18,915,358 downwards.
GCCGAGGGAGCCCTGAGCAGTTCCCCGGGACACGCTGCAGTCCGAAAGCGGTGAGTGTGCGTGTGGAGAGTCCGCTGCGGCCGGGAGGGCGCCGGCTGCGGGCAGAGTGCTGTGTGGGCAGCTGTGTGCGTGCGGGGCGTGTGCCCTGGGATGGTGCGGGGAGGTTGGCGTGGCGGCGGGGCTTCCTGTGCGGTGTTCCTGCTCGGGGCAGCTGTGCGCTCTGGGTGCTCTGGCCTCGGTTCCCGCAGGTGCAGGCGTGGCTGCGTGAGGCCGGGCTGGGCAGCAGGGCTCCCCAAGCAGTGCTCCCGGCATAGCTCGTCCTGGGAGCGTGTGTGTGTGTTTCCTGTGGCGTGCGAGGGGCAGTGTTACTGACTCGGTGTGTTCTTTCGGGGAAGGTTTTATTTGGCTCGGGGCTTTGGTGAAGGTGGAGAAGCAGCATCTTGGTGATGGCCTTGGCAGAGGCCTGAGTTGATATCGTGACCGCGTGGTCAAAGAAAGGGCGCGAAGGAGAGAAGTAGGAGGCTTCTTTGAAATACGACCCCTCCGAAGCTGGACTTTAACCCATTAGTCACGTGAATGAGTTTATCCTGTCAGCTTTTATAAGCTTTCACCTCCTCCCACTTCTACATATCTCTCATTTGGAATTAAATTTGCGCATGACTTGCAGTTAACCCTGGCAATGAACACATAAATTTCTAGATTACGTCCTGTATTGCCAAGAGCCAACACCCCACTGAAATTCATGATGTCAATTGCTTCCCTGCATAAATCATTTTATTCTGCCACATAATACTTGCAGCAAACGTAAGTAATTATTTAATTAGATGGATGGTATTGAAAGCAACCATCAGGAATGATTCGTGCACTTTGGATTTTCTTAGCATTGTATAGGAAGGATAACTTTTTCAACAGCTAAGGGGAACTGACACTGAATAGCAAATACAGTTTGAGCATCCAGCATTTTCATTTTGTGTCCACAGAATTGGTGTAGTGTACTGTGGGATTTCCCGTGTGATGGGAGTGGCACTGATTGCCTGTTTGAGCCACAGGGAAGCCTCTGCTACTGAGCTCACGCTGGGCGGGATTCCTGAATCAGTAAAGAGAGGGGCAGGTGAGCAGAACATGCACACGCCTGCTTTGGCCTGGCGCCTGCAGGACGCTGCGTGTGGGACTGAGCCCTGAATCTGCAAGGCCTCTGCTGACTACGGGATGCCGGAATTGAATTGTGTTGTGGGTAATGCTTGTTGGAGAGTTGGTTGGTGTTCAGCTCCATCTCGCAGTTTGGGTTAGAAGTGATGACTGAGGAAGCCACCCCATAGCAGAGCCTCAAGCTGACGTTGCTGGGTGAGAATTAAGACCCCGGACGGGGGAGGTTTTCCAGACGTTGTGGAGGGGAAGGTAGTTGGCATGGCTCTGCCAGAACTAGATTTACAGCTGATTAGGTTTTCCTTAGGAGTATCCAGGAGTGCTGTGTATCCGCAGTAGGAGTGCTCTTCCAGGTTTGGGACCATGGCTGGCCTGAGTGAGGGCTCCCTGTGAGCTCGTGGGTAAGCAGGCTGCTTCCAAGTGCTTTCTCTTACCTTCTTTGTGGGAATCATTGCTTTTGAATGACACCTTGCCCACTTAATGTAGAGATTTTGTGCCATGATAGCATGCTGAAAAATGTTTTGCTTTTCCTTTATTCTTGTGCATACATGCTGTTGCTTCAGGCTGTTTCATCAAATTCTTACACTGCAAATCTGCCTTTTGGTGTAGATTACACTGTCTGTCTTGATTTTTGTTGTTCATGTGAAACTGTCAATTTACTATAAAAGGCTGGAATATTAGGTATGAAATTGGGTAAATTCTAAGTTAGTAGGAATTATTGAGGTTGTCTCATTATTCATGCATGCATATTTATTTTGTGACTTTCTTTTCTTCCTCCAGTGTTAATTGGGATTCCTATGATTACTTGCTAAGTGCCAGTTACTATTGATTGGATATTTATATTGTATTTATTTTCTTTTTTCTTAGAATTTCTTTTAATTTTATTTTTGATGATGTTTATTTAGTTGATCAGGATGGGAAGGGTCAAGGGTCAGGGGTGAGTGGGCAAGACTATTGTTTTCTTCTTCCTATATCTGGTGGAGGGGAGGATACAATGGGAGAGACCACACCCAGCCTCCCAAAGGACGCAGCACCCGATGGCATCCCAGGGTCCCCATCGTGGAGCATGTGCTGAGGATTCTACTCAAATGATCTCAATAATTCTTCTTTTTCTTTTTAAAGATTTATTTATTTTATTGGAAAGGCAGATATACAGAGAGGAGGAAAGATCTTCCGTCCGATGGTTCACTACGCAAGCGGCCGCAACAGCTGGAGCTGAGCCAATCCTAAACCAGGAGCCAGAAGCTCTTTCAGGTCTCCCATGCGGGTGCAAGGTCCCAAAGCTTTGGGCCTTCCTGCTTTCCCAGGCCACAAGCAGAGAGTTGGATGGGAAGTAGGGCCACCAGGATTAGAACCAGCACCCATATGGGATCCTGGTGTGTGCAAGGCGAGGACTTTAACCACTACACTATTGCTCCAGGCCCTGATCTCAGTAGTTCTGAGATACTGTTGATATTACTGTGCTCCAAGGATAAGAAAACCCTCCGAGGTCAATTGGCTGAAGTAGTCCATCTCAGAGTCTCCATTTACCCAGAAGTTTGCTGTCAAGTTTCATTGGGGTAGTGATCAATTTGGTCTGCCCTTCTTCCACTACAAGCAAAAAAAAATTTTTTTAAGATTTATTTATTTTTATTGCCAAGGCCCAGCCTAGCCCTGGCCACCACATGCTCAGCCCCTACGTATATCAGAGGGAACTGAAGCCCGGTTAAAATGATCCCTAGTAACCTGCATTGGACCAGCCCCCAGCTCTGGTTCCTGTCCCTGCCAACATGTGCAGACTGTTCCATATCCCATTGAGTTCTCGTACACATCGTTGGGCATTGAAGCCTAATTCAACCCAAGCGACTCCACCCTTTAGCTCACACGCATGCAAAAGTGAGTGCCACCATCTGTCCATCTAGGCCTGTCTCCAATCCTGGCTCACCTGCTTACCAGTGGGAGCTGCAGCCATCAGAGAAGTGCCCACAGCCTTCCCATTGGGCCCACTCCCTGCCACAGATCTTGTACTTTCTTGTTGTTTCACATTCTAGCTCGACAGGACCTGTCCCCAATCCCACAGCTGGTGCTGTGGCAAAGCCCAACCCACCTGCCCTTACTCTGGCTCATGCCTGTACTAGTGGGTACAATCAGCCCAGCCTGGTTCTCCCCCTAACACAGTTTACTTGTAGGCCAACAGGTGTTTTAGCTTTGCCTAGCCTGGTCTGTCCCCAGTCCCGGCTGTCACTCACCAGTAGGAGCAGTGGCCCAGCAGGGAAGTCCCCACTACTCCCCTACCAGGCTTGCACACCTCCCCCCATCTTATGTGTGTTGGTGCGTGCTACAACCCAGTCTGGCATGGCCCGTCTCACCTCAGTATTTGCTGGCTGGTGCTGTAGGTTGGCCTGGTCCGGTCTGCCCTCGTTGCAGCTTGCGCTGGTGGTACTGCTGCCCGGTCCCAGCCTTAATATGAACTAGCTGGTGATGTGGCAAGACCCAGTCTGTCCTGCACCCTGTTCTGGTTCTCAGCTTTGCCAGTAGGTGTTATAAACTGGCACAGCCTGGCCCACTCCCAGACCTGAGCCACACACATGCCAGCAGGTATTATAACCTGGTGTGGTCTGGGCTGCTCCCTGCCTTGGATCTTGTGCTCACCTGCATTGGTTGCGCCCTGATGAAGGAGTTCCCAAACTCCTCTATTGGGCCTCCTCCCAGTGGCAGATCTCACACATATCAGTGGGTCCTTGGCTCTGGGCTGAATTAGTTCACCTCCTGTCCTGGCAGGAACAGTAGGCTTGCCTAACTGGCCTACACTCAATCTTTTTTTTTTTTTAAGATTTATTTATTTTTATTGCAAAGTCAGATATATACAGAGGAGGACAGACAGAGATCTTCCATCGGACGATTGACTCCAAAGTGACCGCAATTACCAGTGCTGCACTGAGCCGAAGCCAGGAGCCAGGAACCTCCTCCAGGTCTCCCACATGGGTGCAGGATCCCAAGACTTTGGGACATCCTCAGCTGCTTTCCCAGGCCACAAGCAGAGAGCTGGATGCAAAGCAGTGCCACCGGGATTAGAACTGGTGCCCATATGGGGATCCTGGTGCTAGGACTTCAGCTGCTAGGCCACACGCCGGACCTCTCCATCTGGTTTTTACTGTTGGGTGTTACATCCCAGCTACACGTAGTCCACACCCTGACGCATCTCTCACCTGCCCCCCATGGGAGCTGAAACCTAGCCCAACCTGTTCTACACCCACTCTCTCATGGGTGCTGGAGTCTAGCCCAACTTGGTGCACCCCAGACCCAGCCCACACCCATGTCGAGGGACACTGCAGTTATGTCCAAGCCAGACCCTATCCTCATTTCGGCTCTCGCGCTGACTAGTGGGAACCACAACCCAGATAGGGCGTCCCCATAATTCCCCAACCAGGCCTGCTCCAGGCACAGGTTTTGCACGTGCCAATAGTTGCTCTGACCCAGCTCTGTTGTACTCATTTTTTTTTAAAGATTTATTTTAATTACAAAGTCAGATATACAGAGAGGAGGAGAGACAGAGAGGAAGATCTTCCATCCAATGATTCACTCCCCAAGTGAGCCGCAACAGCTGGTGCTGGGCCGATCCGATGCCGGGAGCCAGGAACTTCCTCCAGGTCTTCCACACTCCAGGATCCCAAAGCATTGGGCCATCCTCGACTGCTTTCTCAGGCCACAAGCAGGGAACTGGATGGGAAGTGGAGCTGCCGGGACTAGAAGCGGCGCCCATATGGGATCCCAGTGCGCTCAAGGCGAGGACTTTAGCTGCTAGGTCATGGCGCTGGACCCTGTTGTATTCATTTTCATGATTACTATAGGTGTTCTGTATTTTTTTTCCTGTAATTTTTTCCCTAACATAGTTTGATGCTCTAAACATAGCCCCTAAACAAGGGGCATCAACTGTAGGATAATATCTTTTGAAAACTGTTTGATATTTTATTGTATAACTCTTATAAATTTTTTACCTAAAAATGAATGTTGCTTTTCCAGGTTTAATTAGACTGGTGTTGTAATGAACTGTATTTCTGCATATTTTTAATACTGTTGCTCTGTATATATTAATCTTACTATCAGAATGCATAGTTATGTGTCTTGAGGAAACTGAAATATAATTGGCACGTAAAAATGATTATCCAAATAATATAAAATGTTAATGAATAAACCAAGACATTTATCATGTGTGTAATACTCCTCAGATAGCCTCCGATAGCCAGCACTGAGCGAGGCTGACTTCAAGGGCCAGGAGCTTCACCTGGGTTTCCCATATGGCTGGCAGGGGCCCAAACATTTGTGTCATCTTCTGTAGCTTTTCTCAGGCCATTATTTGGAATCTAAATAAGAAGTGGAGCAGCTGGGATATAAATTGGCACTTGAGCCTGGCACGATGGCTCAGTGGTTAAATCCTCACCTTGCAAGTACTGGGATTCCATATGAGTGCCAGTTCGTGTGCTGCTTGCTCCATTTCCCATCCAGTTACCAGCTCCTAGCCTGGGAAAGCAGTCGAGGATGGCCCAAAGCTTTGGGACCCTTAACCTGCATGGGAGACCTGAAAGAAGCTTCTGGCTCCTGGCTTCAGATCGGTTCAGCTCTGGCCATTGTGGCCACTTGGGGAATGAACCAGCAAATGAAAGATCTTTCTGTCTTTCCTTCTCTCTGTAAATTTACCTTTTTAATAGAAATAATTTTTTTTAAAGATTTGTTTTATTTTCATTGAAAAGGAGGAAAGACAGAGAGGAAGATCTGTCCAATGATTCACTCCCCAAGTGGCTGCAAAAACTGGTGCTGAGCCGATTGGAAGCCAGGAGCCAGGAGCCTCTTCTAGGCCAACTCACATGGGTGCAGGGTCCCAAGGCTTTGGGCCATCCTTTATTGTTTTCCCAGGCCACAAGCAGGGAGCTGGATGGGAAGCGGGGCTGCTGGAATTAGAACCAGCACCCATATAGGATCCCAGTGCATGCAAGGCGAGGACTTTAGCTGCTGGGCTATTGCACTGAGCCCCTAATATAAATAAAATCTTAAAACAAAACATTACAGAGGTATTATCCACTTTTTCATTCCCCTCATACCTATAACATCCAGGGCTGGCTCCAGTTGAAAGCAAAAAGAAGAAATGTAGTCCTGGCTGTCCACATGGGTGGCAGAAGCCCAGTTACTCTGCCCTTGTTGATGCCTTCCAGGGTCTGCATTCCCAAGAAGCTCAAATCAGGAGCTAGGAATCCTACCCAAGCTTAGGGCATCTTAACTGATATCACAAGACTGAGGCTAAATGTGATGGCTGAATTTGCTACACCACAGATCTCACCACAGCAATGTCTTTTTTTTAAAAAAAAAAAAAATTTACTATATATTTGAAAGAGAAAGAGAGAAAGAAATCGAGAGACTGTTCTGTGCTGGTTCACTCCCCAGTGGCTGCACCACCCCAAACCAGGAGCAGGCCCAAACCAGGAGCTAGGAATTTCATCCTGATCTTGCACATGTGTCAAGAGCCCAAATATATGTGACCCATCATCTTTTTCTACAGCCTTCCGAGAGAATTACCAAAGAAGTGGATCGGAAGAATAACACTTTAAATGTCACTGCAAGGTTCGATCTTGGGGCTTGGATGGAGGGAGGTTCCAACAGCGTGGCATCTGCTGGGGGTACCAGAGCCAAGTCGGACTCAATGCTTGGAGCCCTGACCATGGTCACTGTTGCCATGCGGAAAGCGAGTCCTGGGCTTGCCTGGGCCTGAGAGGTTTCTCGCTTCAGTGCAAGTATGTGGTGAGGGGATCTCTTGAGGGAATAGGGTGGGTCCTGGCTCTGCCTGCACCACCATCTTGTGGCAGGAAGGAAGCCAGCATGCCAATTGGCGTTGGGCTCTGCCCCTGTGAAATTGCTGCCTAGGGACATCCAAGGATAAGGCCGCTGTGCGTTTAACTGAGGAATGAATCCTGAGGGACTCCCAGTGACAGGGCCACTATACTTGAAGGTAAGTGAAGGGACTGAGACCTGGGTGGTTAGGACGGAAGAGACTGAAAAACGTGTACACCAGCCTACATGGGAGTCCTGAGTTGGGCTTGTTAGCATGGAACATTGCTGACCATCACGTGCCAGCCCATGTGAAAGCTAGGGCTGGGGACCTGTCTAGCTGGGCTAGATCCAAGTACCTGACTGAATGTCAGAACGGGGGATGGGTTACATTATGCAGGGCCATGACACAAACCATCATGTGAGAGAACCAGGTCCAGGAGTAGATTCTGTGGGGGCATAAGTGGGCCCAACACTATGGAAATACAAGTCCTGCTGGTTAGCTCAAGAATTGGGTGGTGATGGGCTGAACTAGGTGTGAACATGGAACCCACCAACATTCATGGGTACTGGGGCTGAGAATAGGCTGTACAGGTCCAAGCTGCAGCACCTGCATGTGCATCCTAAGACAAAGTGTGAGGCGGGCTGGGCTGCAACATCCTCTAGCTCATACAAAGGCCAAGATGGAGGGGCAGGCAATGCCAGGCAAAGGCCTAGCACCTGCTGGCATGTGTGAGAGCTGGGTCTGGGAGTGGGCCAAGTGGAGGAACCTGGGAAACACCCCTAGTGGGTCATAGCTTCCACTAGTGAGCACGTGGTCCAGGTATGGAAGTTGGGCAAGCTGGGCAAGGTAGCTACATCTTTAAGGGGGGCAGGCTGGCAGGGCTGAGCAAACCTTAGCTCACTAGCAAGTACAGAAATTAGGCTGGAGTGTAGGTCATGCTAGGCTAGAGTATCACACCTACTGTTTTACATGAGCCAGGGATGGGAGCAGACTGAGCAGAGCCAGGTTGCAGCACCTGCCAGTGAGAGTTGAACTGGGGACTGGCTAGGCCACGCCAAGCTGCAGCATCTGAAGTTGAAGGCTAAGACTGGTGAGGGGCTATGCCAGACTGGGTCAGAGCAACCACTGGCATGCACGAGACCTGTGGATGGGAACAGGTGTATTTAGCGAGCTAAGGGAATGCCCTGGCTGGGGTGTAATTCCCATTGGTAAGTGTGATGGCCAGATTGGGAGCTGTGGTCTGGTCAGGGTATGGCTGCAGGGTCCCTCAGCATGGGTGTGGGCTGGGTCTGGAATGGTCCAGACTGGACTAGACTCCAGCACCCTCATGAGAATCAGGGTAAGTGTAGGACAGGCTGGGCTGTGTCTCTGCCCCTGCTGAGCCATGTGTGAGTGTGTCCATGGTGTGGATCAGGCTTGGCTGGGCTTAGCACCCTGCAATGAGAACTGGAATGGGTGAGGGCCAGTGAAGAAAGGCCAATGTTCCTGCTAGGACAGGAAGTGGACTAAGTAGGGCTGGCCTATGGACCACTGGTGTGTGTGAGATCTGGCATTGGGAGAGATCCTGATGGAGGAGCTTGGGTAACTCCTCTATCGGAACACATTCCTTGCAGGTAAGTGCAAGAACCAAGACAGGGAGCAGCCCAGACCAGGCCAAAATATGCAACCCATCGGGATACAAGGGCGAGACAGGCTAGGCCAGTTCACATCACCCGCTGGCGAATCTGAGCACCAGAATGGAGTGTGGGTTGGGCTGGGTCAGGGCGCAATACCAGCCAGTCCACATGAGGGCCGGGATGGGGGGCTAGCTGGGCTGGGATAGGCTGTAGCTCCCACCAGCGTGAGTTGGAATTGGTGGTTGTCCAGGCCCATCCAGGTTGCAGCACCCACTGGCAAGTGCCGAGGTGGGTCAGGCTGTTCCAGACTGGGTCTAAACCCCCAACAAGCACATGTGAAATTCAGGAGGTGGTGGGGACGAACCTGGTCGGGGGGCTTTGAGGCCCCCCTTCTGGGCCACTACTCCCACTTGTGAGCATGAGAGCTGGGATGGGACATGTGAGCTGGAACAGGAAAAAGCCAGGCTGGGCTGACTGTACCTTCTGGTACATGCGTAAGCCAGAGTGGGTGTAGGTGGGTTGGGCTTTGCCACAGCATCAGCTGGCAGATGCTGGCACAGGGGACAACTTCTGACAGGTGCTGGCATGTCTAGACAGATGGTGGCACCCACTGATACCAGTGTGGACTGGAGGATAGTGGGACTGGTTGAGAGGAACTGGGTTTCAGTGCCCATTGATGTGTAAGAGAACCAAATGGGATATGGGACAGCCGGGACCAGTCAGCTGTTCATGCTGGCAAGCACAGGGGCAGGCCTGGTGGGGGTTATTGTGGGTTGCTCCGACTAGGCTGCAGCTCCCACTGGTTCATTGGGAGGACAGGATCAGGCTGGACTCCAGCACATACTGGATTGCGTAAAACATGGCGCTGGAGACAGAACTGATTCAGCAATTGCAACTACCAGTGTGTGCTTAGGCTGATTTGGGTGACGGACTGTGCAGGATCCTGTATTGGCATACACACAAAAGAATCGGGTCTGGGATCACCTCAGATGAAATTTCTTTGATGATTCCCTTCCAACTGAACCGCTGGACTCAGAACCCTAACCATGGAGAGAAGTGCAGGTTCCATGGTCTGACCATGTCAGAGCTGGGCCTCCTCAGTGGTTCCGATGGAGCAGTGGACAGCATATATAAATGCACATGGAGGATATGGCAATACATTGGAGCCTGCAGAGGGCACCTGGTACCATGGCAGAGGATGGAGGACAGAACAAATCGATCAACTACCCCAGTGTTGATTGTGTTGGCAGTGAATACCTGGGCAAATGGAGACTAAGGTGGACTGTCCGTCAGTGGATTCTAGAGAGATTTCATCGCAATTGGAGTGGTGGGATCAACAATAATTCAGGACTGTTGAACTATCAAAACCTCTGGAGAACTTCATGGCATTGTAAATTTCTATTTTTCTTCCTGTTGTTAATTTTGTATTCTGGCTTTTCATTTAAGGGGATGTATAGTAACTGTGCAATGTTGACAATAGGATGCTGGACTTTCTGCCATTGTCCATGCCCGCAATGATGGACATATGACTGTTGATGAAGAACTATACTATAGTAATAATATAGAGGAACTCAGGGGTAGGGGAGGGAATTTTGGGTGAGGGTGAGAGAAATCCCAAGGCCTATGGAACTGCATCATAAAATGATAATAATACTAATAAATTAATTAAGAATGTCACTTCATAGGTTAGCTGACAAAGTGAAGCTGCAATTTGACCTACTGTGACACAACGCTGGATTCTACACAATTATATTTATCTTCCCCTTCTTTTTTTTCAGATTTTATTTATTTTTATTGGAAAGGCAGATTTACAGAGAGGAGATACAGATAGAAAGAGTTTCCATCTGCTGCTTCATTCCCCAAATGGTGCAATGGCTGGAGGTTATCTGGTCCGAAGTCAGTAGCCAGGAGTTTCTTCTGGGTCTCGTACATGGGTGCAGAGTCCCAAGCCATCCTCTACTGCTTTCCCGCAGCATAAGCAGGGAGCTGGATTGGAAGCAGCCAGAACATGAACTGTCGCCCATATGGGATATGTAGAAGATTAGCCAGTTGAGCCATCATGCTGATCCCTAAACCTTGTTTTTTAATCTGTCTTGCTTTCAAGTTATAGAATTTTCTTATATTTCACAGATTCTCAATATTAATTTTGTATCAAATCATTTGCACATATTTCACCCATGAAATTGGCTTTATTTTCACCTTATTTAGAATGTCATTTGATACACAAAGGGTTTAAGTTTTATGTACTGCCTCTTCATTTTTCTTTTGTTGCCTATGTAATGTAAAAAAAGGATTGTCAAATAAGTTATTTTTACATCAATATTGCCATTTTTCCACTACCACAAAATTCATATAGCTTTAAAGAAAAATATGAACATTTTTATTGATTTTAGCAAGTAATTTTCACTTCAAATTTAACAGATTTGCTGCTGTGGTGTTATTCTATGGACATAATTAATTTTCAACATTTCAAGTATGTCAAGTTTTGCTGGTTAAGCAGGGTACTAAAGCCAATTCATTATCTACTCCATGGGAAATGACTCTGCCATTAAAAAGAATGAAATAGGGACTGGTGTGATAGCATAATGGTTACGGTCCTTGCCTTGAACGCACCAGGATCCCATATGGCCGCCGGTTCTAATCCCGGCAACTCCAATTGCCATCTAGCTCCCTGCTTGTGGCCTGGGAAAACCAGTTGAGGAAGACCCAAAGCCTTGCGCCACTGCACCTGCACGGCAGACCAGGAAGAAGCTCCTGGCTTTTGGCTTTGGATCAGCTCAGCTTCGGATGTTGTGGCCTTTTGGGGAGAGAACCAGGGGATGGAAGGTCTTTCTGTCTCTCCTTCTCTCTGTAAATCTGACATTCCAATAAAAATAAATAAATTTTTTAAAATGAAGAAAAAATTGTAACACTTTAAAACAACAACAGGGCCTGGTGCAATAGCACAGTGGTTAAAGTCCTTGCCTTGAGCACACCAGGATTCCATATGGGCGCCAGTTTGTATCCCCCGGCAGTCCCCTTCCCATCCAGCTCCCTGCCTGTGGCCTGGGAATGCAGTCAAGGATGGCCCAAAGTTTTGGGACCCTGCACTCGTGTGGGAGACCCAAAAGAGGCTCCTGGCTCCTGGCTTCGGATTGGTTCAGCTCCAGTTTTTGCGGCCACTTGGGAAGTGAACCATTGGATGGAAGATCTTCCTCTCTGTCTCTCCTCCTCTCTGTATATCTGCCTTTCTAATAAAAATAAATAAATTTGAAAAAGTGAAAAAAATGTCTTTAAAAATAAATAAATTATATGTAGGGTCGGGCATAGATTAAGATCTTCCAACTGTTTTAATCTACATGATCAGCCTGTAGTCATCATTGGCCTCAGGATAAGGTTGGAAGAGCTTTCACTCTTTCAGACTTATCAAATAATTCTAAAGCCGTTGTCAATTTGGTAGAATTTAGTAGTGAAGTCATCTGGTACTGACCTTTTTCTTGAAGAGGTTTTTTTTTTTTTAATTCTTTTATTTTTAAAATTTATTTTGAATTTTATGGTACAATTATGTAGGCTCTGGGATCTCCCCGCCCTCAAATTCCCTCCCCCCCTACTGATTTTTCCCATATTGCTACAATAGTATAGTCCTGCATAACTAGTTAGAGTTCCATCAGTCTGTTATTTAAGTGTGCTCCAACATTGCTGGTACAGACATACAGAGAGGAGTAGAGACAGAGAGGAAGATCTTCTGTCCGTTGATTCACCAAGTGGCCACAATGTCCGGAGCTGCGCCGATCCAAAGCCAGGTGTTCGGAACCTTTTCTGGGTTTCCCATGTGGATATAGGGTCCTAAGACTTTGGCCCATCACATGTAGGGAACTGGAATGGAAGTGGGGTTGCTGGGACACAGACTGGCAGCCGAAGAGTTTTTGTTCTTGATTCAGTGTTGTTACTAGCCGTTGATCATGTCATGTTTTGAATGTCTTTATGATTCAGTTTGGTGGTTCCGTAAGTATCCAGAATTAACCATTTCTTTCAATTTGTTAGTTTATAGTTAGCATTGATAGCCTAGCATGATCTATTGAGTTTCTTTATTCTTTGAAAGGCAGAGTTTCAGAGAAAGAGGGAATTAGAGAGATGTTCCATCTGCTTGTTCACAAGTGAGCAGTATGGCCAAGGATCGGGCAGGCAAGAGCCAGCAGTCAGTATCCATTCCAAGTCTCACACATGAGTACAGGGACTCGAGCACTTGGGGTATCCCCTGCTTTTCCGGATTTCATTAACATGGAGCAGCTAGAACTCAAAGTGGCACCCACATGAGATGCTGGCGCCATCAGCTGCGGTACAAACCACTGTGACATCAATTGTAACATGTTGTTTTTTTTTTAATTTGATTTACTCAAGTCTACTTTTCCTTAATCCAGCTAAAGGATTGTTCACTTTGTTTTTCTTTTCAAAAATCAATGTTTCCTTTATATTCAGTATTGCTTAATATACTTTCTGTTCATTTCTTCATTGTTTTTCTTTTTGTTTTATTTTACTTTTATTGCAAAATAAGATATACATAGAAGAGGAGAGACAGAGAGGAAGATCCTCTGTTCGCTGGTTCACTCCCCAAGTAGCAGCAATGGTCAGAGCTGTGCCAATCTGAAGCCAGGAACCTGGAACCTCTTCTGGCTCTCCCACGTGGGTGCAGGATCCCAAGGCTTTGGGCCATCCTCAACTGCTTTCCCAGGCCACAGGCAGGGAGCTGCATGGAAAGTGGGGCAGCCAGGATTAGAACCGGCGTCCATATGGGATCCCAGTGAATTCAGGGCAAGGACTTTAGCCACTAGGCCATGGCGCTGGGCCCAAGGCTTTCTTATGTAGTGGTTTGCATCACATCTTGGAATGGTGAACTGGGCTGGGCTAAGTGCTAGAACTCAGCAGTGAGAATTGGGCTTGTGGATGGGCTGGGCCAGGCCCAACTGCAACATCTGATAATAAAGACCAAGCCACAGGATGGGTTATATATTGGTCTGGGTTAGAGCAACTATGGGTATACTCAAAATCTGTGGATGGGAGTGGGCCTGGTAAGGAGCTAATGGTGTACCTGGCTGGTTTGTGGTTCCTACTGGTAAGCACAAAAACTGATAGGGGGGGTTATCTGGGCTGGACATGGCTGTGGTATCCCTTGGCATAGATGTGGAATGAATTTGGGGTATGCCAGACTGGACTAGGTCTTGGCACCCACTGAATCATGTGAGAGCTGGGTCTGGAGGTGGGGTAGGCAGGTTTGGGCTGTAGCACCCAATAGTAAGAGCCACAATGGGTGTTAACTGGTCTGGCAAGTTTACCATACCTGCTGGAAGAGAAAGTGGACCAAGTCAGGCTGGATCAAGAATGCATTGGTGTACACAAGAACTACTGGGAGGTGACTAGACGGAGGATCTTGGGAAACTCCTCTGTCAGGATGCAGTCTCTGCAGGTGAGAACAAGAACAAAGGTAGGGAGCAGCCCAGACCACACCAGGCTACAGCACCCTCCAACGTAAGTGTGGGTCAGGTCTTGGGGAGAGCCAGGCTGGGCCAGTTCATATGACCTATTGTCAAATATAAGAACCAGGATGGGGTGCAAAGCAGGCCAGGTAGAGCTGAAATCCAGCTGGTTCACATTAGCACTTAGACTGGTGGTCTAATGGACTGACTAGGCTACAATATCTGCCAGTAAGAACTGCAACTAGGGGCAGTCTGTGGCAAACCAGGCTGTCGTACCCACTGGCGAATGCCAAGGTGAGACAAGCCATGCCAGACTGCACTACAGCACCCACAAGCACACATAACAATCTGATTGGTGGGGAGACCCTGATATGGGGTCTGTGAGGACTAACCTTGTTGAGCCTTTCTGCTGATGAGTGAGCATGAGCTAGGACTCGGGGCAGACCAGTCTGGGCCAGGCCTCAGGACTCATTAGCCTGCATGTGAGCTGTATTAGGTGAAAAGGCAGCCTGGGCTAAGGGATCATATCCTCTGGTACATGCATGAGCCAGAAGTGCAGGCTGCTTGACCTTTACCACAGCATTAGCTGGCAAGTGCCAGGACTGGGGTTAAGTCCTGTCATGTAGACTGCAGAGCCACCTGGAAAGTGCAAGATTTGGGGCTGGAAGTGGGTCTACTAGGGAAACTGTGCACTCCTCTGATGGGCTGTAGCTCCCACCAGTGAGTGTTAGACCAGAGCTGAGGTGAGCTAGGCTAGATAGGTGGTAGCATCCACTAGCATAAATGTGGGCTCAATAGTGGGGTTGGTCAGGCTTAGCTAGGCTGCAGCACCACTGTTGTCTATGAGACCAAGAAGGATTGAGGGACTGATTGTACCAGTCTGCTGCGCTTACTGGCATGTGCAGGACCCAAGCCTGACGTTGGGCCAGATGAGATTTTGGGAGTCCTACTGGGCTGCAGTTCCCACTGATGTGTGTAAGGGCCGAGTGTGCAGTGGGTAGGGTTGGACTAGGCAACAGCATCCATTGGTTTGCATTTGAGGTGGGGCGTGGGAGCAAACTGACCCAGCAACTGCCACCACTGGAGTGCGTGTACTGATGTGGGTGATGGACTGAGCCAGACCTAACACTGGCTGGCACACAGGAGTCAAGTCTGGATTCACTTTAGATGAGATATCTTTGGGGATCCTGCTCCCCTGAAAACTCCAACCACAGGGAAAACCATAGGATCTGTGGTCTGATTGTGGAGTGCATGTGTCACAACTGTGAAACCTGTGAACGGTTTACTCGGATACACATGGGGGAAATTAAAAATCACTGAAGCCTGCAGAGAACATCTAGTACCATCAATGGCAGAACAAATTGGACAACTCTCCTGGCCAAGCTTTCACAATGAGTCTGGGTGAGTGGAGACTGGTGGACTGTGTCACCAAATTGACCTTGGAAGGATTTCCTCCAGTTAGAAAGAATGTAATCAACAACACCTCAGAACTATCAACTCTAATAAGCAGTCTCTTCAAAATACGCTGGACGTCAGGGATCTTGGATGGCATCAGGTGGTTGTCCTCCGTTCCTGGTACTGATGCGGTTAGGATGCTCTCTCTCTTCACTGCTCCCTTCCTCCAGATACAGGAAGGGAAAAATTGGAAACAGTTGTCTCATCCAGTATCCCCCATTCCTCACCCCTCCGCACCCTAATCAGTGCTCCATATGGGTGCATATCCTTCTCTATTATGTAAATTAAGTATATTAAGAAAAGGGAGAGGGGACAAATGTAGTTAGTTAGTTTGTGAAAGAAGAAGGAAAACCTGGTTTCAAAGGGCAATGGGTATGGGTTTATGGGTATGGACAAAAATCTTACTTCCTTTCATTTTACGATTTGTATATCTGAAAGGCAGTTAGAGCTAAAGATAAAAAGAGATGTTCAAGGCACTGGTTTACTCCTCAGTATCTGCAGTGGGCAGAGCTGGGCCAGGCCATAGGCAAAGACCTGGAGCTGCTTCTTTTTCATGTTTTTGTGTTTCCTTGTTTGCTTATTATATGTTTTGTTTTAATTTTATTTTTGATAACACTTAAGTAGTTGAGAAGGATGCATGCCCATGTGGAGCACTGGTTCTGGTGGTAAGGATTGAGGGATAGGGGAAAGTGAATGAGAATATTGTTTTCCATTTTCTTCTTCCTATATATGGGGAAGTCACACCCAGATTCTCAACTGCATAAATACCCGGAGATGGGAGACAGACACCTGATGTCATTTCAGGGTCCTCCATGTTGAGCATGTTCCTAGGTTACTGGCTCCAAAGATGAGGAAATCTGTCCAAGGTCTGTGGGCTAACATCCACCTTGGAGTTCCACCCACCCAGAGACTTGCTCTCAACACTTAGCTAGCACATGGAGGATCTTTCTCTGTCTCTTGCTTCTCTGCCTTTCTACTTTGAATTGATCGTGCAGTCTCAAGGAGGTCTTCCTGGCCTGGTCATCTGTAAAATCCTATTCCTATCCAGTGATGCTGATTTGTTTCTCCAGCCAATGCAGCTGATATCCTGTATCCATATCTATCATGATATTGCCAGTATAATGGTGAGTAGGAATAAGCAAGCCCAGTCCTCTCATAACTCTCGTTCTGTTTTTCCTTCAGGTATAACCTTGAAGTCTACTCCATGTTTCAAAGGCTAGAGGAAATGAACACGCAGACAGTAAGTTCTTTATTTCCCAGCTTGTTTCACATTGTATTTTAGAAATTTTCTGTGGGTGTTTTAATTCAAATGGAAAAACAGGTATATAATAAG
Organism: Ochotona princeps; assembly: GCF_030435755.1. NCBI lineage: Eukaryota > Metazoa > Chordata > Mammalia > Lagomorpha > Ochotonidae > Ochotona > Ochotona princeps. The sequence goes on along the minus strand of NC_080860.1, from coordinate 18,898,552 downwards.
CAAAATTGTCATGACTAAGACATTTGAACTCTCAAACCTAATCGAAACCTTCTCTCCAGGCTTTCCAGTGCCTTAGCCAAGCCTTTTTTACATGATTAAAATTGGAACTTAAAAACTTGTTAATTCTTCTGTGATATCAAATCTGAAATGGTCTTTCTTGGTCTTATGATATAAGCAAAGTGATTTAGTACAGACCTGGAAATAGACACTCAACATTTTGGAGTGATGAGTTACCTAGGGCCTGGCGTGGTAGCCTAGTGTCTAAAGTCCTAGCTTTGCAGGCACCGAATCCCATGTAGGTGCTGGTTCATGTCTTGGCGGCTCTGCTTCTCATCCAGCTAAGCCCCCCGCTAATGGCCTGGGAAAGCAGTTGAGGATGGCCCAAACAAAACCTGGGGACCCTGCATCCACATGGAAGACCCAGAAGAAGCTCCTGGTTCCTGGCTTTGGATCGGCTCAGCTCCAGCCATTGCGGCCACTTGGGAAGTGAATCAGTGAATAGCAGATCTTCCTGCCTGTCTCTCCTCCTCTCTGTATGTCTGATTTTCCGATAAAAATTAAAAAAAAAAAAATTTTTTTTAAAGAGTTACCTAGTGCTAAAAGAAAAAACTAAGGTTTTGAAATCCTGAAATAGTGTGTTTCCTAATAGCATGTGGGATGCTATATTACACTCATGAGCTGTGACAGGAATGTGTGGAGAACACATTCTTTTTTTTTATTGATTACATTTCATTTTGTGACACAGTTTCATAGGCTCTGGGATTCCCCAACCCCTCCAAGTACCCTCCCCCCATGGTGGATTCCTCCACCTTGTTGCAATATTACAGTTCAAATCCAGTCAAGATTCTTTCATTGCGGGCATATACCCAGCATAGAGTCCAGCATCTTATTGTCCAGATACATTCAACGGTTTGTTGTGGAAACCATCTTTGGTCTGAAAGCTGTACTGGCAGATCTGAAGGCTGTGCTGGCAGAGTATCATCCCGACCAATTAAAAGCCCCAACATAACATCAATAACAATTGATATCATTATGGAGTTAATTGACACTGTATTGAGTAACCAGTATGTTAAAAAATGCAGGTTCGGGCCCGGCGGCGTGGCCTAGCGGCTAAAGTCCTCGCCTTGAACGCCCTGGGATCCCATATGGACGCCGGTTCTAATCCCGGCAGCTCCACTTCCCATCCAGCTCCCTGCTTGTGGCCTGGGAAAGCAGTTGACGGCCCAAAGCTTTGGGACCCTGCACCCATGTGGGAGACCTGGAAGAGGTTCCTGGTTCCCGGCTTAGGATCGGCGCGCACCGGCCCGTTGCGGCTCACTTGGGGAGTGAAACATCGGATGGAAGATCTTCCTCTCTGTCTCTCCTCCTCTCTGTATATCCGGCTTTCCAATAATAATAAAATCTAAAAAAACAAAACAAACAAACAAACAAAAAAAATGCAGGTTCTTAGCCACATCTTGTGACTACTTCATTGACATTTCAATTTAAGTTTATATATAACCGTCTTCTATACACCTTAAAATGGCTATAGGGTACTTACTATTCAGCTGTTTTGGAACACATTCCTTTTTAGTTTTAAAAAAGTTATTTTATTCATCCATTCTGTCATTCATTGACTATAAAGGTTAAGTGACAGAACGAAAAGGAATGTGCTTACCATCTGCTGGTTCATTCTCCAAATGGTCACAGCAGTCCAATGTTGGCCCCAACAGGGCTGGACCAAGTGAAAGAGAGGAACCAAGTGTTTGTGTTGGTCTCCCATAGAAGTGTCCCATCCAGATCCTGGGCCATCTTCCACTGTTTTCCAATCAGCAGAGAGTGGGATTATATTGAAGCAGGTGGTAGCTTGTTATGCTGTGCCACTATACCAGCTCTACATGTAGGTTTATTTTTTTTAGAGATTTGCTCATTAATTTGAAAGGCAGAGCCTTGCTGATTCAGTCCCCAAATTGCCATTTGAGGAGTAAGACATTCTGATACGATGAGCCAGGAGTTTCATCCAGGTCTCCCATGTAGGTGTAGGGACACAAGTGTTTGGGGCATACTCCACTGCCTTTGTAGGCCCTTTAGCAGGAAGCCGAGTCAGAAGTTGAGGATCCAGGACATGAACCGATGCTCATATTGGATCCCAGTGGCTTTACCTGCTGAACTTTAGTGCAAATCCTGTGTTGCATGTTCTTTTATAATTTGAAAAGTAGAGTTAGAAAAAGAGGAGAGAGATAAATGTTCCATCTGCTGGTTGATTGTCCAAATGGCTACAATGGAAAGTCACAGCTGAAAGGCAGAGACCGAGTCCTAGGCTTTCTTCAGGCTCAAGGGATCTATTCCCTCAGCGTAAGTACATCATGAGGGAAACTGGATTAAGGCCCTGGCCCTGCCCTGTCGCTAACATCTTGTGGCTGGAGGAGGTTGGGAGAGGTTTGGGCCTTGGGGTTGGGGCAAAAGCAGCTCCCTGCAGTGTGGTGGCTATAGGGAGGTGCCCTAGCCAGGCAGGACCCGATGCTGGGGACTCAGGCTAAAGTCACTGCCAAAACGCAGTGACCAAGTCCTAGGCTTTGGGCTCTGCCTCCCAGTGGCCTAGCAGAGAACTCTGGGGTTTTTAGGATACGTAATTGCTGCCTAGGGACACCCATGGATAAGGCCAGTGTGAGTGTAGGTGAGGGATGAATTCTGGGTGATTCCCAGCAACGGGGTCACGGAACTTTCTGGCAATTGTGGGGACTGAGACCTGGTGGTTTAGAGGGGAGAGTCCATAAGATCTATTTTGGCTAGACTGAACACCAGCCCAAAAGGGAATCCTGAGATGGGCTGTTAGCATAAAGCATCACTGACTGCCCCACACCCGTTCACATGAAAGTGATGGCTGGGGGCATGTCTGGCAGGGCTAGGTACCAGTACCTGACTGGGTGGTGGAACAGTGGACTGGTCACACTTGGCAGGGTCAAGATACTAACCAGCATGTGAGAGAACCAGGTCCGGGGGTAGATTCTGTGGGGGAAGTGTGGGCCCAACCTGTGGAAGTGTAAGTCCTGCAGGTTAGATCACGAGCTGGGGTGGGGATGGGCTGAGCTAAGTGTGACTATGGAACCTGCCATCACTTAGAGATAAAGGAACTGACAACAGTCTGTGCAGGTCAAGGCAGGTCAAGGGCATCCTAAAATAGGATGTGGGGTGGGCCAAGCTGCAACTGGGCCACCTCAACTCACAAAGAACACAGGATGAAACACAGGTCATTCTGAACTAGGTTCTTACAATGACTGGTCTGGATGAGCCAGGGATACTAGGCCACAGCATTAAGCAAAAGGCTGAGATGGGTGAGGGGCTAAGCCAACTGGATCAGAGTAACCACTGGCATGCGTGTAATCTAGGGCTGGGAATAGGCTCGGTTGGAGAGCTGTGAGTACACCCTTGCTGGGTTGGGGTTCCCACAGGAGAGTGCAGGGGCCAGAGTGGGGGCTGCATTCTGGTCTGCATATGGCTGCAATCTCTCTTGGCACAAGTGTGAACTGGAGCTGGGTGCACCTAACCAGTCTAGATGCTAGCACCATCTGGTGCTCTGGAGAATCTGGGTAGATGTAGGACGGACTAGGCTGGGTCTCTCCCCCTGCTGAGCCATGTGTGAGCAGTGTCTGGGTATAGATGAGCCTTGGCTGGGCTGAAACATCCAACAGTAAGAACAGAAATGGATTGAAGGCCAGCAGACATAGGCGGAGGTTCTGATGGAGGAGTTTGGGAAACTGCTCTGTTGGGACACAGTCTCTGCAGTTGAGCACAAGAACCACGATAGGGAGCAAAGAGAAAGATGCCCACCAGCATACATTTGGCATAGGTAGGGGGCAGATCAGGCTGAACCAGTTCACATCACCTGCTGGTGAATCCAAGTACCATAACAGAGTGTGGGTTGGGCCAGGCTCGGTCGTGACACAAACCAGTGCACATTATGGAATGCCAAGGTGAGGTGAGCTGTACCAGATGTGATTGCAGAGGCCAAACAGCACACGTGAGAACCAGGGAGGGGGCAAAGCCGGTTGCTGGAATGTGGGTTCCCCTGCTGGACAATTACATGGGAGAGCATGAGTTGAGATGGGGGCAGACCAGATCAGGCAGGGCTACAACACCTGTGGGCCTCATGTGAGCTAGATCAAAAGCCAGGCTGGGCTGACTGTTCTGACTGGTGCAAGCAAAAATTAGAGTGGGTGAGGGTTGAGTGGGTTTTGTTGCAGCATCAGCTGGCAGAGGCTGGCACTGGTGGCTAAATCTGTCAAGTTAAACTCCAGAACCACCTGAAGAGTGCACCTGGGAGTGGGAATGGCCTAGTAGGGAAATAGTGGGCACCTCCCTTTTGGGTTACCACTCCCATTGGAAAGCATGAAAACCAGGACAGGGGCATGGGTGACTAGACAGAAAGGCACCCGCCTGTATGTGTGTGGGCTGGATAGTAGGGTTGGTTGCGTTGAACTAAGTTTCAATGCCCATTGGCCTGTATGAGAGCTGAATGGGGTGTGGGACAGACTGAACAAGTCTGCGGTACATACTGGCACCATGGGAACCAGGGTAGGGGGCAGGCCTGGTGGGGATTATGGGGAATCACCCCAACTAGGCTGCAGCTCCCACTAGTTTGCGCGAGGGCCGAGTATGAAGTGGACAGGATCAGGCTGGACTGCAACACCCATTGGTTTGCGTGAAACACGGGTGAAAACAGAACTGACCCAGCAATTGCAACCACCAGCATGTGCATAAGCTGACTGGGGCGACGGACAGTGCTGGACTCTGTATTGGCAAGCACAACGCAATAATCGGGTCTGGGATCACCTCTAAGTTTCTTTGGAGATCCCTCCAACTGAACTGCTGATCTCAGAATGCCAACCATGAAAAGACTATGTCAGCCAGTGGATTCTGAATAGATTTAATCGTGAACAGTGAGATTGGCAGCAATTCAGAACTGTTGAACTGTCAAAACTGCTTGAGCAGGACCCTCAGAGCATACCCACATTGGGATTTGGCACGGTCGGGAGGCTGGGTGGGGCTTCTCCCGTTGTTTCTGCACTGACCCCAGATACAGGATGAAAAAATGATGATATTAGTGTGGAAACAAGGTCTTACCCACTTTTCTTTTGCCCTTGACCCTTTGTACCCCAATCAACTAAGTAAGATTATAAAAATTAAATAATAATAATAAAAATGACTACAGTTGGCAGAGCTGAGCATATGCAAAGCTAGGAGCCAAGAACTTCTTCCAGGTCTCTCACATGTGTGCTGGGGCCCAAGGACTTGAACCCATCAAGTGGAACAGCAGGACACAAAGCACACCCATGAGGAATGCTGGCAATGTGGGTGGAAGCTCAGGTACCATGCCACCAGAGCAGGCTCCACATACTGACAAGCTTTAGAATGAACAGAGGCAGATTATGGAAACCCTTCAATGTTCTCTTCTTCTTCCAAGTGATGTGCTCTGCTGGAGCTAAGCTTTGTGACGTTACAGTATATGCAGTCCTTGATTACTGCTTTCCATATTTATATTTCATCACTCTTACACCAGAAATGCCCAATTTTAGTTTCTCTAACTTTTTGAACATTTTTTCTAAAGGACATTGCAGTGAATATGAAATGACATGTTGTTATGGTTGTCATTTGCATTCACCTAGGGATAAGTAATGTTGAAAATCTTGTGCGCATTTGTGATTTGATTTTTTATGCATTGTAGAAATGTGTATAGTTCTTCGTCCGTTTGGAATCTATTTTTTATTACTTGTGTTGTAGAATTTTCTTACATCTGATATATTCCTAACATATGATCTCATATGCAAAATGATTTCCATACTTTTACACATCATATTGCTTTCCTTTTAAGAGTTTCACTCTATAAAATTTCTAAATTTTAGAGTTTTTCTCAATGTTTCCTTTTGTTGCCCATGTTGTAGTTTTTGTCATTATTTAGTCTTAACATTGTAAATTGATAATCATATTCTGTATTGTAACATACAACAAGCACGATATATTTTTAAACTGATAAACAGTTTAATTTGGGATGTTCATTAACTGTACTATCTTTTGAATCTGATGACTTTTTTAGTTTTCACCTCTGCTAAAAACAATTTTCTAAGCAAGTCACTCAAACTAGCACACATGGAATGTGCTTTAGATTATAACACAAATGTGGGAATAGAAGAGAATCACATGTCTATTTTGTTATGGTATAATTTGCATAACGTATTTTCTAATTTTCTTGTGATTTTTTTCTCACAAGAGTATTTAAAATATTAATCATTTATATTAAATTCTTCTAAATTTCTTTTAAAAAATGATTTCTGGGACCTGGCACAATAGCCTAGTAGCTATAGTCCTAGCCTTGAATGCGCCAGGATCCCATATGGGCACCAATTCTAATCCAAGAAGCTCCACTTCCAATCTAGTCCCCTGCTTGTGGCCTGAGAAAGCAGTTGAGGACAGCCCAAGGCTTTGGGACCCTGCACTCCTGTTGGAGACAGAAGAGGCTCTGGGCTCCTGGCTTCAGATTTGCTCAGCTCCAGCTGTTGCCCATGGATGGAAGATTTTCCTCTGTTTCTCCTTCTCTCTCTGTATGTCTGACTGTCCAGTAAAAAAAAAAAAAATCTTAAAAAAATGACTTATGACAGTTTCAAGTGATCAGGGAGACTACCTAGTGATTTTAATCTTTTGCTGTTGTTGTTGTTTATAGATCTTGTAGCTTTCATGTTTCTTTTAAAAATTTTTCAAACATTTACTTATTTTATTTTTTTTTAAGATTTATTTCTTTTATTACAAAGTCAGATATACAGAGAGGAGGAGAGACAGAGAGGAAGATCCTCCGTCCGATGATTCACTCCCCAAGTGAGCCGCAACGGGCCGGTGGACGCCAATACAGAGCCAGGAACCAGGAACCTCTTCCGGGTCTCCCACACGGGTGCAGTGTCCCAAAGCTTTGGGCCGTCCTTGACTGCTTTCCCAGGCCACAAGCAGGGAGCTGGATGGGAAGTGGAGCTGTTGGGACTAGAACCAGCGCCCATATGGGATCCCGGGGCGTTGAAGGTGAGGATTTCAGCTGCTAGGCCACGCCGCCGGGCCCTTACTTATTTATTTTAAAGATTTATTTTTTATTGCAAAGTGAGATATACACAGAGGAGGAGAGAGAGAGAGGAAGATCTTCCATCCGTCTGATGATTTACTCCCCAAGTGACCACAAAAGCCAGCTCTGGGTTAAGCTGAAGCCAGGAGCCAAGAGTCTCCTCTGTGTCTCCCAAGGCCTTGGGCCATCCTCAACTGCTTTCCCAGGCCACAAGCTGGGAGCAGAATGGGAAGTGGGGCCCCTGTGATTAGAACAGGTGTCCATGTGGGATCCTGGTGCTTTCAGGGTGAGGAGTTTAGCTTCTAGGCCACGACACTTGGCCCAAACATTTATTTATTTACATTAAAGTTAGTGTTACAGAAAGGTGGGTAGAAAGCATCCTTCTGGGCCCAGTGTGGTAACCTAGTGGCTAAAGTCTTCACCTTGCGTGTGCCAGGATCCCATATGGGTGCTTGTCCTGACCCTGACTGCTCCACTTCTCATCCAGTTTCCTGACTGTAGCTGGGAAAGCACTCAAAGATGGCCCAAAGCCTTGGAACTTAGCACCCATGTGGGAAACCTGGAAGAAGCTCCTGGTTCCTGGCTTCAGATTAGTTTTGGTTATTGTGGCTGCTTGGGGAGTGAACCACTGGACAGAAGTGCTTTCTCTCTGTATCTCCGTCTCTCTGTGTATCTACTTTTCCATAAGAGCAAATAAATCTTTAAAAAAGAAAAGAAAAAGGAAGAAAAGTGTCCTTCTAACCCCTGGTACACTCCCCTGATAGCTATAATGGCTGTGGCTGGGCCAGCCTGAATACAGGCATCAGGAGTTTATACAGGTCTCCCATATTGTAGCAGAGGTCAAGCACTTGGGCCATTCTCTGCTGCTTTTTCCAGCCTTTAGCATGCAGCTGGTACCAAATGGAGTAGTTGGACATGAACCAATGCCCATATTAGATGCTTGTAATGCCAGGAGTGGATTTTTTTTTTCATTATTCTAACATGCCAGCCCAATTTAACTTTTTGCTGCAATGTCCAGAGCTGAGCTGATCCAAAGCTAGCAGTCAGGAGTTTCTTCCAGATTTCCCACAAGAATGCAGTGTTTCAAAGACTTCAACCATCCTCTGCTGCTTTCCCAGACCATAAGCAGTGAGCTGGATAAGAAATGGAGCAGTCAAGATATGAACTGCCTATCTGGCATGTTAGCACCATATTTGGAACATTATTGTGTTGTCATGGTTCTAGAGTGGTGTATACATTTTGTCTTTTATTTTTTAAACATTTTATTAGAAAGTCAGATATACAGAGAGGAGGAGAGACAGAGAGGAAGATCTTCCATCTGATGGTTCACTCCTGAAGCGGCCACAATAGCCGGAGCTGAGCCAATCTGAAGACAGGAGCTAGGAGCTTATTCAGGGTCTCCCAGGCAGGGACCCAAAGCTTTGGGCCATCCTCAACTGATTTCCCAGGCTACAAGCCGGGAGCTGGATGGTAAGTGGAGCTGCTGGGATTAGAACTGGTGTCCATATGGGATCCCAGGCGTGCAAGCTGAGGACTTTAACCAGTATGGTATCCCTACGGGCCCTTTTATGTTTATGATTGACTGATTTTTTTTTTATCAGTTGACTTTCTCTATTACTGTAAAGTGAGTACAAATTTATTTAAAACTTTTGACTTTCTAAAATTGTTTATTTGTGGGCCCGGCGGCGTGGCCTAGCAGCTAAAGTCCTCGCCTTGAAAGCCCCCGGATCCCATATGGGCGCCGGTTCTAATCCCAACAGCTCCACTTCCCATCCAGCTCCCTGCTTGTGGCCTGGGAAAGCAGTTGAGGACGGCCCAATGCATTGGGACACTGCACCCGAGTGGGAGACCCGGAACAGGTTCCAGGTTCCCAGCTTCGGATCGGCGTGCATTGGCCCGTTGCGGCTCACTTGGGGAGTGAATCATCGGACGGAAGATCTTCCTCTCTGTCTCTCCTCCTCTCTGTATATCTGACTTTGTAATAAAATGAATAAATCTTAAAAAAAATTGTTTATTTGTGTGTGCTTTCTTTGAGGTGGTTTGAGGCTTTGTTATCAGATACATCAACAGTGATATGTCATTCAGATGTATAATCTGTTCTGATGAATTGTCTCTTTATCTGGCATATACAAATACGTGTGTGTGTGTAGTAGTAGTAGTAGAAAGTGAACAAATTTCACATGTAGCAAATACTTTAGTTCAGTGATACTTCCTACTTCTACTTTGTCTCCTGCCTGTATTTGCTAACCTACCTCCTTTTTAGCTGTTGTAGTTTTTGTAATAGCATACTTTAACTTCATTTCAGAGTATAAGGCTTGATACTGCAACTGATAGAGATTGACACATGGAGGGTAGGAAATAATAACAAAGGACAAACCCTACTCTTCCTCAAGAGTATAAACAAAGGCCGTGCACAATAATCCAATCCCAGAATGTTACTCCCACACCTACATGTTTTTTATTTTTTGTATTAGTGTTTCAGTTACTTCCCTATTTGTTGAAGAGTATATTCTTTGCTAACAAATATACTATTGAATTCAACTTTTTATACTTAGCATTTGTAAAATGTACGATTTGTTTAGTTATTTTGAGTTAGAGAAAGAGCATTTAAAGTGCTAACCAAAAAATGTTTTATGAATATATACAGAAGCAACTTGATGGGTTACAAGTAACCATTTGCCAACCAATTGGCAGCTTATTACTGAGAGGCAACTACTTGTGACAAGAAGATAATATTTTTGAATCAAACTAGTTTGTCCCCCAAATAAGTTTGTAGTTCATTTTCTAATATTAAAGTAGTAGTTTAATTTGAAAGCTATTGCATGAAAAGTAAACAAAAGAAAGCAGAAATGAATAAGTGCATTTTAAAAAAAGAAAATAAACACTTATGAGATACATATTTCATTTTAATTAAGTGTGGAAATATTTATGTAAGTTCAAGAAAATTGAATTGTATTATATTAATCAGATTTTAGAAACACCTTAGTAGGTTTAGTCAAATAGTCTTAGTTATTAAATAATTCTTTCATTATTATGATCATTAAAAATAATTCTGATCAGTATGAAGCATGTCTCTTCCTCATCTCATCTAGCATGTTGTTTAGGTCTTGTGTTTATACTTGTGTCTGCAGATTATACAGCGAACTCATTTCAGAATCATTGGAGAAAAAGATCAGTTATGGAATAATAAGGTAAAGTCTATTGTAGTTTTTGTGTTGGAAAATGGATACAGCACAAGATACTTTGATTCTGATTTTTGCCCTGTGTTGCCTTAAATAGTGCAAAGTTAGCTGCATCTATAGAAGATGTGAAATAAATACATACGGAAGGATGTGCCCCATCTGTTTAGTGATCCAGAGCTGAGGAGAAATGTTCTGTTGTAGGTGTTGGTGTCGTTTGAAGATCTGGTTATTGAGTTTACCCAGGAGGAATGGAAGATCATGGACAATGCTCAGAGGACCTTGTACAGGGATGTGATGCTTGAGACCTATAGCAATCTGCTTTCCTTGGGTGAGTGAAATTCTGCCATGCACAAGCAGAATACTTTCTTCTTAGTTGACAAAAGAAAGAACAGTTTCTACAATCTAGTGCTTGAAAGAAAGTGTTTGAGGGTATAAAGAATGTCTTTATACTCTAGGAAATGGTTCATACCAGGCTTTCTGTGGCACAGATCCTGGGACCAATATTTTGTCCTTGAACACCTCGGGATCCCATATGGGCACCAGTTCTAATCTTGGCAGTTCCACTTCCCACCCAGCTTCCTGTTTGTGGCCTGGGAAAGCAGTCGAGAAGGCCCAAAGCTTTGGGACCCTGCACCCACGTGGGAGACCCAGAAGAGGTTCCTGGGTCCCGGCTCTGTATCAGCGCAGTACTGGCCGTTGCAGCTCACTTGGGGAGTGAATCATCGGACGGAGGATCTTCCTCTCTGTCTCTCCTCCTCTCTGCATATCTGACTTTGTAATAAAAATAAATAAATCTTTAAAAAAAATAAGTCCCAAAGTTATTGATTTCACAATGTCTAACATTATTTCCCATTACTAGGATACTACATTAGCAAGCCTGATGTGACCTTGGGACATGCAGCAATGCCATGGACAGTGGAAAAACCTGTAAACAAGCAAGTTTCAGGTAAGTCAGCTCATGCTGGGCAGAAAAGCTGACACATTTTAGGTCTTATACCTAAGAACAGCTAAATGGCACGCATCAGACACAGGCATTCTATACTCCCCGTTAAAGGGGATATATATAATTGGGAATATAGACTCACAGAGAGGAGGGACATAGAGCAAGATCTTTCATCTGCTGGTTCACTCCCAAGTAGCCACAGTGGCTGGAACTTACTTGTTCCAAAGCCAGGAGCCAGAAACTTTTTCAGGGTCTCCCACTCGGGTGCCAAGTCCCAGGGACTTGGCCACCTTCCATTGCTTTCTAGACAATGAGCAGAAAGCTGGTCGGGAAGTGGAGTGGCCAGGATATGAACTGGCGTCAATATGGGATCCAGGTGCATACAAGGTGAGAATTTAGCCACTAGGTTATCACACTAGGCCCCAAAGTTATTCTTCAAATGCTTTCAGCAGTATAATTAGGCTAATGTGATTTTGAAAAAATGGATCAACATGCTGAGTTTTGATGCATGAAGCATTATCTGACTCCAAAGATCTATTAGGTGGAAGTTATACTGGAAGAGCAGTAGAGAAAACTCAAACTGTAAGGATATACAAAGCATCTCAGGCATTGATTTCACTTTCTGTACCCATTTATCTGCCCTGTTCCACCCCCCTCCATGTAAATACAAAATTATAAGTAACTAAAAATATTACTGAATAGTCAGAAAAATACTTATTGTGATGTTCAGAAGTGAACAACTTTGTTTATCTGTTAAAATCTGGTCCATCTAGAGAATCAAAAAACTTCATTAGCTGTACGTGAACGTTTCAGAAGAAATACTTAGATGTTATTCATCGATATACATTTTTTTTTATTCTCATTCAGATGCCCATAGAAAGAGTGAACTAGTTGGAAATCAGAAAAGTCAAGAAATAAATTTAAGGAAAGTTGTAATCACCAAGTCAAGTTTAAATTTACAGAAGAGAGTTCACACAGATGTGAAACTTTATGAATGTAAAGACTGTGGGAAAGCCTTTTGTGACAAGTTATTTTTCAGTATGTATCAGGGAAATCACACAGGAATGAGACCAAATGAGTGTACAAAGTGTGCAAAAGTTTTTTGTCATCACTCAGATCTAATCACACATCAAAGAATTCACACAGGGGAGAAACCTTATGAATGTAAAGAGTGTGTCATAGCGTTTTGCCAGCCATCACACTTAAGCAAACATCGGATAATTCACAGAGGAAAGAAATCTCATGAATGTGGAGAGTGCGGAAAAGTCTTCGGTTACAAGTCAGTTCTCAGTGCACATCAGAGAATTCACACAGGGGAGAAACCTTTCAAATGCAAAGAATGCGGAAAAGCATTTTCGCAGCAAGCAACACTAAACAAACATCTGAGAATTCACACAGGGGAGAAATCCTATGAATGCAAAGAGTGTGGAAAAGCCTTTTATGGTAAATCATCTCTCATTAAGCATCAGAGAATTCATGGTGTGGAGATACCTTTTAAATGTAAAGACTGTGGAAAACCCTTTCCTACTAATTCATCTCTCGTTACACATCAGAGAATTCACAAAGGGGAGAAACCATTTAAATGTACGGAGTGTGGAAGAGCATTTTGCCAGCAATCAAACCTAACCAAACATCAGAGAATTCACACAGGGGAGAAATGCCATGTATGTAAAGAGTGTGGAAAAGCCTTTTCTGATAAGTCCTACTTCGTTACACATCTGAGAATTCACACAGGGGAGAAACCATTTAAATGTAAGGAGTGTGGAAATGCCTTTTATAGAAAATCGGCTCTCATTAAACATCAGAAAATTCACACAGGGGTGAAACCTTTTAAATGTGAAGAATGTGGAAAGGCCTTTTATGATAGGTCATCTCTCATCATACATCAGAGAATCCACGCAAAGGAAAAACCTTTCGAGTGTAACAAGTGCAGAAAAGCATTTTCCCATCAGTTACTACTAAGCAAACATATGATTATTCACACAAGGAAGAGATCCCATGGATGTGAGAAATGTGGCAAATCCTTTTATGGCAAGTCATCTCTCATTAAACATCAGAGGATTCATACAGGCAAAAAATCTCATGAATGTGAAGAGTGTGGAAAAGCCTTTTATGATAAGTCACATCTCATAAAACATCAGGGAATTCACACAGGGAATAAACCTTTTCAATGTAAACAGTGTGGAAAAGGCGTTTGTTATAAATCATCTCTCATTGCACATCAGAGAATTCACACAGGGGAGAAACCTTTCAAATGTAAAGAGTGTGGAAAAGCATTTTCACACCAATCAACACTAACCAAACATCTGAGAATTCACACACGTAAGAAGTCCTTTCAATGTAAAGAGTGTGGAAAAGGCTTTTATGATAATTTGTATCTCATTAAACATCAGAGAATTCACACAGGTGAGAAGCTTTTTAAATGTAAACAGTGTGGAAATGGCTTTCCTACTAAGTCATCTCTCATTGCACATCAGAGAATTCACACAAGGGAGAAACTTTTTAAATGCATAGAATGTGGAAAAACATTTTGCCAGCAGTCACAACTAAACAAGCATTTGATGATTCACACAAGGGAGAAACCTTTTAAATGTACAGAGTGTGGAAGAGCATTTTGTCGGGAGTCAGCACTAACCAAACATCTGATGATTCACACAGGGGAGAAACCATTTAAATGTACAGAGTGTGGAAAGGCATTTTGTCGGCAGTCAGCAGTAACCAAACATCTGATGATTCACACAGGGGAGAAACCATTTAAATGTACAGAGTGTGGAAAGGCATTTTATGATAAGTCATATCTCACTGTACATCTGAGAATTCACACAGGAGAGAAACCTTTTCAATGTAAAGACTGTGGAAAAGCCTTTTACAGAAAATCGTTTCTCATTAGACATCAGAGGATTCACACAGGGGAGAAACCTTTTAAATGTGAAGAATGTGGAAAAACCTTTCGTGATAAGTCAAGTCTCCGTAGACATGAGGCAATTCACACAGGGATGAGACCATATGAGTGTACAAAGTGTGGGAAAGCTTTTGGCCACCTTGCACACGTAATGATACATGAAAGGATTCACACAGGAGAGAAACCTTATGAATGTAAACAGTGTGGAGCAGCATTTGGCCGGTTATCACACCTAAGCAGACATCAGAGAATTCACAGCGGTAAGAAATCTCATGAATGTGAACAATGTGGAAAAGCCTTTTATGATAACTCATCTCTCATTAGGCACCAGAAAATTCACATGGGAGAAACCTTTTAAATGTAAAGAATGTGGAAAAATCTTTACATGTCATCTCTTATGGAACATCAAAATTCACACAGGGGAAGAACTAGTAAAGAGTGTTGAAATTCTTTTTTGATAAGCCATGTTTCATTAGACATGAGAGAATTCACACAAGGTAGAAGCTTTATAAATGTACAGTGTAGAAAAGTATTTTAGCAGCAGCCACACATAAGCAAATATCTGATAATTCACAGTACAGAAATCCCAAGTATATAAAGTATGTGGAAACCCGCTTTATTATAAGTCATTTCATTAAACATCAATTAATTGATATCTGATATTTTCTGTGAAGGCAGGTGTAATGACATATGCTTGTACCTGGACACCTGTCCCCAAAAGACAGGCACTGGCTGTGGTGGCATATGCTGGCCCTGGATGCATAGAACTGTCAGAGTACTCTAGTATCCAAATAAGCTTCCCTGATGTGCCCCAGGTTGCCTGCAGTACTATTGCTGCCACTTTGTTCTTAACAAGAACAAGAACATGTGAGTTTCCCACCACAGTGTCTGACCTAGGTGTATGGAGTTGGCTTGAGGCAACAAAACCTGAGGGATGTGCGCATGAAGGCTTGTTTGTGGATAACTGGATGCTGCCATCTGAGGAAACATCAGCACTGCCTACCACCTCCCCTAAGGTAACATAGGGAGCATATCCCAGAAACAAGAATTGTCTGGCAGCAGACTCCCAATATGTAGTAATGGCCACTGGAATTTGTGAAGCAGCTACAGCAACCTGAAAAGATTTCATGCATGATCACCAACTGGGATGTGCTACCCTCTGGATACCATCCTGTTCCTGAAGCAGCGGCTTAATTGCTTAATTCTCACCCTTCAATTGCCAGGATCCCATACAGGGGCTAGTCTGCCCCAGCTCTTCCATTTGTAATGTGGCTCGCTACTTAAGGCCTGGAAAAGCAGCAGAGGATGGCCCTCAGCCTTGAATCTTTGCACCCATAAGGGAGACCCAACAGAGGTTCCTGGCTTCTGACTTCATTACAGCTCAGCTCTGGTGGTAGTAAATCAAGAAGAGAATGTGTGTGTGTGTGTGTGTGTGTGCGCTCTAACTTTGCCTTTGTAATAAAAATGGAACTAGAAAAATCTCGACAAAAATAATGTATGGTTTATGGGAATATCTTTCCTATTTCTATTAAATCATAATTGCTTATTTACTGTAACATTATTTGAAAATCAGATCATTTGGAAAATGTCTCATGTAAATTGATCAGAATGTGCATCAAGTTTCATGTGAGTATTACTCTTCATAATTTGGTGTTTACCTTTTAGGAAAATGATTGGTAAATATGCACACTCATTCAAAAACTATTGACTCATTTTTTCATAAATGTAGTCATGAAGATATAATTATGCTCCTTTCCTGTTTCCCACTTTCCCTCTAAATGTCCCATGTTTTTTTTCCCTATGTTTGCTTTTAGACCTTTTTATAATGTTACTTACATGAAGTTCAAGAAGTGACCCCTCAGATATATCGTACAACAGCCTAGTTGCTAAATCCTGTGTAGGGCAGGTTTGAAAGAGGCATATTATTTTAACTTCTTGATTGTGGAAGAATTTTATTTCATTTTCAAAGACAAAAGAAAGGTTTGCTGGGTACATTATCCTGGCCTGATGATTTTTTCCTTTTAGAATCTGGAATATGTCACTCCAGTCTCTTCTGGCCTGTAGAGTTTCCTGTAAGAGATCTGCTGTGAGTTTAATTGGCAATCCTTTATGTCATTTGATTTGTTTCATATGCACATTTAAGGATCTTTTTCTTATGTTTGACTGAAGAGACCTTGATTATCAGGTGTCTTGGTGAAGATTGGTTTTGGTCAAGACTATTCAGAGTTCTGTGCCCCTCCTGGATGTTGTTTCTCAATTCTTTGTCTAGATTAGGGAAATTTTCCGTATTAAGTATATTTGTAAACCCAGCTATTCTTTCTGCACCTTCTGGGACTCCCATAACTGTTATATTTGGCCTTTTAATAGTGTCTTTCAATTCCTTTTTTTTAAAAGATTTATTTTTATTACAAAGTCAGATATACAGAGAGGAGGAGAGACAGAGAGGAAGATCTTCCGTCCATTGATTCACTCCCCAAGTGAGCCGCAACAGGCCGATGCGCGCTGATCCAAAGCCGGGAACCTGGAACCTCTTCCGGGTCTCCCACTCGGGTGCAGTGTCCCAATGCATTGGGCCGTCCTCAACTGCTTTCCCAGGCCACAAGCAGGGAGCTGGATGGGAAGTGGAGCTGTTGGGATTAGAACTGGCACCCATATTGGATTCCGGCGGATTCAAGGCGAGGATTTCAGTTGCTAGGCCACGCCGCCGGGCCGTGTCTTTCAATTCTTGAATATTTTTTTTTCCTGATCCAGCTCTGCTTCCAGCTTTTTGTTTGTTTCCCCCTGGTGACAGGAAATGTCTTCTAATTTTGAGATTCTTCTGCCTCCTTCATTCTATTTTTAGAGACTCTCCACTGTACTTTTAATTTGCTCCACTGTATTCTTCATTTCTGATATATCAGCTTTCACTTGATTCATTTCCAATACAACATATCCCTTGAAAGCCTGCTTTAGGTGCTTCTCTTTGTTGATAAGAGGTTTTATAACAAGTGTTTTGACTTTTGTATGCCCCATTTTCTCAATGTCTTCCTCATTTAAAAGAATGCCTTTGGGCCCGGCGGTGTGGCCTAGCAGCTAAAGTCCTCGCCTTGGAAGCCCCGGGATCCCATATGGGCGCCGGTTCTAATCCCAACAGCTCCACTTCTCCAGCTCCCTGCTTGTGGCCTGGGAAAGCAGTTGAGGATGGCCCAATGCATTGGGACACTGCACCCGCGTGGGAGACCTGGAGGAGGTTCCAGGTTCCCGGCTTTGGATTGGCTCGCATCGGCCTGTTGCGGGTCACTTGGGGAGTGAATCATCGGACAGAAGATCTTCCTCTCTGTCTCTCCTCCTCCGTGTTTATCTGGCTGTAATAAAATGAATAAATCTT
The DNA here is from genome assembly GCF_030435755.1 of Ochotona princeps. Classification (NCBI taxonomy): domain Eukaryota; kingdom Metazoa; phylum Chordata; class Mammalia; order Lagomorpha; family Ochotonidae; genus Ochotona; species Ochotona princeps. The sequence continues at coordinate 18,881,074 of NC_080860.1, read as the reverse complement.
TAAAAAAAATAATGCCTTTGAGGTTGGCAAAAGCTTTTGCTCCTTTGCAAGGGAGTCTTCAGTAATATTCATTGTGTCTTTGTCTCTTCTTTTGCTCTCGGTCATTGAACTTCTGGCTAGCAGATTCTTCTCCTTCGGGTAGGTTTTTAAGCTGTCACCAATGCGTCTACAGTTATATTTTACTTATTGCAGTTGGCAAATGGTTGTTTGCAGTCAGTTGTGCCACTCCCTCTAGTGAGTTCCAGGTCTGGGTTCTTATGTTAGATTTCCACCTTGGTCTCCCTAACCCCAGCTCCTGGCTCATCAGTCTCCACCTCCTGTGATACCATGCTGAGTGTGCACCATTGTGTGTACAGCCTTTCTTCCACTTCTGGTTGTGGCAGATCCAAGGATTTTGGAGACACCAGGTGTCCTATATAGCTAGGTTGTTGGTAGTGCTGATCTTGTCAGATCCTGTTGGCCATTAGGTCTTAGAGCCACATGGACCTATTTTGACTCAAATGATGCTGCAGTTGATATTATTTTCCTGTGGGACCAGTGAGCTCAGTGACTTCTCGCCAAGCTCAGCTCATGTGCAGTTCACTCTTGTTACCTGCAGTCTTAAATTCTTTGCCACACTGTAAGAGATGGCATCTGACTTGCCACTACTAGAGTTCTTGATCTGCTGGCCTTCAGGTCTGAGAGCTACTGGACCTGTCTTGGTGGAACCTGTAGATGCCACATTGTTGCAGTTCACTGAGTCAGAAAAGAGTTCACTCCCAGCTCAGTGCAAGTGCAGTCCTGTACCATAGCCTTTGGCTCCTTAAACAAAATGGCACCGAATTCGGCCCTCGAAGGCAGACTGATGTGAAATCTACCCTGTTCCTGCACTGCCTGTTTGGGACCTTTTGCTTTGTCTCTGTTCCTTGTCAAATCAAACAGACTAGCATGACGAGCAGTTCTTTGTGTTCACCCCCTGAGTTCCCAGTGAACATCACTTCCCACCTTGTTGCTGGTGGGTGGGATTCTGACTGCTGGTGGAGTTCAGATCGCCGTTTGCTGAATGCTGCTGGGGCATCAATCACTGCAACACCACACCGTTGTGTCTGCTGTTTTCCTGTGTCTGTCAGCCTCCAGGTGCCCCTCTGCTGTTGTTCTGTCCTGCTATTTCCTGAAATGTGCCCTCTCTGCTTCACACTGCCTAATATTTCTCCATCTGTTTAAACATGTCCTTAACCCATTCTGCCATCTTGATTCTTGAGCTATCATATTCTTGTGCATTAGGGTGTGTGTCCACTGCTCTGTCATTTTCCCTCACAGGAAGGTACAAGGCCAGGGCCAGGTAACCTGAGTCCTGCCAGATCCACCACCTCTGGGGCTCACGACCCCAACAGACACATCACATATGGGTCTCGGGACCTGGGTTAGATTACTGGGGGTCATGAACCCGGCACCTGTCTTCCAGGAAAGCTGGGCCAGGTGTCCTGAATCCAGCACCCACATTGTAGGTGGGCCCCAGGATCTGGGGCAGGTGACCCAAGTCCCATTAGGTCTTCCATCACCAGAGTTGTCCGAACTAGCACTTACTGCATAGATGGGCTCCAGGACCTGGGCCAGGTTACCCAAGCCCATCTGATCCTCTGCACTAGGGACTCACAAACCCAGCACCCCCTCACAGGTGGGCCCCAAAGACATGGACCAAGAGACCCAAGTCCCACTAGATCCTCCACTTCCACCACCAAGGCTCTCCAGACAGGCACCAGGACCTGGAAATTCCCCCTCCCCTGGGGCTCAAAAACCCAGCACCCCCTCACAGGTGGGACCCAGGACCTGGGCCAGGTGACCCAAGTCCCACCAAGTCTCCCACCCCTGAGACTCATAAACCCAGCAACTACCTCCCAGGGAACACCCAGGACTTGCACCAGGCAACTCAAACCCACCACACCCCCAGATCCTCCACCCCTGGGGCTCATGAAACTGGCACCCACCAAGAAGGTGGGCCCCAGTACCCAGGCCAAGTGACCCAAGCCTTGCCAGATTCTCTGCCCCTGCTGCTCATGAACCTGGCTCCCTGACCACAGGCTGGCATGGCATGCCTCACCTCAGCATCTGCAGTGTGAACTGACTGTTGTTGCAGCCTGACTTGGCCCCTTTCACACCCTGTCCTGCTTCTAAAATCTGCCAGTCGATATTATTAACTGGCCAAGCCTGTCTGTTCCCAGATATGGCCAACATGTATGTTGGCAGGTACTGTAATGTGGCATGGTCTGTGCTGCTTCTTGATTTGATTCTTGTGCTCACCTGCATAGAATGCATCCCTACAAAGGAGTTTCCCAGGCTCCTCTGTCAGATCTCCTCCCAGTGGCAGTTCTTGTACACACCAGTGGGTCCTTGGCCCACATTGGTTTTGTCACCCCTTGTCTTGGCAGGAACTGTGGCCTTGCTCAACCAGCCCATACCCATTCTGGTTTTTACTGTTGGTTATTGCAGCCTAGCCACACCTGGTCCGTGCCCAGACATAGCTTTCACATGGTACAGCAGGCTTCAAGACCTAGCCCAGTCCATTCTACATCCAACCTGGCTCTCATGTAGCAGTGGGTGCTCCAGTATAGCCCAGTCTTGTTGCCCCTAGTCCCAGTTCACACCCATGCTGAGGGAGGCTATAGCCATGGACAGCCCAGCTTACTGCCCTCAAACTGGCTCTTGTGCTCACCAGTGTGAATCACAACCCAGCTGGGGCAGCCTGTTGGCTTCCTAGTCAGGCTGTTCCCATCTTTGGCATGCTAGCGGAGATTGTAGTTCCACAGGGGTGAGGAGAAATATTTTATTTTTATTTGAAAGGCAAGTATACCGAGAGAAGGAGAGACTGACAGGATCTTCCGTCTGATGATTTACACCCCAGGTGGCCACAACGGTCAGAGTTGAGCCAATCTGTAAACTAGGATCCAGGAGCTTCTTCCAGGTCTCCCACATGGGTGCAGGATCCCAAGACTTTGGGCCATCTTTGATGGCTTTCCCAGACCACACACAGGGAGTGAATGAGAAACAGGGCCACAAGGACTAGAACCTGTGCCTATATGGTAGCCTGGCAAATGCAAGACAATGACCTTAGCCACTAGGCTAACTCACTGCATCCCAGACTGACTTTTTTTTTTTAAGATTTATTTTATTTATATTACAAAGGCAGATGTACAGAGAGGAGGAGAGACAGAAGATCTTCAGTCCGATGATTCACTCAAGTGACCACAATGGCCGGGCTGCGCCGATATGAAGCCAGGAATCAAGAATCTCTTCCGGGTCTCCCATGTGGGTGCAGGGTCCCAAGGCTTTGGGCCGTCCTCAACTGCTTTTCCTGGACCATAAGCAGGGAGCAGGATAGGGAATTGGGGTTGCCGGGATTAGAACTGGTGCCCATATGGGATCCTGGGCGCGTTAAAGGCCAGGACTTTAGTCACTAGGCCATGGAGCTGCTGGGCCCCCCAGATTGACTTCTAAGGGTCATCTCGTTCCCCCCTCCAAACAGCTCACCCTTGCTTACCTGAAAGTACAGTGGCCTTGTTTATTGATTTCCCAAAATAGTCATTCCTCTACTGCATATGAACCGTGAGGTCCTCTTCAGCCTCACTTGTGCCATAGGCTATATCCGAAATAAGCTTACATGCCCAAGTCTCTAGAGTGTGTTGCCACTGGGCAGCCTGAGGGCTGGTGCCCCTCTGCCATTGTCAGCTGGGTGGGGGCAACAGGACCCAGGGCAGGGCCCCTGAAGCTGTCCATTGCTCCTGCAAAGCATGGGGGATCAAGGTGACTCTAGGCAGTCCCAGTCCAGAGCCAACTCTGTCACTGCCATTTGGGTAGGGGAAAGAGGACCCCTGGCAGAGTCCTTGAAGCTACCTGCTGCTCCAGTGGAACTGAAAAATTTCAAATTAAAATGATTAAAATTGGGCCCAGTGCAGTAACCTAGTAGCTAATGTCCTTGCCTTGCAGGTGCTGGGATGCTATATGGGCACAAGTTCATATCCCAGCGGTCCTGTTTCCCATCCAGCTCTCAGCTTCAGACTTGGGAAAGCAGTTAGGGATGAGCTGAGGCCTTAGAATCCTTCAACCACATGGGAGATCCAGAAGAAGCTCCTGGCTTCAGATTGGCTGAGCTCTAGCCATTGAGGTTACAGTGTCTGAGATGGAACTTCTTGAACTTCATGTAAATTAATAATTACATAAAAACTCTAGATTTATTCTCCCAAAAAAAATAAACACTGAATTATGAGAATACTCTCCTGACACTTTACAAATTACTGATCAGCTTACATGAGTAACATTTTCCTAATCTTGCAAATTTTAAAGTAATGTTACAGTAAATATGCAATTATGATTTTGACAAATAGGAAAGATACATTCCCATAAAGCATACACATTTTGGTTGCAATTTTTTTGGTTTTATTTTTATTTCAAAGACAATTTTCAGAGAGGACACATACATACACACAGATTCTCTATTTGTTGAATCACTACCCCAAAAAGGCTACAAACACCAGGGGTGAGCTAAAATGAAGTCAGAAGCCTAGAAACTGCACTGGGTCTCCTTCATAGGTGCAGGGATCCAAGGCTTTGGGTCATCCTCTGCTGCTTTTTTAGGCCATAAGCAGCTGGATTGCAGGTGGAAAAGCTGGGAAACAGACTAGCCATGATATGGGATCCCAGCACTGCTCCAAGCAATGAGTAGTATCCAGAAAGTGACTCATCCCAGTTGGTGATCATCATGTATGAAATATTTGTAAGTCTGAACCGTTGTTGCAGCTGCTTCACAAACAGTGAATGGCCAGTCATCTTGGGAGTCTTCTGCCAGACAATTCTTGTTTCTGGGATATGCTCCCTATGGTAGGCAGTGGTCAGTGCTTATATGGTTCTCCAGATGGTGCCAGCCAACAGTACATAAACAAGCCTTCATGCGCACATCCCTCAGGTTTTGTTGCCTCAAGCTAACTCCATACACCTAGGTCAGACACTGTGGTGGGAAACTCACATGTTCTTGTTCTTGTTAAGAACAAAGTGGCAGCAATTGTACTGCAGGCAACCTGGGGCACATCAGGGAAGCTTATTTGGATACTAGAGTACTCTGACAGTTCTATGCATCCAGGGCCAGCATATGCCACCACAGCCAGTGCCTGTCTTTTGGGGACAGGTGTCCAGGTACAAGCATATGTCATTACAACTGCCTTTACAGAAAAATATCAGATACTAAATATCTTGGGTTGACTGCAAGAATACCAAACATTGCTTAGGGAAAACATTAGTGCCTTATGAAGAGATGGTGGCCAAGCTCATTTAACAGGCTAGACTGCACAGCTAACATCTTACAGGCTTTGATTCTCATTGTACAGTAGTGCCTTTTAATAAACAAAATTCTTAGTGACTACCAGTGAACCTGTTCACATAGTTCTCTCCTCTTATTTTGCAGAGTTTTTATACCATCTTCCTACAGGAAAAATGTAGGATTTCTTTAAAAGAATTAATATTGTTTTCAATTCCATTATTTCTCAAAGTCCAACATCTTAAGCTGACAATGTATTTAGTGATGGAACAAAACATGGCAAAAGTGCTTTTTGAAAAACGAACCAATATAAGGTATTTTATACTTCCTACATTTCACTCAACAAAATGAATTATTTGCCCTTATTCAAACTTTAAAAGATTTTCCTAATCCTATTAATATTATTGCTGATTCTGCTTATGTTGTACAAATAGTGAAATGGATTCCAACGTCAATTATTTCTAATTACAAGGAGACTTCACAAATTATTTTTACAATCACAAAATTTTATTAGACAAAGGAATGCACCTCTTTCCCTTAAAAAAAAAAAGATTTATTTCTTTTTAGTGCAAAGTCAGATATACAGAGAGGAAGATCTTCTGCCTGATGGTTCACTCCCCTAGCAGCTGCTCATGCAGCGCCAATCTGAAGCCAGGAGCCAGGAATCTCCTCCAGGTCTCCCATGCAGGTGCAGGGTCCCAAGGCTTTGGGCTGTCCTCAACTGCTTTCCCAGGCCACAAGCAGGGAGCTGGATGGGAAGTGGAGCTGCCGGGATTAGAACTGGCACCCATATGGGATCCTGGTGCATTTAGGCCAGGACTTTAGCCACTAGGCCACCATGCTGGGCCCAAATGCACCTCTTTTCATTACCCAAGTTTACTCACATTCAAGATTACTAGGACCCCATAGTATGCTCATTTCCTTTGCCTCAGCAGAGGAAGAACATAAACCCCCCTATGTACCAATGCTGGAGGGCTACATATAAAAATTCCCTATTGGCAAATTATTAATACATGTCCTATCTGTAGACCTTTACATCTATGCTGTCTACCACAAGGAACCAATCCCTGGGAATTAAATTGTGGCAGGTGGATTTACTCATATTCCTTCATTTGGCCATTCTGGTTTTGTTCTTGTTTGTGTTGACACTTATTTTATTTGGGCTATTGCCTTACCAGGAGAAAAAACTACTACATTGGATTCCAATGTAACCCAATATTTGTTAGAGTACTTTGCAGTTATGGGCATTCCTGCTCAAAAAAAATCTGACAATGGCCCTGCCTGTCTTAGTCATAAATTTCACCCCTTTTCTTGGATTTTACAAAAATTCAACGAAGTTTTTTAGAAAACAGACAGAAACTGCATCCAGTTTCCACCATTGCCGAGATGATCAGATCAGCAGGACTAGAAAATTTGGGAACTGCAGCTGCTGGTGGGGAACACGAAGTCCAACGCAGAAGAAATTAGAGTTCAGAAGCAGGTGTGCCTGTGGCCAGGAGTGACTCCATGTGAACATGGCTGTGCAGAAAGGGAAGCACTAGGTGGTCTGAAAGACCTTAAACTCCTCCTTGACATACAGAACTGGTTTTCAGAAGGATACAAGCAGTTTGGTCCCAAACTGAGGTGAACACTTCAATGTTTAGTTACATGCTTTGCTTTTGAAGAATCCAAGTTGCCCAAATTAAATCTTTCTCCTATTACTACATATTCCTAAAGAGAAAAAAAAAAGGGCTCTTAAAATAAGGGGGCTTTTCAGAGTTGGGCTTAACTCCAAGGACTCAGCTCAGGAACCACAGAGGGACGTGATGTAGAACCAGTGCTATGGGTGGTGACATCTGGCCATGGCTTTGAGTTCTTAAATGAGGTGCCTCCTGAGAATCCCTGATCCTTGTCCTCATCTCCCTGGTTATGCCCACAGCCCGAGATGGCTGGCTAGCCTTCGAAGAGGACTTTTTCTCCTTTGTAGACTTGTGCTTAGATTCGACTCGGCTATGGCTGGAAGAAGAATGAGAAGATGAGGAGCACCTTGAGCTGTCAGAAGATGACTTACCAGAATTAGACTGGCTCCTGGCTCTTGGTGAAGGGGACCTTCTCTTTAGGGAATGAAATCAGGAATGGCCCCAAGGAAAACTGTAAGCTTGCCGGGAATTCTGCCAATCTGAGCAATAGCTTCCATAGCTTCCTTGGTTATACCGACCTCATGGATAAAAGCCTCTGTTGCATCCATGGAAAAAATAGGACCTACTACAGCCCCTGTTGTGATCTTGGAAATCCCGGTTCTGATATGCTCTAGGGTGGTTTCTCTGTTATGAACTGGAGAATATGATCTGGAATGAGACTGAGAACCCAGCGTGTGCTTCCTTGAACAAGAGACAGATCTGCGTTGTGATCGAGACTTCGAAAATGAATGAGGGACAAGATCTTGATGCAAATCTTGATCAAGAAGAGCGAGATGCAGACTTGGACTGGTTTGTTTTTGACATCTTTGAAAGGGTGATTTTTTTTCAGTTACACCTTATTAGAACAAGGATTCACTTGGACAGAATCAGAGGCACCACCTTCAAGACAACAGTGGTGATGTCACCAGAGTCCCCAGGTTAGAAAGTCAGGATACAATTCTGGGCTGGCCGCAGCAATTGTATCTACAGCCTCGCAATGGCACAACCAGCCAGAATCTCACCCCACCTGACAGTGCACTAAATTAACACATTAAATAGGTGGAATGCCCACTCAGAAGCAGATGAATATAATCATGTTTCTATACTAAAAGGATTTAAGGCACCTTGCACTACATTAATGCAAGCACTTTTCATAATTAATTTTTAAAATCTTCCACAAGGATATATTTTCTCTAAAACAGAAAAATCTATTTTAGATCAAAAAGAAGTAGGTCCTTTAAGTCAACCCATATGATAAAAATTGCATTAACCTTGGATTGGGAAAATGAACTCCTCTTAGCGAAAGAAAGAAGCTATGTTTCTGTTTCCACAGAAAATGGCCAAGTTTTCTGGCTCCTGCTAGGCTGGGTTCAACTTTGAGAAGACGAGGGCCACCTTCCCGATAAGGGCAGTGCCTCAGAAGTGCAGCCCTGACAATGCTAACAATTGGGAAGAACCACAGCTGCCTACTCAAGTGATGACAGCCTTATCACTGGAAAAAGTGGCCATGGCCACACCGGGAGACCTCACGCCCCACCTGGGAACAAATGAAATCTCTGTCTTATTGAGTTCAACAGGTGGTGCAAGGTGCTGGTAAAGCAGTTACCCTGGAAAATCTTTTTGTAGCTATACTTGTTCTCCCATCTGCTCTTCTTCTTTTTTAAAAAGATTTATTTATTATAGGAAAGGTGGATATACAGAGAGGAAGATCTTTTGTCCGATGGAAGGGGCTGCCGGGATATGAACTGGCGTCCATATGGGATCATGGTGCCTTCAAGGTGAGGACCACCACGCTATAGTGCCGGGCCCTCACCTGCTCTTTTTTTTTTTTTTTTAATTATTATTTAACTTCAGTAATTACATTGTATTATGTGACACAGTTACATAGATACTTGGATTCTCCCCACCCCTCCCCAAACCCTCCCACCATGGTGGATTCCTCCACCTTGTTGCATACCCACAGTTCAAGTTCAGTTGAGATTCCCTCATTGCAAGCGTATACCAAACATAGAGTCCAGCATCTTATTGTCCAGTCAAGTTCAACGGCTTCTTAGGTATACCCTCTCTGGTCTGCTCACCTGCTCTTCTTAGCATAGGTGATAATCCTGTCTGGTCACCTCCCAGTAGCAGCTCTCATGCACTCCAGTGCATTCTCTTTTTTTTTTTTTTTAAAGATTTATTTATTTTATTACAGCCAGATATACACAGAGGAGGAGAGACAGAGAGGAAGATCTTCCGTCCGATGATTCACTCCCCAAGTGAGCCGCAACGGGCCGGTGTGCGCCGATCCAAAGCCGGGAACCAGCAACCTCTTCCAGGTCTCCCACACGGGTGCAGGGTCCCAAAGCTTTGGGCCGTCCTCGACTGCTTTCCCAGGCCACAAGCAGGGAGCTGGATGGGAAGCAGGGCTGCCGAGATCAGAACCGGCTCCCATATGGGATCTCGGGGCGTTCAAGGCGAGGACTTAAGCCGCCAGGCCACGCCGCCGGGCCCACCAGTGCATTCTTGATCCAGCCTGACTTGGTCCACTTCCTCTTCCAACAAATACGGGAGACTTGCTTGATCACTGCCAAGCTTTGACAGTGAGTATCTCCATTGCTGCACAATTGACTTGATGAATCATGTCTCTTTTTAAATGCTTCTTCTGAAATAGACTACTTTCATCTCCTAAAAACTACTTAAAAAAAGACAAGTGTGGGGCTTGGCAGCGTGGCCTAGTGGCTAAGGTCCTCGCCTTGATCCCATATGGCTGCTGGTTCTAATCCTGACAGCTCCACTTCCTTTCTGTCTCTCCTCCTCTCAGTATATCAGACTTTGTAATAAAAATAAAATAAATCTTTAAAAAAAAAAAAAGACAAGTGTGACTGATCAAAATAGATGCAAAAATTCTTATCATTATACACGTAGTATGAATCCAACAAAACATCCGTGTGGGAGACCTGAAGGAAGTTCCCGGCTCCTGGCTTCAGCTCGGCACAGCACTGGCTGTTGCGCTCATTTGGGGAGTGAATAATTGGATGGAAGATATTCTGTCTTTCCTCCTCTCTGCATATCTGACTTTCCAATAAAATAAATCTTTTTTAAAAATCCAGAAATAGTATGGTAAACAAATTCTACTATAAAAATCACTACCATTCATGTCCAATCTAATGCACATTCGTCTTGTACTTTTTCTTTTTTTTATTATGATTTTTCATGATTCAGATCAACAGGCACAGGGATTCACACCTCCATCCCCCTACCACACAGTTTCCTCCCGTTTTATTACATTAGTGTACTCCTTAGCGACAGCCACAAGACCAACCTTCTGTTACTTGAGTGTATCATGACATTGGAGGTATGACCAAGGGTAGATAGTCTAGTATCGTATCGTCAAGGTAAATTTAAGTTCATTTGGAATCCCTTATTCAGAATAAAGATGCATAATGCTACATGTCTTCATTGAAGGAGGAGTTTCTACATATTTTTTGTTGGAAAGGCAGAGAAGAGGAGAGACAGAGAGGAAAAGATCTTCCCACCCTCAGGTTCACTGCCCAACAGGCCACAACAGCTGGAGCTGGCTCAGAAGCCAAGAGCCAGGACCTACTTCCTGGTCTCCCACATAGGTGCAGGTCACAGGGTCTCAGCATCCTCCACTGCTTTCCCAGGCCACAGGCAGGGAGTTGATCAGAGTTGGAGCACTTGGGACATGAACCAGCACTGAGATGCCACACTTGCAGGTGGAGGGTTAGCCTACTGAGCCATTGTGCTGGCCCTATTTCATTCTTTTTAATGGCAGAGTCATTTCCCACGGAGCAGATAATGTACTGGCTTCAGTAACCTGCCTAACCAACAAAACTTGACATACTTCAATTGTTGAAAATATGATTATGGGGCCCGGCGGCGTGGCCTAGTGGCTACAGTCCTCGTCTTGAACGTCCCGGGATCCCATATGGGCACCGGTTCTAATCCTGACAGCTCCATTTCCTATCCTGCTCCCTGCTTGTGTTCTGGGAAAGCAGTCGAGGACGGCCCAAAGCTTTGGGACCCTGCACCCGTGTGGGAGACCCGGAAAGAAGTTCCTGGTTCCCGGCTTTGTCACTTGGGGAGTGAATCATTGGACAGAAGATCTTCCTCTCTGTCTCTCCTCCTCTCTGTACATCTGCCTTTTTAATAAAAATAAACAAATCTTTAAAAAAAAAGAAAAAGAAAATATTATTATGGCCAAAGAATCACATCATTACAACAAACCTGTTTAATTTAAAGTGAAAATTACTTTCTAAACCAGTAAAAATGTTTCCATATTTTTAAGTATAAAGCTATAGTTAGGAATTTAAGGAGGTGATACAAAAACAACAATATCGATGTGGAAATAACCTATTTGACATATCCTCTATCTTACATGGCAACAAAAGAAAAATGAAGAAGCAGTGCATAAAACTAAACCCTTTGTGTATCAAATGGCATTCTAAATAAGGTGAAAATAAAGTCAATTTCATGGGAGAAAGACTTGCAAATGAATTGATACAAAATAAATATTGAAATTCTACAACTTATAAGCAAGACAGATTTAAAAACAAGGTTTAGGGATCAGTGTGATGGCTTAACTGGTTAATCTACATATCCCATATTGGTGACAATTCATGTCCTGACTGCTTCCCATCCAGCTCCTTGCTTGTGGCCTCGGAAAGCACTAGAGGACTGCCCAAAGCCTTGGGACCCTGTATCCACGTGGGAGACTCAGAACAATCTCCTGGCTTCAGATCAGATCAGCTGTAGCCATTGAGGTCATTTGGGGAGTGAACCAGCAGATGCAAGATCCTATTTCTTGTATCTCCTCCTCACTGTAAATCTGCCTTTCCAGTAAAACCACACAAATCTAAATAAACAAAAACAAAGCTTAAATACATTTATATAGAATTTATATACATTTATATAGAATTTAGCATTTTGTCACAGTAAGTTAAGCTACAGCTTCCCTTTGTCAGCTATGTATGAATCCCATATTGTGGTAACAATTTAAAGTTTTATTATTCTTATTTTGCCCTCTGGTAATTTACCTGGAAAGGCGACAGAAGATGGGTCACATATAATTGGGCCCCTGACACATGTGGAGACCAGGATGAAATTCCTAGCTCCTGGTTTGGGCCTGCTACTGATTTTGCTATTGCAGTCACTGGGGAGTGAACAAGCAGACAGAACAGTCTCTCAGTTTTTTTCTCTGTTGCTCTTTCAAATATATAGTAAAGCTGTTTTTAAAAAGACTGCTGTGGCAAGCTTTGTTTTGTAGCACGTTCAGCCATCACATTCAGCTTCATGCTTAAGTGATGCCAATTAAGGTACCCTAAGCCTATTTCAGAAGGCTTGGGTTTGATTCCTAGCTCGGGCCCCTGATTCTCACTTCTAACCAGGCATTTCACCTGAGAATCCCACCCCCAATCTCCCAGCACCTTTACAACTCCACCCGCTTACCAATCACTCTTAGGCAATCACCTATGACAGTCTCAGGCACCAATCTCCTGGGGCCTGCCCTCCATCCCTCCCAATCCCTGGACCCCTACACCTTGCAGGCTCACCTGAACGGCATACAGGCCTCCAGGTGTGGCTCTGTCTCTCTCTTCTCCTTCTGGCTCCCCCTTTTCCTGACTGCTCCACCATCACCTCCATCCTGTTCCTGTCCTGCTGGAAGAAACCTCCTAACATACTTGTTGTGTCTGGTGTTTCCGGCTCACAGTAGAGAACAAGGCTGCAGGAATTAGCTGTGCGTAATAACATAAAAATCAGGACTTTTAACTTTTTAAAACAACTAACAGCAACTATGTATTCTGATAGTATGATTAATATAGACAGAGCACAAGTATTAAAATTATGCAGAAATACAGTTCATGACAACACCAGTGTAATGAAACCTGGAAAAGCAATATTCATTTTAGAATAATCAATTTTTAGGTCAAAATTTTGGAAGAGTTACACAATGAAATACTAAACAATTTTCAAAACACATTATGCAAAATTTGATGCCCCTAAATAGAGCATCAAACTACACTGGGAAAAAAAATGACAGGAAAAATTAGAACATCTACAGTATAAAGTAAATGAATACAACATAAATATTCAATCAATGTTAATTAGTATTTAGCAATGAGTAATCATAAGGGAGAAAAGAAATAGTCACAAAATAAATATGCATGCATAAAAATAAGACAGTTAATCTCAACAATCCCTACTAACTTAGAATAGGTATACATTAGTATACCTATTTTTGCATCTTTTCTAATAAATTCACTGTATATTTTAATTGAGTAACAACAATCAAGACAGTGTAATCAACATCAAAAACCAGATTTGCAGTGTAAGAATTTGAGGAAACAGCCTGAAGCAACAGCATATATGCACAAGAATAAAGGAAAAGCAAAACATTTTTCAGCATGCTATCATGGCACAAAATCTCTGCATTAAGTGGGCAAGGTGTCATTCAAAAGCAATGATTCCCACAAAGACAGGTTAAGAGAAGGCCCTTGGAAGCAGCCTGCTTACCCACGAGCTCACAGGGAGCCCGCACTCAGGCCAGCCATGGTCCCAAACCTGGAAGAGCACTCCTACTGCGGATACACAGCACTCCTGGATACTCCTAAGGAAAACCTAATCAGCTGTAAATCTAGTTCTGGCAGAGCCATGCCAACTACCTTCCCCTCCACAACGTCTGGAAAACCTCCCCCGTCCGGGGTCTTAATTCTCACCCAGCAACGTCAGCTTGAGGCTCTGCTATGGGGTGTCTTCCTCAGTCATCACTTCTAACCCAAACTGCGAGATGGAGCTGAACACCAACCAACTCTCCAACAAGCATTACCCACAACACAATTCAATTCCGGCATCCCGTAGTCAGCAGAGGCCTTGCAGATTCAGGGCTCAGTCCCACACGCAGTGTCCTGCAGGCGCCAGGCCAAAGCAGGCGCCAGGCCAAAGCAGGCGTGTACATGTTCTGCTCACCTGCCCCTCTCTTTACTGATTCAGGAATCCCGCCCAGCGTGAGCTCAGTAGCAGAGGCTTCCCTGTGGCTCAAACAGGCAATCAGTGCCACTCCCATCACACGGGAAATCCCACAGTACACTACACCAATTCTGTGGACACAAAATGAAAATGCTGTATGCTCAAACTGTATTTGCTATTCAGTGTCAGTTCTCCTTAACTGCTGAAAAAGCTAAGAAAATGCTAAGAAAATCCAAAGTGCACGAATCATTCCTGACGTATCCCTTCAATACCAGCCATCTAATTAAACAACTATAAATATGTAGAGATGGCAGGAGGTGAAACCTTATAAAAGCTGACAGGATAAGCCCATTCAAGTTACTAATGGGTTAAAGTCCAGCTTGGGAGGGGTCGTATTTCAAAGAAGCCTCCTACTTCTCCTTCGCGCCCTTTCTTTGACCACGTGGTCCCTGTATCAACTCAGGCCTCTGCCAAGGCCATCACCAAGATGCTGCTTCTCCATACCGAGCTAGGCTCTTGCACCTACTGGTCCTCAGAGCAACCACGGGCAGGTGTATGATTTACGGCTAGGAACAGGCCCAATCGGGGAGGTAAGGGGACACCCTAACTGGGTTGAGGTTCCCACCAAGGGGCGCATGTGCTGGAATGGGGGCTGCGTTCTATCTAGGAAACAGTTGTAGTCACCCGAGGCACTAGTGTGGGCTGGGATTGGATGCACCAGGCCGGTTCAGATTCCAACACCATCTGGTGTCATGGAGAACCAGGGTAGATGTGGGACTGACTAGGCTGGGTCTCAATCCCCTACTGAGCCATGTGTGAGCTGTATGTGGGTATGGACAAGCCATGGCCGGGCTGGAACATCCAACAACAAGAACCAGAATGGGGTGAAAGCCAGCCAGGAAAAGCCACTGTTCCTGCTAGGACAGGAGGTGAACTGAGTAGGGGTTGGCTCAAGGACGCCCTGGCATGCGCAAAATCTGGCATTGGGAGGGGTTCTGATGGAGGAGCCTGGGCAACTCCTCTGGCAGGACACAGTCTCTGCAGGTAAGCGCAAGAAGCATGATAGGAAACAGCCCAGAATAGGCCATGGAAAGTTTCCCACTGGCACACAATCAGCATGGGTCAGGAGCAGACCAGGCTGAATCAGTTCATGTCACCCACTGGCAAATCCGATCACCAGAACAGAGTGTGGGATGAGCAGGGTTTGGTCGCGACAAAACAAGCACACATTATGGAATGCCAGGGCGTGGTTGCCTGTACTGGATATGAATGCAGCACCCAACCAGCACACGTGAGATCCAGGAAGGGAGGAGCAGAACTGGCAGGGGGATTAAGGGGCTGGTCCCCTCACCGGACAGCTACTCCCACTGGAGAGCGTGGGCTGGGCTGGGGACAGACCAGACTAAGCAAGGTTACAACACCTGTGCGCTGCATGTGGACTAGATCTGGGAAAAGCCAGGCTGGGCTGATTATTCCTGTGGGTGCAAGCATAAATTAGAGTGGGTGAGGGATGTTTGGGCTTGGCCGCAGCATCAGCTGGCAGAAGCTGGCACTGGGGATTAATTCTGTCAAGTCAAATCACAGAACCACCTAAAGAGTGCATAAACCGGGACAGAGAGACCTGGGAGGGAAAAAGTGGGTTCCCCCTTCTTGGGTCACTATTCCCGTGGGAGGGCATGAAAACTAGGACGGGGGCTGGGATGGCTAGACAGAGAGGTACTCAACAACATCCGTGAGGGCTGGATAGTTGAGCTGGTTAGATAGAACTAAGCTTTAATACCCATTGACAAGTACAAGAGCCAAATGGGATGGGGGACAGACTGGTCTTCTGCTACACATACTGGCAAACCAGGGTAGGGGGCGGGCCTGGTGGGGGTTATTGTGGGTCGCCCTGACTAGGCTGCAGCTCCCACTGGTTGATGTAAGGGCCGAACCAGACTGGACTGCAACACCCATTGGTTCCAGTGCAACTCGGGACCGAAAACAGAACCAACCCAGCAATTGAAACCACCAGCTGATCGGGGTGATGGACTGTGCCGGGCCCTGTGCTTGCGAGAACATACAAGAAACTAGTCTGGGAATACCTCAAAGTTTCTTTGGAGATCTCCCCAATCGAACTGCTGGACTCAGAACTCTAACCAAGAAAAGACAGAAGACAGAACAGGTCAATCATTCACCTCAGCTATATGTTGGCAGCGAAATATGGGGCGAACGGAGACTTCATGATGGACTATATCAATCAGTGGACCACCTCATCGAGCGAAACTGGCAGCGATTCATAACCGGAGAACTATTAAAACCACTCGAACACATATCTCAGAGCATGCCCCACATCCGGGACTTGAGGTGGGCGGGAAACTGGGTGGGGCTTCTCCCTCAATATCCCCCTTTACCTCAGATACATGATGGAAACAATATGGACATAATAGTATTACCCACTTCCCTATAGCCCCTGAACCTTTTTTTTTTTTGTTCTTTAACGGTAATTAACTATGTAAAGATTGTCAACAACAATACAATAAAACAGATTAAAAAAAAAAAAAGATGCTGCTTCTCCACCTTCACCAAAGCCCCGAGCCAAATAAAACCTTCCCCGAAAGAACACACCGAGTCAGTAACACTGCCCCTCGCACGCCACAGGAAACACACACACACGCTCCCAGGACGAGCTATGCCGGGAGCACTGCTTGGGGAGCCCTGCTGCCCAGCCCGGCCTCACGCAGCCACGCCTGCACCTGCGGGAACCGAGGCCAGAGCACCCAGAGCGCACAGCTGCCCCGAGCAGGAACACCGCACAGGAAGCCCCGCCGCCACGCCAACCTCCCCGCACCATCCCAGGGCACACGCCCCGCACGCACACAGCTGCCCACACAGCACTCTGCCCGCAGCCGGCGCCCTCCCGGCCGCAGCGGACTCTCCACACGCACACTCACCGCTTTCGGACTGCAGCGTGTCCCGGGGAACTGCTCAGGGCTCCCTCGGCGTGCGGTTCTAGAACACTCGCCGGCGGCCGAACCTCAGGAAATGAGGATGGCCACGAGGAGAAAGAAGATCCCGCGGGATTGCACAGCGTTACTCTGACCCCTCTGATTGGCCGATTTGCCCAGACTTCCCAGATGACGCAGCCAATCGGAATCGCCTCTGGGACGAGGCGGTCACTTGGTTTGCCCAGGCAAGGGGACTGAGCGGGGAGGCTGGGCTGAGCTGAGGAAACTCTCCCTGCTGTGGCCCGCCGTGCCCAGCAGGTGGCGATGTTCACCAACTGAAGAGCCCACTGCCAGAGCCTCTTCCTCCCTCCACTGATTCTGCTGAGAAGCTAACTTCCCTCATGAGCTAACAGTTTACAGAACCAACAGTGATTTCCTGGTTTAATCCAATAACATATATGTAGTTTGAATAAATATTTGCGCTAATTGGGCTGGGAACGATGTATCAGTGGCTAAATCCTTGCCTTACAAGCACTTGGATACAATATGGGCGCTTGCTCTTGTCCCGGCTGCTCCACATCCCATCCAGCTCCCTGTGGTCTGTGAAAGGAGCAGTTGATGGCCAAATCTCTGGGATCCTGCAGCTGCGTGGGAGATCTAGAAGTGGTTTCTCGCTCCTGGCTTCGAATGGGCTCATCTCTAACTTTGCAACCATTTTTAGAATGAGGCAGTAGATGGAATATGATTCTGTCTCTCCTTCTCTCTGTAATCTGCATTTCCAATAACAAAAATATTCAAAAATTATTAAAAAGAAAATGTAGATTTGTTTCACATATTCCCATGTGTTTGTTTCTATTGCCAAGATATGGTTCCTAGTTTGTATTTGATCCTTTTGCAATTGTTTCCTATTGGGGCCAGAATTGTGATAAGCTTCCATCTGTAGCACCAGCATGCTTTATGGACACCGGTTCAAGACCCAGCTGCTACACTCCCAATTCAGCTCCCTGCTTACAGTATGAGAAAACGGTGGAGGATGGCCCAATTCTATGGTCCCCTGCACTTGCATGGGAGACCCTTCTCTGTAACGTTGCTTTTCCAATTAAAAAAAAAATTTCATGGGCCCAGCAGAAGATATCTTGCATGCACTAAGATACCATATTGCTGCTGGGTCATGTCCCAGCTGCCCCATTTCCATTAAAGCTCCCTGCTTGTGGTCTGAGACAGCACTAGAGGACAGCCCAATGCCTTGGAATCTCGCACCCAGGTGGAAGACCTGGATGAATCTCCTGGCTTCTGTCTTTGGCTCAGCTTGACCACTGTGGACATTTGGGGAATGGATGGAAGATCTCTGTATGTCTCCACTACCTTCTGCAAAATAGGCCTTTGAAAAAAATCTGGTTTGAGATAAAAATAAATAAATCTAAAAAATAATTCTTCCTGGAATGTCACATCAGGGAGCACATACCAATGCCTTGTCAGTCATGGTCACAAAGCCAACCTGTGCCTACCTGATCTGCCCATCCTGAACCTATCCTTTAGAGAGTGCTTAGTCTCATGGCTAGGGCACCGTCATGCCCCACTGAAGCTCTTCCGGGTCTCCCACGCGGGTGCAGGACCCCATGGCTTTGGTTCATCCTCCACTGCTTTCCCAGGCCACAAGCAGGGAGCTGGATGTGAAGCAGGGCTGCCAGGATTAGAACCGGCACCTCTATGGGATCCCAGTACATGCAAGGTGAGGACTTTAGCCACTAGGCTACTACACCAGACCCATATCAAAACTGCTGAAATGTGCCCCACTTCAGGGACCCTGGGATGACACTGGGGGAGGCGGCAATCCTTCCCCTGGCTGCTGGGGCAGTTGGGCAGCTGGGTGTGGTTTTTCCTCCTGTCTGACCCCTCCACCAGATAGAAGAAGATAAGGAAGGAGCGGAAATAGTGGTCTCACCCACTTCCCCTAGTCCTTGACCATTCCCATCCTATTCAACAGTGTGAAGACTATATTTAAAAAAAAAAAAATGGTGTTGGGGCCCAGCGACGTGGCCTAGCGGCTAAAGTCCTCGCCTTGAAAGCCCCGGGGTCCCATATGGGCGCCGGTTCTAATCCCGGCTGCTCCACTTCCCATCCAGCTCCCTGCTTGTGGCCTGGGAAAGCAGTCGAGGACGGCCCAATGCATTGGGACCCTGCACCCGTGTGGGAGACCCAGAAGAGGTTCCAGGTTCCAGGCTCGGACTGGTGTGCACCAGCCCTTTGCAGCTCACTTGGGGAGTGAATCATCGGATGGAAGATCTTCCTCTCTGTCTCCCCTCCTCTGTATACATCCGGCTGTAATAAAATGAATAAGTCATTAAAAAAAATGGTGTTGAGGAAAACTTGATAAAAATGTCAACAACAGACTTGGTTCTTCTTTCAAACAAAAGAAGAATCTTTGTGTGGAAAATTTCAGTGTGCGATGCAAGATTAATTTCAGAGACAGAGAGGCCTTGGGTTTCCCTGTGGTTGCAGAATCTTGAGCTAGATTGGTACCGGGCATCACCTGTTTGCCCCGACATTGTCTTGCTAATGGATGAATTGTTGTTGTTGTTGTTTTTCAGGTAGAACATGCTATGAAGGCTGTGGAAAATAGTAGCTATTGGAATCAATGTGAAGATGGTGTTGTCTTTGGAGTAGAAATATTAGTCCTCTCAGAATTTTATGAAGAGAATTCTAACAAATGACTTTTCAATGTTGATCAGCATGTTGGAATGGCAGTGGAGGGGTTGTTGGCATATGCTTACTCCTTAGTTGGCATGGCAAGAGAAGAAGCTTCCAGCTTCCGACTCTTTGATTATAACATCCCACTGCAAATGCAGGGGTCTGGTGCAATAGCCTAGCAGCTAAATCAACACCTTGAGAGTGCTGGGATCTCATATGTGCGCTGGTTCAGTCCAGGTTGCTCCACAGCCCATCCAGCTCCCTATTCTATCCTGATAAAGCAGCAACAGTTGGCCCAAAACCTTGGGATTCAGCACCCATGGAGGAGACCTGGAGGAAGCTCCTGGTTCCCTGCTTTGGTTCAGCACAGCTCCTGCTGAACTCTGTGAGCTGTTTCTGGGTATGAACCAGGTGGGGGTCCAGTGGGGCCTGAGCCTCCTGGTCCAGGTTCTAGGGCCTACCTACATATTTGGTGTGAGGGCTATGATCCTGAGAGTGCAGAGTCTAGCAGGGCCCAGTGTCCTGGCCCCAGTCCTTGTGCCAACCTGTGCATTGGGTGCTGAATCCATGAGCCCCAGGTGTGTGGGGCTCACTGGGTCCTGGGTCTCCTGGTCCAGGTCACCAAGCTCACCTGAATGGTGGGGGCTGGGTCCCTGAGTGCCCAGGGTAGTTGGTCTGACAAGTCCCAAGTTGTATGGTCCAAAGCCTGCTTGAGAGCTGGTTGTTGGACCCATGAGTCCTGAGAGTCTGGGGTCTGTCATGGCCCAAGTCACCTGGCTCACATTCACGAGCCCACACAGGAGTGCTGGTCCACCTCAGTGTAGAGGATGGTGCACACTGAGGACATGGTAGCTCATTAGGGTCTGCAAAGGACATCTGGTAAAATAGCAGAGAATTGAGAACAGAACATGTGGACAACTAACTACCCCAGTCAAACAATGACAGCAAATATTTGGGTGATTGGAGGCTGTGAGGTCAATGGTATCAGCCGATGGACAATGGAAGGGATTCCTCATCCACAGATCAGTGAGATCAACAGCATTTTGAAAACATTGCATCCATCTGGGTAGAATGGAAGTCAGTATGCAAAGTGCTAGGAGAACTGCAAATAAACCTGCCATATGACCCAGCTATCCCACTCCTGGGAATATATATAAAGAAAATGAAATCTGCACATGAGACAGGGATCTGTAAACCAATATATATAGCAGCACAATGTACAATAGCAAAGACACAGATACAAACCAGACGTCCATCTAAATAGTGTATAAAAGACCTGTGTTACATTTACTGCATGGAATAGGACTCAGCAATTAAAAAGAATGAAATTCTACCATTTGCAAATAAATGGTCCCAATTATAAGCCATTATGCTCAAATAAGTGAAACCCAAAAGGACAAATACTGATACAAGACAACCTTCATGCAAATTATAAGATCAATAACCTCTTCAAAACTGTTTGTGCTGCAACCCGTGTGTTTTAACATTTTTGTTTTTAGTTTCATTTCATCAAAATAGTTTGTTTTTTCCTTATCAAATTGTTCACTGACTTGTAGATCACACAGGAGTATCAATTTCTCTAATGTTTTTTGTTTTCTTTTTCATTTCTTCATTGACACAGCAGCATGTTATTTAACTCCATGGTGCTCTAAATATTTTGAACTTTTTTTCTATTGTTGACTTTTGTTTTATGGCTTCTCGTTTAAAGGAATGAATAACTGTAATAGAGCCTATTAATTGGAGATGTGAAGTTATAATGCAGTTGGTATGTCTACTTCCAAATCAGAGATGGAACCCCAATGAAATGGATTGGTATCTGTTACAATAGGATCCTGGACTGTTAGCCTTTGTCCCCACAAGGTCAGGATACACTTAAATAGCAAAATATGCACTTAGGACTGCTTATGATGGACAATATTAGCATGGGGGAGGGCATCTGACACTGGTTAAGGAAAATGCCACAGCCTATGGAACAAGGCAAAAAAAAAGAATGAAAAAGCGCTAAATAAAATTAATTTAAAACACATGAACAAGCACAGAAAAGACTTTTCCAGTCTTCACACTCATGAGAATTCATCCTTGTAGGAACTTTCATGATTGCTTACTTCTGAATGCTGGCAAAACACCGCCCCACTCTCCAAGTCCACGAGATTTCAGCCCTGTGTGAACTTTTTGATGTGCAATCAGAGATGACTTAACACAAAAGCCCATTCCACACTCTTTACATGTAAAAGGTGTTTCCCCTGAGTGAATTCTCTGATGTCTAATGAGAGATGGCATATCATAAAAGGCTTTCCCACACTCTTTACACTTAAAAGGTTTCTCCCCCGTGTGAATTCTCTGATGTGCAGCGAGAGATGACATATCATAGAAGGCTTTTCCACACTCTTCACATTCATAAGATTTCTTCCCTGTGTGAATTTTCAGATGTTGGCTTACTTGTGATTGCTGGCAAAATGCTTTCCCACACACTTTACATTTAAAGGGTTTCTCTCCTGTGTGGATTCGCTCATGTCTAATGAGACATGACTTATCACAAAAGGCTTTCCCACACTCTTTGCATTTAAAAGGTTTCTCCCCTTTGTGATATCTCATATGTATGATTAACTGTGACTGCTGGCAAAAAGTTTTGCCACACTCCTTGCATGTGAAAGGTTTCTCCCCCGTGTGAATTCTCTGATGTGAAATGAGAGATGACTTATAATGAAAGGCTTTTCCACACTCTTCACATTCATGAGATTTCTTCCCTTTGTGAATTATCAAATGTTTGCTTAGTGCTGGTTGGTGAAAAAATGCTTTCCCACACTCTTTACATTTAAAAGGCTTCTCTCCTGTGTGAATTCTCTGATGTTTAATGAGAGATGAATGATCACAAAAGGCTTTCCCACACTCTTTACATGTAAAAGGTTTCTCCCCTGTGTGAATTCTCTCATGTCTAATGAGACATGACTTATCACAAAAGGCTTTCCCACACTCTTTACATGTAAAAGGTTTCTCCCCTGTGTGAGTTTTCAGATGCCTGCTTAGTTGTGACTGCTGGCAAAATGCTTTTCTACACTCTTTACATGTGAAAGGTTTCTCCCCTGTGTGAATTCTCTGATGTCTAATGAGAGATGATTTATACTGAAAGTCTTTTCCACACTCTTCACATTCATGCACTTTTTTGCCTCTGTGAATTTTCAGACGTTTGCCTAGGTGTGATTGCTGGCAAATTCCTTCTCTGCACTCTTTACATTTAAAGGGTTTCTTCCCTGTGTGAATCCTCTGTCGTACAATGAAAGATGACCTCTGGTGAAATGCTTTGGCCTGATGTGTAATGAGAGCTGACTTGTCACGAAAGGCTTTTCCAGAATCCTGACATTCATAAGGTTTCTCCTTTCGGTGATTTCTCTGCTGTTGATTGAGACCTGAGTTGGTGTTTACAACTTTCCTGAGGTTGATTTGACTTTTCTTATTTCCATGCAGTTCATCCTTTTTGTGGCCATCTGAAATGAAGGGAAAAAACCACTATATCCCTGAATCACATCTAAGTATTTCTTTTCAATTGCTCATGCAGAATCAGTGAAATTTCTTGTTTCTCTAGATGAATCAGATGTTAACACATGAGCAAAATATGTTCATTGCTGAATATCACATTTTTTCCATTAGCTTTTAATATAATACTTTTCTGACTACTCAATAATATTTTTAATAACTTGAAACTCTGTATTTTAAGGGGGGGGATGAACAGGACAAAGGATGGTGTACAGGAAGTGAAATCAATGCCCAAGATACCCGTACAGCACCAGGCTTCAGTCCTCTCGACTATGCTTCCAGTATAACTTCCAACTAAGGGATCTTGGGAGTTAGATGATGGTTCCAGAGCTTGAGTTCACGTGACAAACATCAAAGCTCAATATGTGTTTTCATTTTTAAAATTTCACTTTGGTCTTATTCTGTTGATGGCATCTGAAGAATACATTTGTGGGGGAAGTGGCCAGTGCAATACCATACTGATTCCATATAATCCCAGTTGCTCCGCTGCCCATCCAGTTGACTGGCCCCTGGCTTCAGATCAGCCCAGCTTCAGCCACTGGGGAAGTGAACCAGCAGATGGAAGAGCTTCCTCTCTGTCTCTCCTTCTCTCTGGAAGTCTATATTCCCAATTATACATCCTTTAACAAGGACGTAGAATCCCTGTGCCTGATCATGATATGAGCTATCCTTAGGGATAAGACCTAAAATGTGTCAGCTTTTCCGCCCAGCATGAGCTGACTTACCTGAGACTTGTTTGTTAACAGGTTTTTCCACTGTCCATGGCATTGCTCCTTGTTCCAACATCACATCAGGCTTGCTAATGTAGTATCCTAGTAATGGGACGTTGTGAAATCAATAACTTGGGGACTTAAAGGACAAAATCTTGGTCCCACAGAAAGGCTGATGTGAACCACATCCTGCAGCATAGAACTCACATACTTAATAGCCTCAAACACTAGTTCTATCAAGCACTAGATTGTAGAAACTTCTTTCTTTTATCAACAGAATTTCACTCACCCAAGGAAAGCAGATTGCTATAGGTCTCAAGCATCACATCCTTGTATAGGGTCCTCTGAGCATTGTCCATGATCTTCCATTCCTCCTGGGTGAACTCCATAATCAGGTCTTCAAATGACACCAACATCTATAACAGAACATTTCTCTTCAGCTCTGCCTCACTAAACAGACATACAGAGCACATCCTTCTGTGATATTTATTTCATGTCATCTATAGATGTAGTTTACTTTGCACTCTATTAGGTAACATAGGGGAAAAATCAAAATGAAAATATCTTATGCTTCATTCAATTTCCAACAGCAAAACTACAATAAATTTCATCTTATTATTTAAAACTGATCCTTTTCTCGAGTGATTCTGAAATGTGTAATCTGTCAACACAAACAAGTCCTAAAAAACATGCTAGATGAGAAAGACACGTTTCATATTCACTAGAACAAGAAAATTCTTTAATGATCTGTGAAAACTATTTGATGAAATATTCTAATGTATTTAAAATCTGATTAATATTAATGGAATTCAACTTTCTTATTCCAATTTGGAAAAATAAACATTTGGTAGTACTGTTTAAACCTAACTTATATAAACATTTCCATACTTATATTAGAATTAAATATGTATCTAACAATGCTTGTTTTTTTCTTTTGAAAATGCACCTAGTAGAATCATTTCTGCTTTCTCTTTTTTTTACATTTCATGCAATGTATTTCAAATTAAACTGAAATTTTAATTTTACATAATGAACTATAAGCTCAGTTGGGAGATAAACTACACTCTGACTCAAAACTAATTTCTTCTTTTCACATTTAGTTGCCACTGACCCAGTCATAGGCTGCCAACTGTGCAGAAAATATGCATAAGGTAAACAGGTATAATCAATCAAGTTGCTACTGTATGTATTTATATATGTATTTTTTAAAAAAGATTTATTTTTATTTTTATTGGAAAGTCAGACATACAGAGAGGAGAAACAGGAAAATCTACCATCCACTGATGCTCTATGCAACTGGCCACAATGGCCGGAGCTGCTCTAATCCAAAGCCAGGAGCCTACAACCTCTTCAGGTATCCCAGACAGGTGCAGGGTCCCAAAGCTATGGGCCATCTTTGACTGCTTTCCTAGGCCACAAGCAGGGAGCTGGATGGGAAGTGGAGCTGCCGGGATTAGAACCAGCACCCATATGGGATCCTGGCGCACGTAAGGTGAGGACTTTCACTGCTAGGTTATTGTACCGGGACACACACACACACACATACACACACTTGTTTGGCTAGCACTTCAATAGCTCTTCATCATACTTTCTTTCTCTACCTCCAAAGTAACTAAACAAATCATACATTTTACAAATGCTAATAATAAAAAGTTGAATTCAATACTATAATTGCAAGCAAAGAATATACTCTTCAATAAAACAGAGAAATAACTGATATACCGATATATTAATACAAAAAAGAAAAAAGCAAAACACCCTGTAGGTGCAAGAGCAATATTCTGGGATTGCAATAGTAGGGTTTGTTTTGTTCTTATTATTTCCTACCTTCCATGTGACAATCTCTTTATCAACTGAAGTATTAAGCCTTATATTCTGAAATGAAGTTAGAGTATGCTACTACAAAAACTACAACAACCAAAAAGGAGAGTGGGTAGCAAATACAGGCAGGAGACAGAGTAGAAGTAGGAAGTATCACTGAACTAAAATACATATTTTGTCAAGTGTGAAATTTGTCCACTTTCATCAGAATAGATTATATATCTGAATAGCATGAAACAAAGTACATACAACTAAAGAAGAAACTCAAAAAACATTCAAAGTCTTAGGAAATGTGTACTCACTTTACAGTAACAGAGAATGAAAGCTGATAAAAAAAATAACACCTCAATTATAAATACAAAAGACAAAATATATGCACCATTCTGGAACCATGATGAAATGAATACTGAGGCATACAGCCACATAAAGCTTCTGAAAAAGAATGTGAAACAAGCTCAGAAATCACTAACTTACTGTCTGCGTGTTCATTTCCTCTAGCCTTTGAAACATGGAATAGACTTCAAGGTTATACCTGGAAGAAAAACAGAACGAGAGTTATGAGAGAACTGGTCTTGCTTATTCCATTGTGCCAAGCAATGTCATGATAGAAATGGATACAGGAGGGCCAGGCATGGTAGCCTAGCAGTTAAAGTCCTTGCCTTGAATACGCTGGATCCCATATGGGTGCCGGTTCTATTCCCGGTGGCCCCGCTTCCCATCCAGCTCCCTGCTTGTGGTCTGGGAAAGCAGTTGAAGACAGCCCAAAGCCTTGGGATCCTGCACCTGTGTGGGAGATTTGTAAGAGGCTCCAGGCTCATGGCTTCAGATTGGCACAGCTCCAGCTTCCTCTGACTCTCCTCCTCTCTGTGTATTTGAATTTCCAATAAGAATAAATAAAACTTTTTTTAAAAAAGGAATAAATACAGGATACAAGCTGTATTGGCTGCAGAAACAAAATAAATCAGCTTTGCTAGGTAGGAATAGGGTTTGACAGATGACAAGGCTAGGAAGACCTCCTCGAGACTGCCTGATCTCAATCATAATAGAAAGGCAGACCTGCAGAGAAGCAAGACACAGACAAAGCTCCTCCATGTGCTAGCTAAGTGTTGAGAGCAAGTCTCTGTGAGGGTGGGACTCCAGGGTGGATTATGTCAGCTCATCGACCTGGGAAGGATTTCCTCATCTTTGGAGCAACAAAATCAACAGCATCTCAGAACTATCAACATCACTTAATCAGTACCCTAGGAGCATGCTCATTTTGGGGGGGGTCCTCTGATGACATCGGGTGGGTATCCCCCATCCCCGGGTACTTACGCAGTTGAAATTTTGGCTGTGGCTGTTTCCCTCCTCTCCCCTTCCCCGTATATAGAAAGAAGAAAATTGGAAACAATACTCTCATCCACTTTCCCCTATCCCTCAATCCTAACCACCCCAGCCAGTGCTCCACATGGGCATGCATCCTTCTCACCTACATAAATATCATCAAAAATAAAATTAAAACATTTAATAAACAAATAAGTAAACCCAAGAAAAAAGCAGCTCCAGGTCTTTGGCGATGGCCCAGCTCTGCCCACTGCAGATACTGAGGCATAAACCAGGGCTTGAACGTCTCTCTTTTTATCTTTAGCTCTAACTGCCTTTCAGATATATAAATCTTAAAATGAAAGGAAGCAAGATCTCCACTCATACCCTAACTTCCACCATCAACCCCACTGTCCTTTGAAACCAGGTTTTCTTTCTTTTTACATGATCAACACCAACATCACAAACTAACTACATTTGTCTCATCTCTTTTCAATATGTCTTATTTTTTTATGATATCTACAAGGTAGAGAAGGATAAACACCAATATGGACCACTGATCAGGGTGCGGAGGGGTGAGGAACGGGGGATACTGGATGAGACAGGTGTTTTCAACTTTTTTTTCCTTCCCATAGAAAGCTGGCAGACAGCATCCTAACCACATCAGTACTCAGGGACAGGGGACGGCCACCTGATATCATTCAAGATCCCTGATGTCCAGTATGTTCTGAGGATACCACTTAAGCAGACTTCATAGTGCTGAGGTATTGATTCCATTCTTTCTAATTGCAGGAAATCCTTCCAAGTCCATTTGGTGACATGGTCCACCTTAAGTCTCCGTTTGCACAAATCACTGTGAAAGCCTGGCCTGGAGAGTTGTCCAGTTTGTTCTGCCATTCACGGTACTAGACGTTCTCTGCAGGCTGCAGTGATCCATAACTTCCCCCATGAGCATCTGGGCATGTCATCCACTTCACAGGCTTCAGCAGCTAAGGAGACAGAGTTGTGACACCTGCACTCCAGCGTCAGACCACAGGTCCTGTGATTTTCCCTGTGGTTGGAGTTTTCAGTTCAGGAGTCCAGCTGGGGAGTAAGGTTTCCAGAGAAGCGTCATCTAAAGTGAATACAGACCTGACTCCTGTGTGTACCAGTCAGTGTGATGTCCGGCTCAATTCATCACCCACATCAGAACACACACGCTGACGGTGGCAGTTGCTAGGTTAGTTTGGTCCCACGCCCCAACACATTTACAAACCAACTGATGCTGCTGCCCAGCGTGACCATGCCAATCGGACACTCGGCCCTCATATACACCAGTGGCAACTGCGGCCCAGCAGGAACGAATCTCCAAAACCTCATCTGGCCCAACCTCAGCCCTGGGTCATGCACATGCCAGTATGTGCAGCTGACTGGTCCAGTTACTTTCTCAATCCATATTGTTCTCATAGACATCAGTGGTCTACAGTCTAGCTAAGCCCGACCAACCCCACTATTGACCCCACATTGATGCTGGTGGGTGCTACCGCCTAGCCAGCCCATGCTCATTAGTAGGAGCTACATCCCATCAGAGGGGTGAACGCAGTTTCTCTAGTAGGCCCACCCACTCCCAGCCCTGGATCCTGTACTTTCCAGGAGGCTCTGCAGTCTACATGATAGGACTTGCCCTCAGTCCTGGCACTTGCCAGCTGATGCTGTGGCAAAGGCCAAGCAGCCTGCACTTCTGGCTCATGCTTGCATCAGTGGATATGACCCCTTAGCCCAGCCCGCCATGTAATCCCAGCTCACATGCAGGCTGAAGCTTTGGGACCCTCTACCCTCTTGGGAGGGCCAGAAAGCTGCTGGCTTCAGATAGGCTCAGCTGTGGCCACTGCAGTCATTTGGAGAATGAATCAGTGCATGGGAGATCTTCCCCGGTCTTGCCTTCTCTCTGCAAATTTGCCTGTCCAAGTTTAAATTCAGTACTCTGTTTTCAATCAAATTCCTCGCCTTGCGAGCGTTGGGATCCCATATGGGTGCCAGTTCTAATCCCAGCAGCTCCACTTCCCATCCAGCTCCCTGCTTGTGACCTGGGAAAGCAGTAGAAAATGGCTCAAAGCCTTGGGACCCTGCACCCACGCAGGAGACCCAAAAGAGGCTCCCAGGGTCAAGTATTCAGACTGGCTCAGCTTTGACTGTTGCAGCCACTTGAGGAGTGAATCAGTGGACAGAAAATTTTCCTCTCTGTGTCTCCTCCTCTCTGTATATCTGACTTCAGAATAAAATTAATCTTTAAGGCCTGGCGGCGTGGCCTAGCAGCTGAAGTCCTCGCCTTGAACACACCCGGGATCCCATATGGGTGCTGGTTCTAATCCCGGCAGCTCCACTTCCCATCCAGCTCCCTGCTTGTGGCCTGGGAAAACAGTCAAGGACGACCCAAAGTTTTGGGATCCTGCACCCACGTGGGAGACCCAGAAGAGGTTCCTGGTTCCCGGCTTTGGATCGGCGCAGCACCGGCCATTGTGGTCTCTTGGAGAGCGAATCATCGGATGGGACCCTGCACCCATAAGGAAGACTCAGAACAAACTCCTGATCCGGGAGTGGGAGTGGGCCAAGGAGGGAAATACTGGGCACCTCCCTCTTGGGTTGCCACTACCACTGGAGAGCATGAGAACCAGGACTGGGGCAGGCATGAGGAAAAAGAATGGCACCCACCGTCATGTGTGTGGGCTAGATAGTGGGGCTGGGTGGGCTGAACTAGGCATTAATTCCCATTGACATGTATAAGAGCTGAATGGGATATGGGACAGACTGGACCAGTCTGCTGTAAATACTGGAAAGCACTGGAACCAGGGCAGGGGACAGGCCTGGTGGGGGTTATTGCAGGTCGCTCCAACTAGGCTGCAGCTCCCACTGGTTTGTGTGAGTGCCGAGTGTGAGGTGGGCAGGATTGGGCTGAGCTCCAACACCCACTCATTTATGTAGAAGACAGGGCTGGAAACAGAACTGACCCAGCAACTGCAACCACCAGCATGTGCATAAAAAGCTGACTGGGGTAATGGACCGTGCCGGACCCTGTACTGGCAAGCACATACAAGAATCTGGTCTGGGATCACCTCAGACGAAGTTTCTTTGGGGATCCCTCCCACTGAACTGCTGATCTCACAAAGCCAACCATGAAGAGAAGTGCAGCTTGCATGGTCTGACCATGGAGTGCATGTGTCAAAGCTGAGCCTCTCCAGTAGCTCAGACAGAGCAGTGGACAGCGTCTCCAGGTGCACATGGAGGATATGATAGTCTGTTGGAACCTGCGGAGGACACCTGGTACCACAACAGAGGATGGAGGACAGAACAAATCAATCAACTACCCCAGCCATGTGCTGGCAGTGAATATCCAGGCAAACGGAGACTCTAAGGTGTCCTAAGTCAGCCAGCGGATTCTGGAGAGATTTCATCACGCCTGGAATGGCGAGACTGGCAGCAATTCAGAACTGTTAAACTGTCAAAACCTCTTGAGCAGGACCCTTGGAGCATGCCCCACATTGGTGCCCCTGCGATGGCGTAGGGTGGCTGTGCTGCATTCCAAAAGTACGGAGGTGATTGGGAGGCTGGGTATGGCTTCTCTTCTTATCTCCTTTCTTCCCCCAGATACAGGAAAGAAAAAAGAGAATGTGGCAATGGTGATCACACCCACTTTCCTGTAGCCCTTGACCCTTTGCACCCTAATCAACGATGTAAAAATCATCAAATATAAAACAATCACCTAAAAAAGTTGCATTTATATTAGAAAGGCAGATATAAAGCGAAGTGCAGTGACAGAAAGATCTTCCATTTGCTGGTTCACTCCCCAAGTGAGCCTATCAGCCTGAGCCCAGCCCGTTCAAAAAGCCAGGAGCTTCTTTCCGGTCTCCCCCGCGGGTGCAGAGTCCCAAAGTCTGGACCATCTTCTACTGCCTTCCCAGGCCACGAGATGGGAGCTGGCTGCTACGGGTGGCCACAGGGACACGCACTCGCACCCATATGGAATCCCGGTGCTTTCAAGGTGAGATTCAAGCCACTGAGGCCGTAATGCCAGGCCATAATGTCAGTTTGTATTCCAGCTGCTCCACTTGTTATTTAGATCCCTAATAGTTGCCTGAGAAAAGCTACAGAAGATGACACAAACGTTTGGGCCCCTGCCAGCCATATGGGAAACCCAGGTGAAGCTCCTGGCCCTTGAAGTCAGCCTCGCTCAGTGCTGGCTGTCAGGGCCATCTGGGGAGTATTACACACATGACAAAGGCCATGATTTACTCATTAGCATTTTATATATTTTGGATGATCAT
The DNA here is from genome assembly GCF_030435755.1 of Ochotona princeps. Classification (NCBI taxonomy): domain Eukaryota; kingdom Metazoa; phylum Chordata; class Mammalia; order Lagomorpha; family Ochotonidae; genus Ochotona; species Ochotona princeps. The sequence goes on along the minus strand of NC_080860.1, from coordinate 18,849,874 downwards.
TATTGTGTTAACCACAATCCAGTTTTCTCAGAACATATAACTATGCATTCTCATAATATTAATATAGACAGAACACAAGTATTAAATATATGCAAAAATACAGTTCATGATGACACCAGTCTAATTAAACCTGAAAAAGCAATATTCATTTTAGAATAATCAATTTTGGGCCCGGCGGCGTGGTCTAGCGGCTAAAGTCCTCGCCTTGAAAGCCCCGGGATCCCATATGGGCGCCGGTTCTAATCCCGGCAGCTCCACTTCCCATCCAGCTCCCTGCTTGTGGCCTGGGAAAGCAGTTGAGGGCGGCCCAATGCTTTGGGACACTGCACCCGCGTGGGAGACCTGGAAGAGGTTCCAGGCTCCCGGCATCGGATCGGCGCGCATCGGCCCGTTGCGGCTCACTTGGGGAGTGAATCATCGGACGGAAGATCTTCCTCTCTGTCTCTCCTCCTCTGTGTATATCTGGCTGTAATAAAATGAATAAATCTTTAAAAAAAAAAAAATAGAATAATCAATTTTGAGCCAGGCACAGTAGCCTAGCAGCTACTCACCTTGCATGCACCGGGATCCTAAATGGGCGCCGGTTCTAATTCCAGCAGCCCCGCTTCCCATCCAGCTCCCAGCTTTTGGCCTGGAAGGGGCGGTCAAGGATGGCCCAAGGCCTTGGGACTCTGTACCCGTGTGGGACACCCAAAAGAGGCTCCTGGCTGCTGGCTTCAGATCAGCTCAGCTCTGACTGTTGAGGCCACTTGGGGAGTGAATCAATGGTTGGAGGACCTTCCTCTCTGTATATCTGACTTTACAATAAAAATAAATCTTCAAAAAAAAGCAATGATTTCCACAAAGACAGGTAAGAGAAAGCACTTGGAAGCAGCCTGCTTACCCACGAGCTCACAGGGAGCCCGCACTCAGGCCAGCCATGGTCCCAAACCTGGAAGAGCACTCCTACTGCGGATACACAGCACTCCTGGATACTCCTAAGGAAAACCTAATCAGCTGTAAATCTAGTTCTGGCAGAGCCATGCCAACTACCTTCCCCTCCACAACGTCTGGAAAACCTCCCCCGTCCGGGGTCTTAATTCTCACCCAGCAACGTCAGCTTGAGGCTCTGCTATGGGGTGTCTTCCTCAGTCATCACTTCTAACCCAAACTGCGAGATGGAGCTGAACACCAACCAACTCTCCAACAAGCATTACCCACAACACAATTCAATTCCGGCATCCCGTAGTCAGCAGAGGCCTTGCAGATTCAGGGCTCAGTCCCACACGCAGCGTCCTGCAGGCGCCAGGCCAAAGCAGGCGTCAGGCCAAAGCAGGCGTGTGCATGTTCTGCTCACCTGCCCCTCTCTTTACTGATTCAGGAATCCCGCCCAGCGTGAGCTCAGTAGCAGAGGCTTCCCTGTGGCTCAAACAGGCAATCAGTGCCACTCCCATCACACGGGAAATCCCACAGTACCCTACACCAATTCTGTGGACACAAAATGAAAATGCTGTATGCTCAAACTGTATTTGCTATTCAGTGTCAGTTCCGCTTAGCTGTTGAAAAAGCTAAGAAAATCCAAAGTGCACAAATCATTCCTGACGTATCCCTTAAACACCAACCATATCATGAAGCACTACAAATATGTTTCCCACAACTTTGATATGGCTGAATATCACTTATATATGGCTAAATAAAATGATTTTTGCAGGAAAACAATTGGCAGCATAAATTTTGGTGGAATGTTGGATTTTGCAATGTAGGGTGTATGCATTTATGTGCTCATTGTCAGGGTTAACAGCAAGTCATGGGTAAATTTAATTAATTGAGATATATGTAGAGATGGGAGGAGGTGAGACCTTATAAAAGCTGACAGGATAAACCCATTCACGTGACTAATGGGTTAAAGTCCAGCTTCGGAGGGGTCGTATTTCAAAGAAGCCTCTTCCTTCCCCCTTTTGCCCCCTCTCTTTGAACACGTGGTCCCTGGAACTGTTAGAGTGTTAGTAGAATGTTAGAATGCTAGCGTTTAGACAGTGTTAGGCCGCCTCGTGCCAAAAAACTGCTACTTTGCTAGGTCAGGATGCATCCGGACCATGGGAAAACTCCACTTTAGCGATAAATATGTCCTTTGTTCCTCTGTGGCCTTGAGAACAGTGTCACAATTATCCAGTCCCAGGAACAGAAGGAGCCATAAAGATAATGCGTCTGGGAACGGAGGGGACTGTTTGCACCTGGAAGCCCTAAAGATGACGTGTCTGAAGTTTGTTACTCTTTAAGCCGATTGCCGCGTTTGGATTTGCGTGGACTGTGATGCGTGTAACGGCCAAAGGGGCCTATATCATCACTGGCTCTTTCTAGTTCGGGGTCCGACCTCTCCTTGGCTGCCCTGCGTGCCCCAACAACAGTCTGACCCCAGCACGCTGGCACAATAAACTCTGCTTGCTTTTGCATTACCAGTGAGACTCTGTCGTTTCTGGGGAGTTGGCAAAACCGGACCCTAACAGAACAACTCAGGCCTCTGCCAAGGCCATCACCAAGATGCTGCTTCTCCACCTTCACCAAAGCCCCGAGCCAAATAAAACCTTCCCCGAAAGAACACACCGAGTCAGTAACACTGCCCCTCGCACGCCACAGGAAACACACACACGCTCCCAGGACGAGCTATGCCGGGAGCACTGCTTGGGGAGCCCTGCTGCCCAGCCCGGCCTCACGCAGCCACGCCTGCACCTGCGGGAACCGAGGCCAGAGCACCCAGAGCGCACAGCTGCCCCGAGCAGGAACACCGCACAGGAAGCCCCGCCGCCACGCCAACCTCCCCGCACCATCCCAGGGCACACGCCCCGCACGCACACAGCTGCCCACACAGCACTCTGCCCGCAGCCGGCGCCCTCCCGGCCGCAGCGGACTCTCCACACGCACACTCACCGCTTTCGGACTGCAGCGTGTCCCGGGGAACTGCTCAGGGCTCCCTCGGCGTGCGGTTCTAGAACACTCGCCGGCGGCCGGACCTCAGGAAATGAGGATGGCCACGAGGAGAAAGAAGATCCCGCGGGACTGCACGGCGTTACTCTGACCCCTCTGATTGGCCGGTTTGCCCAGTCAGTAAAAGCAGCACGTCCCAGATGACGCAGCCAATCGGAATCGCCCCTGGGATGAGGCGGTCACTTGGTTTGCCCAGGCAAGGGGACTGAGCGGGGAGGCTGGGCTGAGCTGAGGAAACTCTCCCTGCTGTGGTCCGCCGTGCCCAGCAGGTGGCGATGTTCACCAACTGAAGAGCCCACTGCCAGAGCATCTTCCCTTCAGTGGATCTGCCGACTTTATTTTTTTTTTGTCCCGATTTATTTATTTTTATTGGAAATTTAGATATACAGAAAGGAGGAGAGACAAAGAGGAAAATCTTACGTCCGCTGATTTACTCCTCAAATGGCCACAACAGCCGAAGTTAAGCTGATCCGAAGTTAGGAGCCAGGAGTCTCTTCCCGGTATCCCATGTGGGTGCAGGGTCCCAAAGCTTTGGGGCCATCTTCTAGCTGGATGAGTGTAGAGATGAAGTCGACCCCTCCACCTGGTGTAGGCCCTTTACCCTGGTGGAGCCCTGGGCTCAAGGCTTCTGCCTGGCCCAGACCTGATTACTGTGGCCCCTGGGGGAGTGAACCAGTGCATAGCAGATCGCTCCTCCCCTCTCTCTCTTACTCTGCCTTTCAAATATACATACACACACACACAAATTAGAAATCTATGTAGTTTTTTCATAATATACACGTTTCCATAAACGTTTCAAAACTCTGTATTTTATGTGGACAACTTTATGGCAATGCTTTCCTTGTCCAATTTATGTATCCGTGAGACAGGGAAGGAGACAAAAAATGTTCCCATGTGCTGATTGGCTCCCAAATACCCACAGTGGTTGGGGCTGGGGCTAAACCAAAAGCCAGCAATGCAATCCCAGTTTCCCATTGGGGTGGCAACAACGCCATGACCCATCATGTCACAGTCGGGAGTTGGTGTTGGCAATGGAATCCAGTTGCTATGTCTTAACTGACATCCCAACCACCAGGCAGTCATCCCTTGCCTAGTAAACTCCCCCCAAGCGTGACAACATGACAATTGCAACAAACACAAACCAGGCGCTTAGGACATGAGATGTGGGCACCCCAAGCAGTGTCTTCATCCGTGCCCATCACCCAGTCCTCAACAAGCTTTCACTTTAGATACCTGTTGGTGTAACACTCACCTTGAGTATTCTTTTCTCCCATGGCTGAAACTAAATTTTGTTTTTCTCTTCTTAGTCAAATTTTAATATTTATTTTTTTTAAAATTTACTTATGTGTATTGGAAGGGCAGATTTACAGATAGGACAGAAAGATCTTCCATACTCTGGTTCTTTCCCCCCCAAGTGGCTGCAATGGCTGGAGCTGAGCTGATCCAGAGCCAGGAACCAGAATCTTCTTTGGGGTCTCCCTCGCAGGTGCAGGGTCCCAAGGCTTTGGGCCGTCCTCGACTGCTTTCCCAGGCCACGAGCAGGGAGCTGGATGGGAGGTGGACAGCTGGAACGCAATCCAGCGCCCATAGTGGACACCCCTATTCATTTTTCATTTGAAAGATTTTTTTTTGAGAGAGACAGGAGATTTTTCCAGCCACTGGTTCAGTCCCCAAATGGCCTCAATGCCTACAGCTGAGCCAAAGCTGGGAGCCAGGAACTTCTTCATGGCAGGAGCCCTAAGCCTTGGCCCATCCTCACTCAGTTGCTTCCCCTGGTCAAGAGCAAGCAGCTCAATCAGAAATGGACCAGCAGTGACTAGAAAGAGCAATGAACATGGGCTGCTGGTGATGCACATGGAAGATTAGAGTGCTGTGCCACCATGCTTGCCCTATGCTATTACTTCTATCACTCAGAAGCACAGATTATATCTAACTACTCAATATTTATAAACTTAAGACTTTTTATTTGAACGTCAGAGTTGCAATAAGTGTGGGAGAGAAAGAAAAATGGGGAGAGAAAGGGAGAGATGCTTCATCCACTACTTTGCTGCCCAGACAGCCCCAATGGACAGGCAGGGAGGGGCTGTTCAGGGCTGGAGCCAGGAGCTCCATCCGGGTCTTACACATAGGTGGCAGGGCCCAGTACCGGGGTATTAGGGAAATACCTAGTGGAAAGTCAAGGAGCCTCTTCTGGGAAAGGTAATTTGGATGGATTGGGGGTCCTTGGAGCCCCCTCACTGAATCCTGGAACCTGCTGTGTCTTGTCATGTGATGTCCGATACCACTCTCACTTCAGCACAGTGAGGTCAGCAAACCCCTTTTCCTTGCGGCTGCCTGGCCTAGCCAGAGCAGGAGGGTGAGGTCTGGGAAGTGGAGGGAGGGATTGTCTTGTTTCCAGCAGAGACTGGCTCAGGTCACCTCATCCTGCCCTTGCCCCTACCTGCCATGGCAGTGGGCTGGTCCCACAGCTGTGCCACCTTCTGCCTAGACAGGATACTGTTCAGGTTCCTTGCTGCATGGCAGTGGGACAGGGGACAGTGGGAAGCGAGCATCTGGCCGTGGAGATGTGAGACAACGTGCTGGGAACAAGCGATCCTGCTTGAACCAAATGGGACTTGGCTGTAGGCCTTGCAAGGCGGTGCAGGGAGGGAAGGAGGAGTGAGGGCACTGCCCTCCTGGGTCTCTGCCCTGGCAGAAGCTGTGCAAGGAAGTATGGTACAGCAGTGCCTTGCTGCTGGCCATGGGGGAGGGGGGTCTGCACAGATCTGGAGTAGGCAGGCAGGCAGCAGGTGGGGCCTGCAGGTGGCGGGCAGCTCCAGCAAAGACCCTCGGATGCGGAGATCACAGAGCTGCCCTCCAGCCCCTTTCTTTCAACAGGAATGTGAACCTCATTCCAACAGTGAACCCACCCACCTCCCACAGAGGCACCCAGGCCTGGCCCTTCCTCCCCCATGTTCCCCATGCAAAGCCACTGGGCTGCCCTCCTGGCAGCTTGCTCAGGGATCCCAGCCCTTGGCAGTTCTCTGTCAAACCCTAGGCCTTGGCCTCCCCACACACCTCCCCACCTCTTCTGTTCTGGAGCTTCCCATAACTGCCATCTCTAAAGCCTGGTTATCAGCTTAAAACACCGAGGACTTAGACACCTTCAAGTGGAAGTTTGGATGAAGAAGTGGAGATTCTCCCGAAATCTTGGCCCTCAGGAAGAGCCAGCAGGTGAAGACTCAGTGGGACTCCATGGCTCCCCACGGCGCACCCCACATCTGCAGGGCAACTCCACAGGGGAGGTCCTGCTGTGGCTGGGCCCCAGCACTGGGAGGAAGGACCCAGGCATTCCAGGGATGCCTCTGCACCCTCAGCACAGGGGTGCCTGGCCCCACACCTCAGGGGCCACTGGTGGCTGGTGAGGCACCCCAATGTCACACAGGTCCTCATAGTGAGAGGGGTCTCCAAGCACCCTCTTGCTTCTTGGAGCCTCCGCTGAGAGAACAGGCTTGGCTGGGGGGGGAAGGGGACACTTCCCAATGGCAGATGAGTCCCCCAAGGACCCTGGATGGACACACGGTGGAGGCAAGACACCCAAGGGCCAGTGAGGAGACAGCAGGACCTAGGCGCCAGGGTTTAGAACATGTGGTTTATTGGCACCTGGGCACGGTGGGCCCTTCTACCCTGGAGTGGGGGACATGGGGCATGACTTCCCCACCGCACCTCACAGGGGACCCCCTCGGATGCGTGCCCATAAACCCTTGGCAAGGCTGGTGGCGGTTGTAAGAATGGCAAAGCTGGGCACATTTGGCAAAGCTGTAGGAGTCTTGGTGGGCGGCACAGGACTACGGGCGCTTCCCCCATTGGGGCAAGAGGCAGCAGGAGCATATCAGAAGGAAAAAAAAAAAAAGCTTATTTGAGTTTGGCTGCCCTGGGGACCCCCAGGGCTGGGGATCCAGGCTTGGGAATGGTCAGGGCTGTCCTGTCGGCGCTGAGAACACTGCTGAGGTAGCCGGGGCACACTGTAAATGGGGGAGGGGAGGCAGGAGGAAACAAGGGCAGGGGCTTGGCAGGCATCACTCCCAGGGGGCCTCACACCCTGCTGGCCTTGTCCCAGACCTTGTCCTTCCTCCTCTCCCCCCTTGAGACTTCCACTTCCTACCCTGGGTCCTGAGGGCCAGGTCTGACTCTGGGATTCCTGGTGTGAGGCTGACCCCATCTTGCCCTCCCTGGGGCTGTTCTAGAGGTCTGGGGCCTGCAGCTGGGGTACCAGCAATGGCAGGGCTTGACTGCTCCGGCTTCTGTGTGCCACAGAGGGCGCCTGCAACCTGCGGCTCTGTTCTCTTCCAACTCACTTCATTTTCACAGTAGACATTAATACTTCATAAGCCTGGGTGGTGGGGAGGGGGGAGGGCCCGCCACACTGGCACCGCCCTCTCCCCCCTCTGACAGTGCCTGGCTCACAGGGAATGCTCCCTCTGTAACTCCTGAATCCCAGCAGATCTGGGGGTGCCGCAGGTACTATTCCCACTCCAACCGCTGCAGGCCTCACCAAAGGAAAACTGAGACCCAACGAGAAAACTCGCTCAGCTCTCAAATGAGCCAGTTTGAGAAGGGATTCAGAATATTCCAGAGCAGCATCCCTGGCTGGGGGGCGAGAAGCTTTCCGGCTTTGTCACAGAGGCTGGCCAGCTGGCTGTGGGGAGCGAGGTCACTGGCAATTTTCCTGGCAAAGCCCAGGAAGGTTCAAATCCAGTCCCAGTGACCCAAACTCCTGACAGCATCAAACAGGAAAAGGTTATTAGCAAAAGGAAAAACAGGATCCCACAGCTCCTTCTCTGGCAAGGCCATGCCCCGAGGGAGGGCCCGGGTAGGCGTGGCAAGCGAGCGGGGAGTCTGTGTCTCCTCCTGCCCTGGCTCCCAGAAGGCAGCAGGGTCTTCAGGTTGGTCATCATGGGTGGCCAACCGTCTTTTGAATGGAAGATACTTTCCACCTGGAGCCAAGCACTGGGCACCAGCCTGCACCTCCCCATCCCTGCTGTGGGGACTGGGGTGAACATCACATTGGCAGCTTTGACCCTGCAGGGAGGGCTGGGCTCCTAAACCCCTGCCCTTGTGTGAACTCACTGCCTGCAGGTGCTTCCTGCTGGCTTCTAGGGGGCCTCGGGTCACACCTTCCCTGCACTGCCTGCCTCTCTTACCAGTTATGCCACTCAAGGCCCTGCTCCTTAACTCTGCCTTCTCCCAAGCCCACCTGTTCGGCATTGCCACTTGCAGTGCCTGTGAGCTCCCAGGCATCTGAGGACTGTCACTTGTGAACCACAGGGACAGCAGGCTCCCAAGGCGGCAGGGCAGGGAAGGGCAGGGAAGGGCAGGGGTGGCCTCTGCCAGCTACCAGGGGGAGGAGCAGGAGTATCATCTGTCCCCTTGACACTTCCTGACCAACTGAGGCAGGCTGCTGCTGGGCTTGCCAGGGCTTCTTGAATTAATGATGCCAGCGGGACTACAAACACACAAGCCACTCTGGGACCCTCCTGACTCACAGCAGCCGGGTCCCCTGGATGGGTGAGCAGAGGCCATGGCCTCATGGTGCCTGTCACTCCTCTTCACAAGGCTCCTGACAAAGAGACACCTCTTCCAGAAAGGTCTCTAGCCCAAACCAGGCCCCCCTATTGACACAAATCCTGCTGCAGAAGGGACTGTGCCCACAGCGGCAGCTGTGCCAGTCCCCTTGAGGCTGTGTAAGGCACTTGAGTGGCTTGTTAACACCACCTGGAAAAAGTCTGTGTCAATCCTGAACCATTCAATAATACTGCCGAAAACATTTTTTTTTAAAGTCCATACTTCAGTTTTCTAAGGAATAAAAATAAAAGCTAAAAACTCTGCTTAAATTATATGACACAACAGGGTAACGTTGGCACTGAGAAAATATGGATGAAATCTGAAATACTGCTTCTAAATGAGATGCTTCCCTGGAGAGGGGAAGAGAGAGAGAAAAAAAAAAAGAAACCCAAACCAAAGACATAATATCTTTGTAGGTTTCCAGCTTCATGCTCCCCAGGAAGGCCTGGCACCTCATGGGCGGCTGTGGAGCAAGCAGGTGGCTTGGCCACTGCAGCTCCACCCAGCACGCCTTCTCTCCACTGGAAGCTGCTCGCTGTTCTCCCCTCTTGGGGGAGCTGGCATGGCCACCCAGGACCCGCTGGCACAGCTCAGACGAGCCCCTCCCCAGCAGTAGCCACAGTCCCGCATCCCTCCACCCCCACTCCAGCCTGACCCTAGGGTTCCAGTGCCACACCCACCTGTGGTCTGGCTGCTGCCAACTGCCTAGGCATGGCCTCTAGTCCCACCTGGGGGAGCTGGGCCCGCGGAGGTGGTCAGCTTCCTGGGCTGCCTCCAACTGCCTGCCACCAGCACAGGCTGAAGCAAAAATCCCAAGTGCAGGGGGTGGGAAGAACACTGCAGGCGGGCAGCTCCTGTTCAATGCCACCTGTGGGTTCCTAAGGCCTCTGGGGTGGGGGCGGGGGACAATCACAAGGGTCGGGGAGGGTGGCGGGCCAGCGGGGTGGGGGCACACATCACCTAGCTTCTCTGTAGTGTGCTGGGCTCGGGTGAGTCCTGGCTTCCGTCTGCCTGAGCGGCCACACCCTCCAGCAGCTTAAGGGGGTCCCTGAGGAAGACCACCATGACCGTGATGTTGTCATGGGAGCCCCGATCCCGGGCAGCAGCTACCAGCTCCTCGGCCACATGCAGCCCGCTGCCCTGTTGCCTGACCAAGTGGCTCTGGACGAGGCCAGCGACTTCCTGGTGGGGCACGACGTCGAAGAAGCCATCGCAGGCGAGCACCAGGTAGTCCTCGGAGCCCGTCAGCTCCCGGGAGGCTGCGTCTGCCTCTCCAGACACATAGGGCTTCTGGAAGACATCCCCTGGGCATGGGACACAAGGGCCGCCTGTCAGAGGGCTGGGCAGTCCATTGTTTCCGCCCCACCTGCCTGGGCCCAGGGCCTCCCTCGCGGTCACCATCCCTGATGCCACTCCCTTCTGCCCAAGTGTTCCGTGCTGGCCCTGCCTACCTCCCTGCCCTGCTGCAGCCGTTGCAATGGCAGTGGTGGTAGGTGGCTGCAGCAAAAGGGGTTTTGGGGCAGGTATAGCACTGGCCAAGGAATACGGGGCATCTCAGGAGGGTGGGATGCAGGTGGCCCATGTCCCAGGGAAGGAACAGCTTGGGACCCCTTGAAGAGGGGAAGGATACAGGTGCTGAGCTTTTAGGCTGAGACCCAGTGGTGTCAGGAAAACGGAACAGTGAAGGAGCCCTTTCTGACATTCTGCACACCCCACCTCCGCACTGCTCTGCACCACTCACCCGAGGTCTGAGGTCGCCCTCACCCGACCCCTGGCCATCCTGTACCCCGCTCACCGATAGCTCTGGAGACAGCCAGAGTCCCATTGACTCTCCAGCAGTCCATGTGTGACACGAAGCCACCCAGCGCTTCGATGCGTGTCCTCTCGTCCTGTGGCGGGGGGTAAGGGGAGAGGACCAGGGTCAAAGGCCAGGGAAGCCTGACAATGGAGAGGCTGCGCTGGCTGCTGGACTGGGTTTCAAGCCACAGAGCTTCAACACCAGCAGATTCCGAGACGCACCAGAATCAGGTCTCATCCCACAAGGCGAGAGGATGGGAATAATCCAAGTGTCTGGTCAGGTGTTGTAGGCGTGGCCAAAGAAAATGTGGTGTGAGCCTCAGTGGATGGCCTAGGACTACCAGGTGAAGCGTGGGTCCCTAAGCAGAAGGAGGGGAGCCATGCACTCAGGTGGGGGGCTCTGTGGCTCTCTTGTCACTCTCGGGAAGGCCAGCCCCTACCCTGAAAGTTACTGGGATGGGGGTGGGTGCAGTAACTTAGTGACTCAAGTCCTCGTCTTGCATGTGCCAGGATCTCACATGGGTGCTGGATTGTGTTCCAGCTGCTCCACTTCCCATCCAGCTCCCTGCTTGTGGTCTGAAAAGGCAGTCGAGCACGGCCCAAAGCCTTGGGACCCTGCACCTGCATGAGAGACCCCGAAGAAGCTCCTGGCTCCTGACTGTAGTTGGCTCAGCTCCAACCACTGCAGCCACTAGGGGAGTAAACCAGCAGATGAAAGATCTTTCTCTCTGTATCTCCTTGTCTGTACAATCTGCCTTTCCAATAAAAATAAATCTTAAAAGAAAAGAAAAAAGAAAGTTACTAGGACAGAGGCCAGTGGCACGGCTCAATAGACTAATCCTCCACCTCTACCAGTTTAAGCTCCTGCTGATCCACTTCCCATCCAGCTTCCTGCTTATGGCCTGGGAAAGCAGTAGAGGACGGCCCAAAGCCTTGGGACCCTGCACACATATGGGAGACCCAGACGCTCCTGGATTTGGCTCAGTACCAGCTGTTGTGGCCATCTGGGGGATACAATAATGGAAGACCTCTCTCTGTATATCTTTTAAAAAGTTACTGGGGGCCTGGCATGGTAACCTAGTGGCTAAAGTTGCCATGCACTGAGATCCCATATGGGTGCCAGTTATTGTCCCAGGAGCCTCACTTCCCATCCAGTTCCCTGCTTGTGGCCTGGGAAAGCAGTCGAGAACGGCCCAAACACTTGGAACCCTGTACCCACATGGGAGACCCAGAAGGAGCTCCTGGCTCCTGATCAGCTCACCTCTGGCCACTGTAGCCACCTGAGGAGTGAACGTCTCTCTATAAATCTGATTTTCCAATAAAAAAAAAATGCAGGACATGTGTGGTCTTTATGGAGGCCAACATTGTGGCATGGTAGGTTAAGCCACTGCCTGCCAGGCTGGTTCCTTGTATCAGCACACTGGCCCGAGTCCCTGCTACTCAGCTCCTGATCCAGCTCCTCACTCATACACCCCGGGAGGCAACAGATGAGCCAGGTCCTTTGGCCCTGACACCCAAGTGGGAGAACAGAGGGAATATCTCTCCCTTTTCCCACCACCCTCTGTCTCTGTTTTTTAAGAGAAATAATAAATTTGTAAATTAAAAAAAAAGGAAAGAAAGAAAGAAAACAAAAAAGAAACCTATCTGGTCCTATAGCTCGCTGCATGGGAACCTGTGCCTGGAGAACTGGGGGTGCTGTACCCCGCTTCTTCACCCACCCCAGGTCACCTGTCTGGGGAACCCCACCCCCCAGTTTCGCCCACGGCCCAGTGTTCTTAGGAGCGACAGCAGCCAGGTGTGAGGATTCCGGTGCTCCAGCGACCAGGCTGTCCTGGAGATGCTGGGCGCTGCCAGGGCCCTCAGCTGAGCCTCCTGCGTGTATGCTTCCCTGCACAGACACACATCACACACGTACTCACACTCAGACATGTTTACATACGCATGCTCACACGCGGGCATGTCCACACATTCTGCATACATGTACTCGCCCTCAGCATGTTCACACACACTGCGCACACGGGCTCACACTTAGGCATGGTCATACACATTGCACACACATGCTCACACTCAAGCATGTCCACACACACAGGGGCAGACACTGGAGGCCAGCAGACCAATGAAGGACTTCACTGGGAGTAACCCCAACCTCCTCAAGGAGTCTTCTACGGGCTTCACTGGGCCCTGTGAGTCATCATGATGAACCTGTCTCCATCTGTCTCTCACATCAACTCTTGCCCTGGGAAGCGTGGGGTCTCCCTCAGAGGGCCACCGGATAAGTTGCAGAGCTGCCCTTCTCAAAGCCCCTAGACCCACTGCTGACAGCCATGGGGACGGGGCTCAGCCACAGTCTCGGACGACTGCAGCCTCATCCCATCGCCATGATTGGTGTGTCACTTCCTGTCTCCTTTACACCTACCCCTTCATCGTCCTCACCTACCTGCAAGAGTTTCTCCCAGATTAGCCACTGCCAGTGTCCTGCCCTGCTCTGTCCAGCTTCACCCACCCCTCAGCACCAGCTTCAGGGGACAATACCAGCACTGCCTCCCACATGGCCAGACTGCCTCGGTGGACAGCCCTGACTTCAGTCACTCTGGGATTGAGGAACTTTACTGGTCCCTCCCCTCCCTGCCTACTTTTTAGCACCCAGCCTTCTAGGAAATCCTTTCAGAAGCTTCTAGAGCTTTCTTAGGGGAGGTCCTCCTGGTCCAAGGCAGCTCTAGTTCCTCCTGCCATGGGGGCAGAAGGTCAGGGCTTGTTCAATCTGTCCTCTTACCTCAGTCTCCATGCTTGCCCCCTGCCCTGGCCTGCTGAGCTCATTCCTGCCTTCTGGAGTGGGCTCTGGGCCTCATTCCCATCTATCCTTGTCTGCCATAGCCTCTCTAGTACACCTCCCACGCCCTACAACCCACTAGTCACCTTGCTCTTCCACATGCTGAGAACTGAGAATTGTTGGGAGGCGGGGGTGGGGGGTGTCCTAATTTAGGACCTGGCTGGCTCAGCACAGTACCCTGTCCCCAAGTGCGTGCTGCACCCCCCAGCTGCCATGAGACACAGGGCAACACAGACCCCACTGAAGCTGTCAGAACAGATGTGGCAGGGCCTGTGCCTGTGGGGGAGTCTTTGCTTGGGCCTCACTTTCCTCTCTCGGGGAGGCTACCTGGCTGTGCTCAGTATCCCAGGGCAAGGGACAGAAGGGCTGATGGGGCCAGCAGAGCCTGGAAGAGGGGCTGGCAGGGGCAGAGTGCAGCCTCTGTACCAGCGTGGGCCACTGAAACACAACACTCGCATGTGCCTCTCTTGCGCAGGCACCGACCTCAGCATTCCACAAGCACAGGGTTCTCCCAACCTTACCCCAACCTTGTGGGCCCCGTTTGATGGGCCAGAGACCTAGAGCTTGCAAGGGTGTGGGTGGCGAGGCCCCCAGTCTCTGCTCTTGGCCATAGTGCCAGCACACAGGACTCCATCAGGATTTGGAACAGGGCCCCTCTTGATCCTGGAGCAGACACAGCAGACTGGACCAAGGTGGCCCGAGCAGGAACGCCGTCCTCATATCTAGGTGAGGAACCTGAGGTGCAAACACAGGTGTGACCTCACAGTCCCAGAGTGGCCTCTGCTGCACCAAGACAGGCTCCTCCAGACCCCGTGTGGCTGCAGCTCTGCCACGACCCACGCTCAGATCAGCCACTCCGTGTATGTGTCCGTCCACGCTCAGATGAGCCACTCCGTGTGTGTGCGTGTGTGTGTGTCCTCCATCAGTGTTTCAGCCACCTGTCAGGGCAGAGCACCCAGCTCTCCCTGCTTCTCCTCCCCTCTCCCACCCAGCTCGGGCCTGCATCACCATGATACACGGTGTTCTTGGGCCTGGGAGATCACAAGCTTACCTCTCGCTCGGGCTTATGTGGCTCCATCAGCTTCACCACTTGCCCTTGCTGCACCAGGAGCACCTGGGAGTCCCCAAGCCAGGCCACATGCAGCGTCGTGCCCGCGATGAGTGCGCACACGCCTGTGGAGCCGCTCTGTAGCCGCTGCAGAGAAAGGACCATGTGGTGTGAGGCAGCCCCGCACACCAGACGAAGACCTCAGGCAGGACAGGGCTGCCAGGACACGTGTGGCATATGGGTCGGGCAGAGGAACATACGTCAAAGTAATGCGGTGTGAAGGGGTGCACCTGCAGGAGCCCCTTTGCGTCACACCCTGCAAGGGGACGGGCACTGTGGCAGAGAGGGTTAAGCCACCACCACAGGGGTACCAGTTTGAGTCCCAGCTGCCTTACTTCCAATTCAGCTCCCTGCTAATGTGCCTGACAACAGCAGAGGAATGGTTCAAGTCCATGGATCCTTGCACTCACATGGGAGATCCAGAAGAAGCTCCTGGCTCCTGACTTTAGCCTGAACCATTGTGGCCATTTTGGGAAGTGAACCAGCAGATGGAAGATCTCTCTCTCCCTCTCTTCATAATTCTTTCAAATACAATGAAATCTTAAATAAAAAAACTCCAGAGGAGACAGCATTGTGGTGTAGCACATTGAGCCTCTGCCAGAGATGACAGCAACTTGTATGGGTGCCAGTTCAAAACCTGGGCTGCTCTACTTCTGATCTAGCTCTTCTCTATGCTCTTTCAAATAAATGACTAATTAAAGGGAAGAAAAAGCTGTAAGGAAAGGGATAAACTCAGTTGTACACCTACTTCAAAGAATCCTCTCTCTAACCCCCAGGGGCAGCCCTGAGCCCAAGAGCCTTTTTCATGTCTCTGGGTAATACAGGGGCCCGGCGGGGAGGGGCATCAGCTCCAGCTGCTGGACGGACAGCTTCCTGACCAGATGTGGAGGCCACCTCTGCAGATTCCCATAATGCTCTGTGCCCAGGGGAGGTAACGGTACCATGTCTCTGCGAGGGCTTCTCCTCACCTGCGAGCTGAACCCCAGTTCCCCAATGTGCGGAATGTCCAGTGCTGACTGGTCACCTCCCAGGGCTGCCGGGAGCCTTGGGTGAAGGGCACCCTGTGGAGACTGTGCCCAGAAGAGCAAGGGGAGGTGGGTGATCATGTCAGTGATGTTTTTTATTTTTCAAATTGTCCTGCAGCTGTTCTTGCTTTGACAGCTTCTGGCCTTGCAGGTCCTTGCTGGTCTCCCAGGTCGAGGGCCAATGCCACCCATGGGTGGGCCTTTCCTGGGGCAGCTGGCGAGCCGCATGGAGCTCAAGCCTTGGACATCCCTCTATCCTTAACAGTTAGGCCAAGGTTTCACTGCACCTGTGGCTCAGGGCCCACTGAGGCTCTTGAACCCGCCCACTGTGGAGTGGGTTGGGGTTCACCTGCTTGTGGCCTTTCCAGAAGTCATGGCGCCAGCTCTGTGGCCTGTGCCTGCCTCACTGCCCTGGGTGCTGTCCTTGGTGGCCTCCGTGTGCCCTAGCCTCAGGGAACTGTCAGCAGCAAACTCTTCTTCCACCAAGGCCTGTGTCCGCCTGCCACCCTTTCTTCTCAGTCCTCACCAAGACACGGTGCTGGGGACCTCTGTCCGCG
Source organism: Ochotona princeps (assembly GCF_030435755.1). NCBI lineage: Eukaryota > Metazoa > Chordata > Mammalia > Lagomorpha > Ochotonidae > Ochotona > Ochotona princeps. The sequence continues at coordinate 18,833,989 of NC_080860.1, read as the reverse complement.
AAGCTGCCCTTCCCTAGGTGGCCCCAGCACTCCGGGCAGGGGTGAGGAGCCCCCGTGTGAAACAGCCATTTCTGGCACCACTGCCCACCTCTGTGGAGGCTGGACCCTCCTCCAGCTGTGCCCAGCATCTGCTCCAGATTCTCACCTCTCGCTTAGCTTTCCAGAGAAACATCTCATCGGTGCAGCGGAAGGCTTCCCGCAAGGCTCTGGCTGGGTCTGTGGACAGCTCCTGGCGGCGGGCAGCATTGGCGTGCACGTGGACGGCAGCGTACCTCGCAGCATCCACGCCACCATGTCCATCAAACACGGCGAAGTAGGCACGCTCCACAGTATTCTGGTGGGGGAAATCCAGCGGGAATCATGGGCCTGCTGCTAGCCTTGCATTGTCAGGAGCTGGCTGGCTGCCTCCCCCACCTCCCCACCTTGTCCTGTTCTCCAGCCAGCAGCTGTTGGCTGGGAAGGTGATGATGCTGGGCTCTGGGTGTTTGTCAGCTGGAATTCACAACATAAGCCCCAAGGTTAAGGTCATATGGAAGAAGGATCTTCAGGGGCCCATTTGGGGAATGATGGGTCAGAGGAAGTGGTTTTGCTCTAGAGCTTTCTCTCTGGCAGCTTTATTGCTCTTGCCATGGGTCAGCCTTGTGACCCCCACGAGATGTCATCCCTTGTCACAGGCACCCAGCTGCCAGCACTGGGAGAAATCCGCCTGTCACACATCCATCACCCAGTCTCAGGCACACTTTCACAACACCAGGAGACACAGCTTTACGTCAGAGGAATCAGTCGGCCTTTGCCCCAGGGTAGAGGACACCTAAGAGGATGGATATTAGAAGGCCAATCCTCAGGAGCCTTGGCCCACCCACACTGAGCCACATAACAAGGTGTGAGAGGCCCCAAGTGGCCCCAAGTGGCCCCAAGTTCTGGAGGCCGAGCAGGATTTAGCAATTGGAGCTTGCAGGACTGTGGTGCCTGGGGTCTCAACCGTAACCTTTCCTCATTCTTTTGTGAGGAAGGTAAGCTGGTAGCAGGTAGCTGCCTGGGGCCCACAGGCACCGGGAGGTGCTCGACAGCGAAGGTCAAGCCCTCTTCCTGTCCTAGCTGTGGTCAGCGGCCCTGGCCCCCAGCCAGTGGAGTACTCACCGATAAACCAAAGAGCTGGTTGAAGGCAGGAAGGGACACGTGCCGGTCCTCCATCTTGCGGCGAGTATTACGGATGGCGTGGATGGAGACCAGCCATTGACGCTGTGGCAGCCGGGCAGTTGGTGGCACCTGCTTCTGCCACTGGCTGCAGACTGCCCAGAGCGTGTTGAAGAAGCTTCGGGCCAGCCCTTTGGCATCTAGCACTGTTGGGTGATGGAGGAACTGTTAGGGGAAGTAGCCACCAAGTCACTGGGCATCCTGCCCACTGTGCCCAGCATTAGCCCCTCTGCCAATTACCTGTCCTGGCCAACCACACCTGACAGCATGCCGTCAATAACCAGAAATATTTGACTGGCCAAGTTATCGCCCAATCTCCTTTCCTATAACTGAGTGAGTTCACTCATGGGAGACACATCCCACAAAATTATCTACAAAGGAAATTTAACAGCAAATCCCAGGATCCTTTACAACTGCTCATCCAAAGATGAATCACTAATGATCATCATTTTCTCAACAAAGAACTAAGCTGCTATTAAAAAATTTTACTTTCAGGCCTGGTACAATAGCCTAGTGGCTAAATTCTTCTCCTTGCATGTGCCGGGATCACGTATGGATGCTGGTTCATATCCTGGCAGCTCCACTTCCCATCCAGCTCCCTGCTTGTGGCCTGGGAAAGCAGTTGAGGGTGGCCCAGAGCCTTGGGACCCTACACCCATGTTAGGAGACCCAGAAGCAGCTGCTGAGCTCCGGTTGTTGCGGCCACATAGGTAGTGAGCCAGCAGATGGAAGATCTCTCCTCCTCTCTCTGCAAATCTGCCTTTCCGATAAAAATAGATACATCTTTTTTTTTTTAAATTGCTTTCACAGCTGAAGTTTGCAACCTCTGCTGGGTCAGCCAACAACCACACAAATGGGTCCTAATCCCAGAAATGATGGATCTGCTCATACAAAAACAAAGAATACCACACATACGGACACGGCTGTTCTCAGCAGCCTCTGCTGTAGCAGCCGAAATCTACAATCAGCCCAGACCTCCATCAACTAGTGAACCACTCAGCTCACTGCAGCGCACCTGTGCTCTGAACACCAACCAGGGATGAACAGCCACTGTCCATTTCCAAAGCCTCAGGCTGAGCAACCAAACCAGTCCCACTGGGCTGGAGGTTGACTGCAAAGAACAGACGCTTCTTGGGATGTTGGTATCACAATTCCCGGGTTTGAGTCCCAGCTCCTCTGCTCCAAGTGTCTGCTCATGAGCACCCCCACGGGTCAGCAGGTAATAACTCGAAGCACTGAGTCCTGCCACCCAACATGGCACAGCCCTGGGCTCCTGGAGCTGCCTTGGCTGTTACAGGTTATTTTAGGGGTGAAACCAATGGATGGGGAGATCTTTATGGTCTACCTTTTGCTCTATCATATAAATAATAATAACAATAATAATAACACAAAGACTTAAAAATCTGCAAAAGGGGCCCGGCACAATAACCTAGTGGATAAAGTCCTCATCTTGCATGCGCCTATATGGGCACTGGTTTTTGCCCCACCTGCTCCACCTCCCACCCAGCTCTCTGCTTGTGTCCTGGAAAAGCAGTTGAGGACGGCCCAAAGCCTTGGGACCCTGCACCCGCATGCAAGACCAATAAGAGGTTTCTGGTTCCCTGCTTCAGATCAGCGCAGCACCGGCCATTGCAGCTCACTTGGGGAGTGAATCATCAGACAGAAGATCTTCCTTGGGCCCGGCGGCGTGGCCTAGCGGCTAAAGTCCTCGCCCTGAAAGCCCCGGGATCCCATATGGGAGCCGGTTCTAATCCCGGCAGCTCCACTTCCCATCCACCTCCCTGCTTGTGGCCTGGGAAAGCAGTTGAGGACGGCCCAATGCCTTGGGACCCTGCACCCGCGTGGGAGACCCGGAAGAGGTTCTAGGTTCCCGGCATCGGATTGGCGCGCACCGGCCCATTGCGGCTCACTTGGGGAGTGAATCATCGGATGGAAGATCTTCCTCTCTGTCTCTCCTCCTCTGTGTATATCTGGCTGTAATAAAATGAATAAATCTTTAAAAAAAAAAAAAAGAAGAAGATCTTCCTTTCTGTCTCTCCTCCTCTTTGTAAATCTGGCTTTTGAACAAAAATAAATAAATCTTAAAAAAAATTAACCATGAAAAAAAAATAATCTCCAAAAGGTGTGATTCCATTAGTATACATTTTTTAAATTTTTCATTGCAAAGTCAGATATACAGAGAGGAGAGACACCCCAAGTGACCACAACAGCCAGAGCTGTGCCGATCTGAAGCCAGGAGCCAGGAACCTCCTCCAGGTCTCCCAATATGGGTGCAGGGTCCCAAGGCTTTGGGCCGTCCTCGACTGCTTTCCCAGGGCACAAGCAGGGAGCTGGATGGGAAGTGGAGCTGCCAGGATTAGAACCGGCACCCATATGAGATCTTGGCGCATTTAAGGCGAGGACTTTAGCCGCTAGGCCACCGTGCCGGGCCCTTGTATACATTTTTGAAGTGACACAATTCTGGCAATGGAGAGGACTGGCAGCTACCAATGGTTACAAAAAAGTGTAAGGGGTGGGGTGGGGTGAGGAGTACTGAGGTGGTAGCAGGAGGGGAACGCAGGGCGTGCCTGTGCTGAGGGAACATCTCTGTATCCTGATGATGTGAAGATCTCGGTTCTAGTCTTGTCTTAGCTCTCTGTAACTCTGCCTTTCAAATGAGTAAATCTTAAAAAAAAAAGGGGGGGGGGCAGGCTCAAAGGACATCTCCGGGACGCTGCCTTCAAGGACTCCACTGCCACACACAGAGCCCTCTTGGGACTCCTGCTGGTCTGAGTGCGGGCAGGCCTGGGCTGCTCACCTAGGAGTGGCACTCAAGAGTAAGCAACTACACCCGGCAGATTCTCGGGCTCACGGGTCACACCAAGCGACAGGGGATATGAGAGAAGGAAGAGATCCTGCCTAGGGCTGGTGGCTGTGACACCAAGGGAGACAGTCCAAGGCCAGAGTGGAAGACAGAGGCATGAGCTGGCACGGGTCTGGAAGCACAGAGGCCTTGGGGAACCGGAGTCCAGGAAAGGGTACAGGCATCGACGAGGCTACTGCCGCCACACCCAGCACAGGGATCCAGGCCGGCGTTTGGCCAGAACTGGGGGACGGGCAGGCCTGGCGCTAGACAGCTGAGGTCACAGAAAGGGCCTCAGAGCTGGCGGGCTGGGATTACAGAGGGGGCCTGAGGCTGACGTGGAAGGGGCCAGCTCTGAACAGGTGGCTGTGTGGGTACTGGACCCAGGTTTCCCACCAACCTTCACAAACACGGGCACCTTCCTTGCTCTGCCCATCCTCGCCCTATCCCCCACCCCTTCGCCCGCTGGCCCCAAGAATGCAGGGAGGCGCCCCAGCCTGCTCCCTGGCCCGAGGCTGTGCTGCTATTTTCCATTGGCGGCGTGTTTTGACCTGAACAGGCCGCAGGCTCCCCATGCAGTTCTGGCTGCGGACTCCTGGAACTCCGTGACGATAACTATCACTCGGGAGGTGCTGGCAGCTGGCCACCCAGAGGCTGCAGCCATATCTCTGCCCTCTGGCAGCAACTCTCACAGTGCCCGTCCGATGTGGTTTGGGCAAGAATGGCTTCGGAGACCGGAAACTTCATCCCCTTACCTATTTTTCTGCGTTCTGTTCCCACAGCAGGGGGGACGTGATCCATGTAGGCCACTAGCCCAGGCCTTTGTGCAAACATCTCTCAGGCCCTTCCTTCCTTTCTTCCCAGGCCTGCAGGGTTGCTCTGGTGCCAGGCTGGCACTTTCTCCGTCCCCACCAGCAGGTGTCGCTGCACACCAGCCAGCCCTGCCAGGCTGGGAGCAGTGGGAAGTGGGAGGTCTCCTTTTGTGTGACCCTGGGAACGGCAGCAGCTGCCATCGGCAGGAAACCAGACTGGCTCTGCCGGGAACAATGGCTGCCTGACACAGGACAACCGCTGGGACGGAGGAAGGGAAGGGCCCAGCACTCACTAACGTTGGAAGCTCCGTGGAGCCTTTTCTTTCCCTCACCTTGTCCCATCAAATACACCTGCTAATTTCAGGGAATGAAGCCGTTGAAGGGAAAATTGGCCAAGATGCCCACTTGTCCAGAGAGGTTTTGTCCAGAGAGAGAAATTTCCAGCTGGGTGGGCCTGGGCTCTGCTGTCTGCCACTCTCCCTGTCCATTTTGGTCCAATAGGAATCAATCCTTAGGTGACAGACAGTGAAGAGGAATTACTAGGAAAACAAAGGCACGCAGAATAAAAGCTGCCTTGGTGTCTGCGGATGGCTCTGGAGGCCTGTGGCTCTCCCCTTCCCCACAGCACCTGCAGTACCCTGTGGGGGTCCAGTGCTCTGCTGCCAACTCCTCTGGCCCCTTCTAAGCAGCCTTCAATGGGGTCACCTGAGAGGAAATAAAACTTACAGGTCACAGGAGCCTTCTCCTGCTCTTCTTCCTCCTCCTCCTCCTCCTCTTCCTCTTGCTTTCTGGGCAACTTCTGAAATTCAGAAAGGTCTGTCTGAAGAAACTGGGCAAGCGCCTCGTGGGTCAGGGATGCAGCAAGTGACAGTGGAGCATTCCTGGGGGGTGGAAAATGAGCAGTGAGGCCAGGGGCCCCGTTCCCCACCAAAGCACACCCCCTCCCTGCTAGCCTTGAGTCTTCTCCACAGGGGCTGTGGCTTCCTATGCCCTGCTGAGGGGTCCACTACAAGTAGGACAGCCCTCTATCCTTGGGGCATTGCAGGGAGATATTCACACGACACGCCAGAGGCTGCTGGGGGAGGAGGCGCTGTAGCCACATGAGCTGTGGCCTTGCCCTGGTGGTGGCTGGGCACCAACCTTCCTAACCACCAAGCTGAGGCTGCACGCGGGTCTCCCTATGCCAAGGAAGTGTGGGGAGGGGGTGCACCAAAGGGACCCCAGCCCAGAAATCCTCAGCGAAAGGCCTAACTCTCGGTGCCTCTGGGTGGGATCCTTGTAGGCAGAATTCACTTGGATGATGTCATGCTGGAGTAGGGTGGAGAGGGGTATTTCAATGAGATGAATGAGCTCACAGGAAAAGTGGACACACATACACAGGGAAGAGGCTGTGGGGACGGAAGCTGAGATCCTGGGATGGGGCTGCAGGCCCAGGGCAGTTTGTCAACAGATCAGCAGACAGCCTGGTCCTGTGGCCCTGGGTTAGTCTCCAGAATGGTATGACAGGACGTTCCTGTATCTTGCCTGCCTGTCTCCAGCTGCCCTCAGGGGGTGTGGGACCTGGGCTGCACCTTGGAAGAACAAAAACTAAACTCGAGTTGGGGAGGCACAGTGGTACATACAGCACATGAAGCCACTGCTTGAAATACCCACGTCTCAAGTTGGGGTGCGTAGTGGGAACCAGCTCCCCCGCTTCTGATTCCGCAAGGGAGGCAGCAGATGATGCCCCAACAACACATGGAGTTTGAGCTCCTGGTTTATCAGGCCCAACTCTCGACTGCCACGGGCATTTGGGGATTGAACCAGCGATGGAAGGCATCTCTCTCCCTGACACATCAACCTTATACATAAGAGCTGTGCTTAATTTGTAGGGGGTGTGGCTGTGTACAGCTCATGGGGCCACTGAGTTCTCACACCTCTTGGACACAGGCATGACAGGCGGGCAGAAGGTCAATCCCGGAGGGGACCACAGTCCAGGGGGGGGGCGGCCAGGCAGGCAAGGGGGGGTGCAGTGACAGACAGGAGGAGCAGAGCAATATTGGAGGAGGCTGACTGGGGCAGGGCAGGGCAGCACCCAAGAATCTGCAATAAGGGGATGCTGTGCCACAAGTAAACCTGGCAGAACACAGCAGAACTGGAGAACTAGAGAGGGGATGAGTACCAGGGTGAGTACCAGGTACCATTGGAGTCAGGTCACCTGGCAGGTGGCCAAACTGTGGGCTGGAGAAGAGGAAGGCTAGGGAGTGGCTAAAGGGTATGACCCCGAAGTCGGCCTCTGCAGGGGAGGGTTAGCCCTGAAGACCCATTTCTGCTCAAGTGCCACCTTGATGAGCCGCCTGGGAAAAAAAAAATCACAGGGGAAGATAAAGAGGGGAGAGGATGCAGCGGGCTGAAGGCAGGGGCAGGACTGCACAGCCTTGGTCACCGGTCTCTGCAGGCGGGGGGCGGGTGCTGGGGGAGATGGGTTTGGGTGAGGCGAGAGGGGAGCCTGCTGGGTAGAGGAGGGCAGTGGGACAGTATCCAGGGATGGTATCCATCGTGTGGCAAATGGGCCCTGGCCCCACACCCTGAGGAACCACCCTCCCTAGGCTGCCACTCCAGGGGAAGCATTCCTTGGCTCTCTGGGCAGGTGGATAGTTCCTCCTGGGGCCCCAAAGGCCTCTGCTACATACACCAGACCCCCGGATCTGGCCTTCACGCCAGGGCCCCTGGAAGTTGCAGGATGTCCATCTGTGGCCCCTCTGTGCCTGTCCCTAAGGATGGGAGTGGCAAGCTTGTGGGTGGCTGGCTGACCCCACTGAGCTGGCACTCAGCTTTCACCGTCGGATAACTGGCAGGCCCATGGGTCACACCCCTTTGGGGGGCTGGGCCTGAGGCCTCCACTGCTGGTCTCAGCAATCTACCAGGATGAATTCTCGATTTTTTGTTTGTTTTTAATTTAGTTCAGAAGCAGCAGAGGGTGACTCACTGGAGAAGCTTCTGGAACTGCCTTGGAAAAACCCACCACTCCAACTTCAGAGATGAGTCGCTCTGCCCAACCACTGGGGGAGGAAGGGGCCTGAGCCCTGGGTCCTGCTGAGGTCATGTGTCAGCTTCCTGTTGGCATGGCTGCTGTTGGGGGCAGGGCGGCAGCTTCCGGCCAGTGGGACCCAGACAATGGATGGCCGCGAGCCACCCGTATCCCTTTCCTGGACCCTGCAGCCCCTCCTTCGAGGGTCCCGCCCCTATCCTGTGGATCCTGGAGCTAAAGGGGTGATAAGCTGGTTGGGGCTCTGAAACACAAGCAGAGGACGTCCCACAGCATGGTCTCAGGGACAGGAGTCTAGATTAACAATGGGAATGAACACCACGTACATACAATCACAGGGAAAGCCGTGTTCGATGGTGGGACCTATGGACATGACACAAACCACCAACGGGCTGGCTCTGGGACGCAGTAACTTAAGCCACTGTCTGCCATGCCAGCCTCCTTCTTTCGATCCACTTCCCAGCTAATGCACCTGGGAAAGCAGTGAGGCATGGGCTGAAGCCTTGGGACCCACCTGAGAGACCTAAAAGAAGCTCCTAGTTTCAGATCAGCTCAGCTCTGGCCATCGCAGCCAACTGGGGAGTGAACTAGTGAATCAAAGATTCTCTGTCTTTCCTCTCTCTGTAATTCTGTTTTTCAAGTTCAATATCTTTGAAGGAAAAAAAAAAAAAACAACAAAAAAACAAAAGATCCTCTCCCCATGACAGAGTTCAAGTGTGAAGCCAGCGGGGGCTCAGGATGTGGTCCATGTGGGAACTAGTCTTTGCCGGCCTAAGCAGCTATGGTGTGATGAGGTCATCCCTCCTGCAGCGGGTCGGCTCCTCCAGGCATCCTCAGTAGGGGAGCAGCAGTGACTCAGACAGACTAGGGGCCTGGCATGCAGGCAGCCTGTGAGGTGGGAGCCAAGGAATGCTCAGACACCCAGGCCAACTGCTAGGGCAAGCCCTGAGATGGGGCGTCCCCACGGCCTTCCCTCCAGAGACCAGACGACACAGCTTCCTGACTGTGAGGGGACACATTTCGGTTGTTTTCGGTCCCCACTGGGTGGCACCTCAGAAAGCAAGCCCGCAGCATTACCTGAGGTTTCACTTCTTGTGGTCAGCCCTGGCTACAAACCATGCTGCCCTGGGGGTCAGTACATTGGCTCAACAGGCATTAGCAACCAAGCAACCAAGTTCCCATATGGGCGCCAGTTCGTGTCCCAACTGCTCCACTTCCCATCCAGCTCCCTGCTTGTGGCCTGGGAAAGCAGTCGAGGATGGCCCAAAGCCTTGGGACCCTGCACCCGTGTGGGAGACCCGGCAGAAGTTCCTGGCTCCTAGTTTTGGATCAGCTCAGCTCCAGCCGTTGCAGCCTCTTTGGGAGTGAATCAACCAACGAAAGATCTTTATGTCTCTCCTTCTCTCTGTAAATCTGCCTCTCCAATAAAAATAAAATAGTCTTTTAAAAAATCATGTTACCCTGTTCTGCTATTCCCTGGATGTGTGGAATCTGTCCCCTGGCCCGGTCTATCAGTCGTTAAAGTCTGATTTCAGCAATCCAATCAGCTGCTGTGCTATCACAGCCCCTGTTCACAGTGACCATCATTTTTGCTTTCTGGTGGACTCTTCTATTGTTCTCTTAATAGTTCTGGTGCTAGTTCTTTAAAGACTTATTTTTATTGGAAAGTCAAATTTACAGAGAGAAGGAGAGACAGATTTTCCACCCACTGGTTCACTTCCCAAGTGGCTGCAACGGCCGGAGCTAAGTTGATGAGGAGCCAGGAGCTTCTTCCGGTCTCCCACACAGGTATGGGATCCAAAGTTTTCGGGCCATTCTCGACTGCTTTTCCAGGCTATCAGCAGGGAGTCTGATGGGAAGCGGGGCCACCAGGACACAAACCACCACTCATATGGGATCCCAGTGCTGCAAGGCAAGGATTTCAGCCACTAGGCTACTGTGCTGGGCCCCGGTATTGGTTCTTGCTTAGCTCTTACTGTGTTTAACTTACAAGCTACCCCTTACCTAGGCATATAGATGACAAGCATGGTATCTGTATAAAGTTATTATAAGGATCAGTACTAGCCACGGTTCCAGCCCTCATAGACCAAGAGGGTGGGGGATTACAAGGCAGGGCTGTCCCTTTGGTGCCACCCCAGGGATCTGGGTGTGGTCGCCATGGACAGGGCTGGATGTGTGTGGGAGTAGATATAACACCCTGCACGTTACCCAGAGCCTACCTGCTGACTAGAAAGCTCAGCGCCAGCTCCGCCAGCTCACCCTCCACCTCCTCCTGGCTCAGCGTCGTCCCCGGGACCTTCCATGGCAAAGGGCTCTCGGGGCTCAACGGGGTGGGGAAGTCACGAAGGAGCTGGTCCAGGAAGCCGGGGATCTCCTCTGTGCTGCAGGCCAGCGGACTGCTTCTCTGCGGGGCTCCAGAGGCCATGGCCAGAGCATCCCGGGCTACGGGGCTTGCAGCCAGGGCCTGGGGCCAGAGGATCTCCCCTCCAGTCAGTCTTGGCTCTGTGGAGACACAGTGGAGGCCAGTGAGGTCACAGGATGCAGATGTTTGGTGCCTTCTCCCCTGCAAGCCTGGCATGACAATCAGGTGCCCCTGGCCCGCCCAGTCAGAGGTGAGGGGCACAAGGAAGCAGAGCGATGCCCAGAGACTGGTATGTGCTGGCCTGGGTCCCAGTGCTGATACATGGGTGCCCAGAGATGCGGCTACACAGGGCACACGCAGTGAAGACACCCCAAAAGAGAAACAAAAGAGGAGTGTTTCCTGACAATGCCGCACAGTATAGCCAGAGGCAGGCGGCAAGGGACATGGCGCAGAGGGAAAGCAGCCAACCTGATTCCGGGACCCTGGCAGCCAAGGAGGGTTTGCAAGGTGACGAAGCAATGCCAGCAGACCTGAGGGCCTGGGAGTCATGACCAGAGGGGAGGAGCAACATCTGCTGGGGTGACAGTGCTAGGGTTCTGGGAGGGAAAGGCTGCCGCCCCCCGCCCAGAAGGTCTGCGGAGGGTGTTCTGTGGACAGACCAGAGTGGGAGCAGGCAGCAGTTCTGCAGAGGCCCCAGACCCAGGGTTGACCAGGGGCAGACAGATGCCTGTGTGTTCTGCAGCAGTGGCTGGAGTCTGTGAGCTTAGAGTGGCTCATGCTCCCTCCAACCTGCCCACAGCCCCCCACCGCTCAGCTTGGCAGTACCCACAAGAGGTCCAGCTATGGCTGCTGTGGCTGCAGACTCCAGGGCCTAGCAGCCAGATTTCCCTCCTTTTGGGAAAACTCACTATTGTTAGGCCCCTCGTGATGAGGATGAACTAAGAACCCTGAGGCTTGGTGTGGCATGGCCTTCACCTGGCAGGCAGTAGAGGGTGTCTCAGGATGGAAGATGTGTGGGACCAGGGGGAGGGTCTAGAGCCTGGGTTCACCCCCACTCCTCACCCACCCCGGGACACGCCAGCAGCTACACGGGGCCTGAGGGCCTTTAAGCCTGCCCGCCTCCCAGGTGCCCTGGTCAGTAATCTCCTTAGTCACAACACAGCACCCCACCCCCAAACGTCTGGGCCTTTCTCCCACCTCCATGACCTGCCTCAGGCTACCCACTTCTCACCGTACACACATGGGCTATGATGGGCTCAGCTCTTGCCTTTGTTTCTCCCTGCAGGCGCTCTGTGGGCAGGAGTGTAGCCACCTACTCCCCACCAGACCCTGCTACAGTTGCGATCCCCACTGGGCTCTGGAAAGCACCCCACCTACTCACCACCCCCTGACAAAGTGACCGCTGGATGGGAGGCTGCGGGGAACACCCCAAATTCTAGGTGGCAGAATGTGGGGAACAGCAGCACCAGCAGCCTGTTCCCTTCCTGGATCCTTCTGGGTGCAGATCCCTGCGCAGAGAGGGCAAAAGCACACCTAAGAAGCTTCCAGCATCACCAGGTTGAGGAGCTCCAGGCTGGGCCTCCAAACCCAGCGGGGTGGAAGGCTGAGGGAGGGCTGGTGGAGGGCTGCTGGCGGGGGCTGGGGGTCTGAGCTTGTCCAGGGCTATTCACTGAGGAAAACTCTTCTGGATGAAAGCCCAAGAGGCACGGAGGGGAAGGTCCCCCCGCCAAATCAGATGTTTCACCTGTGACAGGAATGGGGCACAAGGCATAAGTAGAAAAAAATAAATAAATAAAATCCACAAAACCTCTCTCTTCTTTTAGCAACAAGAACCCAATGTTTATTTCAGCATACAAATAACACAGAAATATGGGCAACTTGGGGCTGGCAGTAGCATGGCAAGTAAAACCTCTGTGCTGCCAGCATTCCATATAGGTGCCAGTTTGAGTCTTGGACGGTCCACTTCTGATCCAGCTCCCAGCTTGCTAATGCACCTGGGGTAAACAGCAGGAAGATGGCACAAGGGCTTGGGTCCTTGCCACCCCTGTGGGAGAGCAGCTGAAGCTCGTGGCTTCCGCCTGGTCCAGCCCTGGTTGTTGTGGCCCTCTTGGAGAGTGAACCAGTGGAGGGATGGTCTCTGTTTCCTCTGTAACTCTGACTTTCATATATATATATATATATATATATATATATATATATATATATATATAAATTTTTTAAAGATTTATTTTTATTGCAAAGTCAGATATACAGAAAGAAAGAGAGACAGAGAGGAAGATCTTCTGTCTGACGATTCACTCCCCAAGTGACTGCAATGGCCGGAGCTGCACCGATCCAAAGCCAGGAGCCAGGAACTTCTTCCAGGTCTTCCACATGGATGCAGGATCCCAAGGCTCTGGGCTGTCCTTGACTACTTTCCCCGGCCACAAGCAGAGAGCTGGATGGGAAGCGGGCCTGCCAGGATTAGAACCGGCGCCCATAAGGGATCCCGGTGTGCGCAAGGCGAGGACTTTAGCTGCTAGGCCACTGTGCTGGGCCCTATTTTTTAAAAGAAGGAAACTGGAGCACTTTGAAGGACAAGGCTATAAAGACAGACCCCGCTGCCACCCTCCACATCTACTCACAAGCGAATCCAACGGAGGAAAGCTGGGTTTGTGTAGGAGATGGCCAGCCAGAAAACTAAGTGTGGAAGTGGGGAGGGCAGCGGCCTTCTAAGCACAAAGCTAAGACCCTGTGGCCGGGTGAGGTGACAGCCAGCTGGAGGTGGGAGCTGGGGGATGGTGAGCGAGAAAGCAGGGCAGGCTGTGCAGACTCAGCAATAACAACAGGGGCCCCAGAAAATTCTCCCAGTGTGCTGGGGCAGGGCTGGGAGCAGAGCCCACAGCCAAGTCCCTCCCGTGCCTATAGAGCTGCTCTGGCCTGCTGAGGCAGAACACAGGAGAGCTAGCACCGACCGAGCTACCCTTCCAGGAAGCACGAGGCCGGGCCTTGGTTCCCCGTCACCTGGGGCACTGCTACCTTGGGCCGTGCTAACGTGTGTGCATTTGATGAGGACCCAAAAGGAAAGCACACCCGCTACCAACCAGCTCCCCACTTCCTTAGAGGATACTCCATGTTCCGGTGCCAAGCCCCATTCTGGACCCTAGCTGGCAGATGATGCCTGCCCGTCAGGCATCCGGGAAGGCAGGCACCTCTGCTCCAGGCCTCCTTGGGATGCTGTTTCGGGTGCCCAGGGCACTCCTCACACCCCCCAGCCTGTAGCCAGGGCTGATGCAGCTGAAGTGAAGACACCCCTGCTAGAAGCCTGCACAAGAAGTTGCGAAGGGGGTGGGGCAAGCATGAACCAGCCTGGCTACTTCTCAGGGCTGTGCAGGCCAGCTCTCAGGGGCAGGGGAACCCCGGCCATAGCCTTCCTCCCCTGGGACCTTTCTTGCCTTGGTCTCTTTCAGGAAGTGCCTGAATCTGACCACAGTGTGACATGGATTACCTAGAAGGAAAGGCAAAAGTCAGTGGTGAGGTGGGGAGCAGGGGGTAGGAGGGGTAGAGGCTGCTTTGGTTCAGAGAGTCCAGCTGCCTCCTTGTTCTCCACGCCCTCTTCTAAACCTTCCCCCCACATTTCAAACGCAGGGCTCAGCCAAGGGCCCGTGCCCAGTGGCAGCTCACATTAGGCAACCCGGACTTTCACCAACAAGTGTTTCCTGCCCCTGGCCCACAGCCTGTGGCCCCAGTACGTACGGACCCTCCCTGACTTCTTGTGCCTCCAAAGCCTCTGCTCACCACCTCACCCTGAGATCTGCTGATTTTTTTTAAATTTGGAAGGCAGATTTTACAGACAGGAGAAAGAGGAGGTCTTCCATCTGCTGGTTCACTTCCCAAATAACCGCCATGACCAGAGCTGAGTTGATCCAAAGCCAGGAGCCAGGCACCTCCTCTGAGTCTTTCACGTGGGGGCAGGGCCCCAAACATGTAAGCCAGCCTTGCTGCTTTGCCAGGCCATAAGCAGTGAGGTGGATGGTAAGGAGAATATAAATCAGCCCCATGTTGGATTCAGGTGCCACAGGACACAGGATTAGCCTGGAGCACCATGGCTGGTCATTTTTTAAAATATACTTATGGGATGCTGGTGTTGTGGTCTAGTGCGTCAAGGTGCCACCTGCAGTGCTGGCATCCCATACGGGCACCAATTCTAGCCCCAGTTGTCCCATTTCCAATCCAGCTCCCTGCTAATGTGCCTGGGAAAGCAGTTGAGGATGGTCCCTGCACACACATGGGCCACCTGGCTCCCAGCTCCAGCTGGCTCAGCTCCAGCCATCTGGAACTATTTGGGGAGTGAACCAGCAGATGAAAGATGCCCCTCCATCTCTCTTTCTATGCAACTCTAACTTTAATAAACTTAAAAAAAAAAGAATCCTAAAAAAGTTCATTGATTTTTTTTTTCTTTAAATTTACATCTTGGAGAGAACAGAGAAAGCAAGCTACCATCCCGCTTCACTTCCCCCAGCTTTGGGAACAAGGACCTTAGCCTGTTCTTAGACCAGGCCTCTCACATGGGCGACTGCCCCCACACCCTCACCCTTCTGCCCAGGTTGGCATCAGGAGGCAGCTAAGCCCTGGGCAGCAGTCTCAAACCCCTCAGCCCAGGCCTACCCCCACCCTCGCTGCCCATTTTAAGATTCTCCTGAAACTTCCTCACCTCTCGTTTCCTGCCCTTGATACAACTCTAAAAAAAAAATTTTTTTTTAATTATTTTTCTTCCACGTGTGTGCAATGCCTTTTTCCCTGTGGCCGGCTCAAAAGCCTTCCTGAGTTTTGCTTCAGCTGGATCCTGGGTTAAGAAGCCATCCTCCGCAAGGAAATGGCATCATTGTTACAAAAGTCAAGTGGCTCCTGTTGAGATGATTTTCCCCCTTGTGGGGAATCTCTTCATTTACGAAAAAGAGGGAGCAGCCTAGCTCTTTCCCTATATATACATAGTATTATTTCTTTCAGAACTGGCAAAAACTAATCGCTCTAGAAACTAATCGCACCCTAAACTGGACTCCCCAGGTGGGTCAGGAGCCCCCTGCCCCCAGGCAGCTCACGGTGGGGGGAGAGGGGCTAGCTGAGACTCAGGGTGATGGGGGGCGGGGCATGAAGCCCTCGCCTAAAGGGATTTTCAAGCTGCCTCAAAGCAGTAGCCACCACCCCCACTCCCTGGGGTGGGGCTGCGGGGAAGAGGCGAGAAAATGGCAAAAAGGGTCTCAAACCCGGGCAGGGTAGGGGGTGTCTTCTGAGCGCCCCCGACACACACACATACACACACCCTTTGCCTTTGGCCACTCGGACCCAGCTTAGACAAAAGAGAGTGGAGCTGGATGGATGGACAGGAATATGGAAGAAAAGGCCACAAAGAGAGCTGGACAGGGCCTGGGCGCTGGCCAGCTCCCTGCCGGCGGGATTTTCCGGGCAGCTACAGGGAAGTCCTGCCCCTCTTCCTTTCTGCTCCCCCTGCTGGTCCCCGGGGCCACGGATCGCCCCCCTGGCACAGAGCTGCAGGGGGAAGGTGCAGGCCCCTGCTTCCGAGCAAGCTTCAGGCTCTGTGTACCCAAGTGCCCCAGGCACTGTTTACCCAGTCCGCCTTACAGCAGGTGCAGCCCGAGCTCCGGCTGCAACTAAAACAGCTTAAATACAGCGGGTGGGGGCGGGGGAGGCGGCGACGCAGTGGGGGACCCCATGCACACACACACACACCCACCCGCAAAGGTGCAAGGGGATCTGTTAAGGCCTGGGCACACGCTCCTGGAGGTGTGTGTGGGGAGGGATGGGGGGGTCACTTCACTCCCTCAGCGTCCCCCGTTCAGCCTCACGACCCCCTCGGTTCCTGCACCCCACCGCTGCCTCGGCCGGCCACACCCCCCCTCCCCGCAAACAGCCGATCCCAGTCGTGCACGCGCCGCTCCCCAGCAGCCCCCCACGCCCAGCTCCGAGCGGCCGCCCCGC
This sequence comes from Ochotona princeps, assembly GCF_030435755.1. Classification (NCBI taxonomy): domain Eukaryota; kingdom Metazoa; phylum Chordata; class Mammalia; order Lagomorpha; family Ochotonidae; genus Ochotona; species Ochotona princeps. The sequence goes on along the minus strand of NC_080860.1, from coordinate 18,817,769 downwards.
GTCCCGCTCCTCAGCCCCCCGCGCCACGCCCCGCGCCTCGGGGGCCCCCCAGTCACGGCCTCCACAGACGCTCCGTTCCGCTTCCCTCAGCCCCAGCTCCGCCTCGCACGCTCCGGCCCCGCACTCCGCACACCCCCGCCCCCGGCCTCCTCACCTCCGCGTCCCCCGCGGGCCTCACCTGCAGCTCCGCACTCGGCGCCCCGCGCCCCGCCGGCCCTGCCCACTTCCCGTCCCCGGCCGCCACGGGCGCCGCGCAGGCGCAGTCGGGCCCCCGGGGCCTCTGCCGCCCCCTGGCGGACTCGCCCTGGGGTTTGAGTTCCCGGCCCGGCAGGCAGGCAGGCAGGCAGGCAGGCAGGCAGGCAGGCAGGCAGGCAGGCAGGCAGGCAGGCAGGCAGGCAGGCAGGCAGGCAGGCAGGCAGGCAGGCAGGCAATGGCTCCAGGGCGGCTGCAAGTGAAGGAAAGCGATCCTTGGCTCTCCTTGCTGAGTGGGAGAGCCAAGATCCCAGCCCAAGCTGCCCGGAACCACGCATCAGCCAAGCCAAGCCGGAGGCTAGGAATCCGCAGGGGACATTCTTCTGTAGGTGCCGGAGGACACCCCATCCCCAGCTTGTCAAGACCCCGTGTTCCAGCTTCCAGGCCAGCATGGCCAAGCCCTGACCAGGAACTGAGGGCTCTTGCGACTCTGCTTTGCAAACTAGGGGTTTGGGCTGTCTGAACTGCCTCTCCCCACTCTGGGACTCCCTCTTCCTACAGCCTGCAAGAGCAAGGTTAAAAACTATTTCTTGCGGGCCCAGCAGCATGGCCTAGCGGCTAAAGTCCTCGCCTTGAAAGTCCCGGGATCCCATATGGGCGCCAGTTCTAATCCCGGCAGCTCCACTTCCCATCCAGCTCCCTGCTTGTGGCCTGGGAAAGCAGTCGAGGACGGCCCAATGCATTGGGACCCTGCACCCGCGTGGGAGACCCGGAAGAGGTTCCAGGTTCCCGGCTTCGGATCGGCGCGCACCGGCCGTTGAGGCTCACTTGGGGAGTGAATCATTGGACGGAAGTTCTTCCTCTCTGTCTCTCCTCCTCTGTGTATATCTGTCTGTAATAAAATGAATAAATCTTAAAAAAAAAAAAACTATTTCTTGCAACCTAAGACCCCAGAACATGCTCCTTCATTTCCTCCAGCAGGCCTACAGTCACCATCCTCGAGTGGGGTGCAGGTTGGAGAGCTGAGCAGGCAGGAGGCGGTGGCCTGGAGAAAGCTTGCCCCTCAGGACTCTGACCACCACGTGGCTTCTGCTACATTGTCCGCATTCCATCACGCCTCAGCTCCAGGCCTCTGAAGGAGGGTAAGCCCTCACTGTCCCCTCCCTCACCCCCGTAGGCTCCTGAACTCTCCCTCCTCTGCCTCTCCCTAGGCCAGGCAGCCTGCCCCCCCCCATTCCAGTGGTCCCGTTCTGATGGCCTGCCCCAACCCCCAACCTCTCTTGGCAATGGCCACAGATGGGTGGTGCCTTCCTCTTCCAGCCCCTCCTCCCTGTGCCACAGCCTTACAGGGGTGCTACAGTGCAGAGCCCCGTGATCTCTGTCAGCACGTGCTGGCAGGCATGGGGTCAAGGCAGTGGTCTATGGGCCCGGCAGCGTGGCCTAGCGGCTAAAGTCCTCGCCTTGAACACCCCGGGATCCCATATGGGCGCCGGTTCTTATCCCGGCAGCTCCACTTCCCATCCAGCTCCCTGCTTGTGGCCTGGGAAAGCAGTCCAGGACGGCCCAATGCATTGGGACACTGCACCCGCATGGGAGACCCGGAAGAGGTTCCTGGCTCCCAGCATCAGATCGGCACAGCACCGGCCCGTTGCGGCTCACTTGGGGAGTGAATCATCGGACGGAAGATCTTCCTCTCTGTCTCTCCTTCTCTCTGTATATCCGGCTTTCCAATAATAATAAAATCTTTTTTAAAAAAAAAAGGCAGTGGTCTGTGTCCTGTCGATTCAGGTGAACGGGCCATTAGGGTCAACTCTGGGAGCCACATGCAGAGATCTGCCTCCCTCACGGCAGCTGGCCAGAAGGGACATTGGCGAGAACAGCACTGGCCTCCATGGCTCCCCAGGCTAGGGTGGCAGTGATGGGGGGCCTGGAAGCTCCTGGAAGGTGTATGGGCCCAGCGTAGAAGCCAAAACCATACAGGAGATACACACACGAGGGGCAGTGGTAGGATCACGGCACCCGTCGCCCTCAGCCTGGCTCATGGCTGGGGTCTCCACATGGAATCCAGCTCAGGAGGGGGCAGCCGGGATGAAAACCAAGGGGATGTTCTCTTTGCCTTAGAGTTCAAACTCACCCCAGTTACCTCCCTGTGAAGGACAAGGCACCAGGTCACGCATGGTGACCAGCAGACACACCTGGGGCCCAGGACCCCACCCAACCGACAGCCTGAGCATGCCCTCTCAGGTCAGCTTCCTGGTGAGCTGGCCCTCAGGGCGGCCAGCACTAAGTGGCAGCTCATATATAATTTCTGTTCACTCTGTGTTTTTTCTCATCTTCTGGCATGGTTTCCACAGTGTTCCAGGGAACCCTGAGGCTAGTTCCTTAGGGCCTTGGGAGGGTCAGGGACTGAGGGGAGCACCCGTGAGTTCCATGCTTCCCCAGAGAAACTTGTGGTGGGGCACAGCCAGCTGCTGCACAAGCAGGTGCCCCATGCAGCAATCTGGAAAATTCTCTCACAAGCCCCTGCCACCACAGACCTACTAAAGGGGCTCCCTCTTCGGGCTGCCTTGGGGCACCTCCTGAGCAGGTGCAAATGGTTGTCTCTGGTGTGCAACAAGAATTGCGACAGGCCCTGGCAGGCTGACAGGTGCACAGGCAGGCACCACGCATAGGCAGGTCAGGAGGGTGAGCAGCAGCTAGGACTTGGCCATGTTTTGTCCACTCCACTGTAGGGAGTCTCTCTGTAACTGTCACCCAGCCTCCCAGGACACAGCTGCATGGCCTGAGCATGGTCCCAGATGCTGATATGAGGGCAGCAAGGCCTGGCTGTGTTGCTCTGCCAGCCTCCCTTGCAGGTGCCACAAAGGCATGGGCAGGGCAGGCACGCCCTCGCTGTGTGCACAGAACAGAGAGCAGGGAGAAGTGGCAGCAGGAAGCAGGGCCCAGGATCCCCAGGGCAGTGTCCCCACTGCACCACCAGTTGAAGGTCCCCAGCTCCAGGCTCTGGACACAATGCCTTTAATGGTTTCAGGGGCCCAAAGGACAACCATGTGGGGGAGGAAATGGGGTCGTCATACAAAGTAGGCAGCCAGGGCTGACATCTTGTCCTTGGGCCGCCGGGGGTTGGGCTTCCCAGGAGGCCGCCGGCCCCGGGCCCGCCCCCGGCCCTGTCTCCTTCCCAGGCCACCACGGTGCATGGGGTGACAAGAGGCAGCATGCTTCAGCTCCACCAACTCCTGGAAGATGGGATCACAGAACACGCAGCCCGTATGCTGGGTCTCGTCACCTGGCAGGGGACACTTGGCCTTATTGAAGTCCACGTGCAGCAGGGCGGCCTCACAGGAGGTGCAGGTGTCAGCCGAGACCCGCACGCGGTGTGCGTTCTCAAAGCAGTGTGCTACCACATTGCACTTGTTGCATGCCACCTTCCACTTGGGGCCCGAGGTGGGGTCCAGCACCAGCACCCCGTTCTCGCACTCCACGCACTGGCCAATGCCCAGCATGCTCAGGGAATGCTGGCAGGTGGGGTGTGTACACTCGTTGCAGCCCATGCCTGGGGGAGGAGAAGAGAGAGGGAGCCTAATGAAACAGCCTGCCCTGCCCACCTCCTCCCTGTAGCTCTCTTGGCCTGTTGTCAGCGCCTCACGGCAGGAGGTGCTCTGCTACGCCTGGCTCTTGGGTACACCTTGGAGGCCATGCCAGCCCTGGCCTTCCTGGTCTCTGTCAGCTTTGAAGGCGCCCCAGCCTGACCATGATGAATGCCCCACCCTCACGGGTTCCTGTGCTGGAGCTGGTACGGCCCGGGGAGGGGTAGACTGGGCTCACCCTTCTTCATGTCCCGAAAGGGAGGGTGGTTGTAGCAGTAGGGGCACAGTGGGTAGGCCTTGCCACGAGAGCCTGAGGACCACAGCACCAGCTCAAAGTCGTCCAGCGGGCAGCGCAGTTCCTTGTAGAGCTTGATGGTGCCGTTCTGGGGCAGCGTGTAGGTGTCGTCACAGTGCGAGCAGTGCAGGCGGCTCGGCTTAGCCTGCAGCGAGGCCAGGGCACAGCGTCAGGGCTGCTGTGGCCGCCAAGCCTCATGCCCATGCTCCATGTTACCCCCACTGTAGGGAACATGCAGGGAGCAGATGAAGCACAAAGAACGGCACCCACCCTGGCCGTGAGCCCAGGGCCTGAGATCCACACGTAAGGAAAGGATGTTCTAAAGCCCCTGCAGGGAGGGTCCTGATGACCACGGCCAAGGACGGGACATGCCTAACTGGCCTCACACAGCCTTGGGGTTCCCCTGAGTCACAGGACACTGAAAGTGGGTACTAGTGAGGCTGCCTCTAGCCTATGCCATGACGCAGGTGACTGCCACAATGCTAAATGTGTGACCGTAGGGATTCCAGATGCACCTGCCCACAGCCACCATCCCCGCCTACCTGGATGTACTTCATGAAGCGGTGGCACTTCCCACAGCGTGACAGGGGCTTGCCCGTGGCCGCCAGGGGTGAAAAGGACACCTCCATCAGCTCATCCATGCCTGTGGGGTGAGTGGGCAGGAGTCACAGTGGGTGGGAGTTGGTGTGCAGGTCTCAGCTGGCCCATGGCCTCTGTGACAGGCAGCTGGAGAGGAGGGCTGAGGGTCCAAGTATGAACCTGCCCTGTGGACAGGCCATTGTGTGTGGACCAGCAGCCCTGAAGCACCTTGCTTCTGGCCTCCTGCTCTTTGATCCTGACTATGACCCAGTGACGAGGCATGGCTGCTGTGGCCCACAGAGGCCTGGAGCCCAGATCTTCTGGGAGCTGGTCTTACAGGAGTGGGGCTGGTTCCATGGCAGGCAGCCCTGGCAGCAGGGCCTCTCTCTGGGCCTTACCAGCAATGGAGTCCACAAAGTAGTGGAACTTGCGCTTGAAGATGTCCAGGGTGTGGCCCAGGACCTGGCGGTAGTCGGCCTTGCCCTGGGCGATCAGGTTCAGCTGCTTCTCAACAGCGCTGCGGATGGTGGGCAGCACCAGCTCTGCGTCTGCAGGCAGGAGACAGGCAGCTGCGAGCCAGTGTGCCATGCTGGGCTGCCTCACCTGGCAGGGCCATGCCCCGGTGCCGCCCCCTCCACCTCCAGCTGGCCCTGTCTATATAGACAGGCTCCTACGGCCCTCCAGATCTTGCCCAGTTTCCACCCAGAAACCTTGACCGAGGAGGACAGGTCACAGATGAGCTCCTGGTCATCCAGGCGAGTGCCCCCTGGCAAGAGCTCCAGGCCAACCAGAGCTAGTCGAAGGCAACAAGCTCCTTTCCCTCTCCCTATCGCAAGCACCCCTGCCCCAGCCCCTGCTCTGCGTGGGCCCTGGGGGTGCGGTGGTGCTGATGGAGAGCGGGCCCAGAGGAGGCCCTGTGAAGGCAGGGCCAAGGGGCTCACCGATCTTGTAGTAGCCGTGCACCAGGACGATGCCGAGGTTGGTGGGCCTGAGCCGGCGCCCGCTCTCCACGGTGACATAGTTACGTTGGCAGATGTTGTTGATGTGCACGGGGATGCTGGCATCGGTGCCTGAGCCACACAGGGTCCTGGTTGTCTCTCAGCCTGCCCCCCTCAAGTCACAATCCCCCCCCCAAAGATACCCTGCACCTAGCCAAGGGACATGGGAGGAGGGAGCCTCTCATGTCTTGGTCCGTGGGCACAAGGTGCTTACACCCACTTGCCCTTTAAGGGTCACAGGTCAGAGGTTAGGGAACGCTGCCCCAGGCTGTGCCTGCAGGTGTAACCTCCCTGGCCCCTGGGCCTGGGGCTGCAGCAGGTGCACCCACCAATGCCGTGCTTCTCCATGAGTGTGATGAGCTCAGCCTCGGTCAGGTAGTCGGGCGGGTTGGTCTGCTTCTCCAGCATCTTGACCTCGGCCACGGGGAAGATGTCGCCCCTTTGGCAGGTGGGCAGGCTCTCCTCCAGGGGCACGCTCTGCCAGGGCATGATCTCTGTGAAGCCTAAGGAGACACAGTGTGGCTTGGCGAGGACTGTGGCCTCTTGCCTCTGGCCCTGACACAGGACATGTGATTGGCAGGAGGGTGCAGGGAGAGTCCCTGGGGTACACGGCCCTACCTGGGGAGAGGACAGTCTTCCCTGAGCAGGTAAAGAGCTCGGGCCCGATCCGGAAGGAAATTGTGGTCTGCAGATACTTGCAGTCATAACTGACCGTGGCAATGAAGTGCCGGGTGATATACTCGTACAGTCGCCATGCGTCCCCACCTGTAATGGGCCAGGATGGCATGCGTTATCCTGGGGTCAGGTGGGGGTACCTAAGCCTGAGAAACAGGAAGGGAGAGGGGCTCCCTGTGCCCAGCTGCCGTCCTGACCTGGTCGCCTGACGAGAGCATAAACTACGTGACCCCATGGCTGCAGCTACAGTGGAGCCTGGTCATCTGGGGTTGGGGTGGTGCAGTTATGGCTTCCAGCTCTTCTGGGCTCGGAGGGACATGTGGAGTGGGCATATGCCAGAGTGGGATTGGGGGTGGGGAGGGTAACTGGTACCTAATTCCGCCTCTGTGGCAGACTTCATGGGCGTGATGGGGGGGTGGTCGCCAGCATCGTGGCCCTTGCGTGGGCGGTTGATGCCTTCTGCTAATAGCCGTTTCACCTGTGTGGGAGGACAGAGACGAGTCCAGGCTGGCGCCAGGGTTTGGCACCATGCCTGAGCGTGATTCTGAAGCTTCAGTTCAGTGGCTCAGTGCATGCCAGGGCCACTTACCGTGTCAGCCCAGTAGGGGTGATTGGCCTGCTGCCGCAGGCAACCCTTGAGGTCGAAGTTCTCGGGATAGTGGGTGGTCTCTGTGCGCGGGTAGCTGATGTAGCCCTGCGTGTAAAGTCGCTCAGCCGTCTGCATGGCGTGCTGTGGGCCCATGCCTGTGAGAGATGGGGCCTCAACACCCTCGCAAGATGTGCAAGTGGTGCCCATGGGCCAGGGGCCCAGATCCCCACCCTATTTTTGCCTTTTGGAGGGGCAAGGGTGGTTCTCAGCACCTGGCTGGCTGACCCCTGAACCAGGAAGAGGTTGGACTGGAATGGGTCAACCCTTCACGGCACAGGCAGGGGGACTAGATGTGGTATCGAGTCTCCTGCACACCCTGGCTCCCTGGCTGGGGGGGTGACATGCCTCCCAGGGCGCTGATGCCCACGTGGAACCAGCAGCTGGCGTGGGTGCTAAGCCTCGTGGGGGAGGGGAGGTGTGTTCCCAGGATGTCCCTTCCAGGGCACTTTCCCATCACTTGATCCTCGTGACAACTTAAAAAACAACAACAACAAAAAAAAAACACAGGGGAAGATCATCACCCCATTTCTCCTAAGGAAACTGGGGTTCAGCGTAGAAGAAGTGACCAAACTGGGGCTGGACCTTAGCTGGCTGTGGAGCTGGCCCTCTAGGGCTCACCGCCTCTGAGTTAGAAGACACATGAGGGCCGATTCCCACATGTTCAGTCCTGGCAGCAGCTGCCCAGGCACTGGAAACCCTGTGCTGTACTGGGGTTAGCGGTCTCAAGAAATCCCTGCCACGTACCCAGAGAAGAGCTGGCCACCCGCAGCATCTCCACGGTGTTCAGGGCGAGCGGCCTCTGCTTGGCCTTCTCCTTCCTGCTTGTGGCCTCCACCTGTGTGATAGGACGGCCGTGGGGAACTGGCAGCAGGCCGGCCCGGGCAGAGATCGTCAAGGGGATGCAGGGTCAGGCAGGGCAGGGCGTTGCACTTCATCTGTCTTGCAGCTTCTTATACCTCCTCCCCACCTCCTGCTGTCTTCTCAGGGTTCATTTAGGGACCAGGGAGGGACAAACTACTACCATTATTTCCAGGACAATTTTTTAGGGAAGAGAATTCAGGAGGAATGAGCATGAGGGGTGGTGGATGCAGCCAGGCCATGAGAACAGGTGGATCCCACGTGGGGCGTGTTAGTTCAGCCTGCTAGGTCTCAGTTGTCATTTTTGGAAGAAAGTGGAAGCCAGGATTTCTCTGTGACATGACACGAGTGTTCGATGTTGGGAGCTTTTTTGAAGCTTGTATCAACACCGTGCAGGTCAGATGGAACCTGTCTGTTGGTGGTGCTGGGTAGCGAGCCACCCCTTTCCACTCCTGGCAGAAACAGCTCCACAGCTCAGTGCCCAGGCCTGGCCTTGGCCTTGGCCAATGCCCCAGACACTGGCCAGGCCACAGAGTCCAGACCTACAAACATAGGTGCTGCTGTAGGGCGAGCCAGAGGTCGAGATGGTGTGTCTGCAGAAACATGGCCAAGGTGATGGCAGGAAGCATCTTTTACAAGTTCCAGAGTCTGAGACAAACTAAGTGTGGGTGGGACGGGAGACACCAGGGAGGGCCCAAGAAAGCCGAGGGGATGGTGGCTGAAGAAGGCCTAGCCACACCTCAATGACCCTGGTACCTTTCAGGACTATGAGACATTTTTGCTTGGTACCCCTGGCTGCCAGCCCCATGCCAGCAGCCTCGCCCTCTTCATCACAGCCAGGCTGCAGTCCTTCCAATTCACACAAACTCCAAGCAGGAAATACAACATCGTGAGGTTGCAAAGGCTGGTGAGTCCCAGACCAGGCCCCTGTCAGCCAAGTTCATCAACAGGCACTTGTTCCTCTGCAGCTGCTACAGCTTTCAAGAGCACAGAAAAGGAACAGTGGTGACATGTGTCCACTGGGGCCACATGGGAAGAGCCCGGCAGGTCACAACTGTGGACGCATCTGGGACACACCGGGCAGATGTATCCCACAGCCACTGCATCAGGTGGGACTATCTCAGGAGTGTGTGTCAGTAACCACTCCTCTTCAGGATATTTTTGGTAGAAAGGGTGGGGGAGAAAGGCCTGTGGTGCAGGGTCCAACATTCCACCTCCCGCCAGAGGCTTCCAAGACCAGCTCCCAGGCCAGTGTGACAGGTGCAGGCAGCGCGGGCATACCTTGGCTTCCTTCTCCTGCTTGGTCAAGTTTAGAAACATCTGTGCGATCTCCCTGTCAAACACCCTCACGCGGTCCCAGTCCAGGAGGAGCGCTCGGTCTTTATCGGCGTTAACCTGCCAGAGGGAGGAGGGTGAACCCAGAGCCTGGGGAGACAATCAGCCAAACGTTCTCCCCCACACCCCACAGTGTCTGCACCTGCTCAAGTGTGCTGGTCCTAACCTGACACCAACATCACCCCTTCCCCCTGCTGCCACTCCCCCTCCCCACCTCCCCCACCAGCCTCTGTTGCTCACGCCTTTCCCAGGGACCCTGGGTCAACCATTGCAGCTCTGTGCTATGCTTTCAATCTCCCAGCAAACGTCTGTGGAAGATTAAATTTGAAGAAAAAAGTTCTAGGTTCTTACTTTATTTAAACTATTTTTCTTTTGTTTGAAAGCCAGGGAGAGAGACAAACTCTCACATCCACTCTTTATATGCCTGCAAAGGCCCAGGGCTGGACCAGGCTGAAGCCAGGGGTCAGAAATTCCACTGGGTCTCCCATGTGCGTGGCAGGGAACCTAGCTACTTTTGCCATGCTGCTGCTGCCTCCAATGGTGGGTACCAGCAGGAAGCTGGAACTGGGACTTGAACCAGGCTCTGTGATGTGGGACTTGGGTGGCCCCAGGTATTGTCTTAACTGCTGTGTCAAGTGGGACTTGGGTGGCCCCAGGTATTGTCTTAACTGCTGTGTCAAGTGCCCTCCCCAAGCTTCCTGATCTCATGAATTGTGTGAAGCCCAGGGCCACAACTCCAGGATAGCTGTGAACCCCAACCTCCAGGGCCACAGCAGAGCTCCTCCCCAACTCATCCAAGTCCAGCAAACCCAGGGCCAGTCCTGCTCTCCCTGGAGGCCTCTTCCTGGGTCACTGCATACCGTTCTTGGGTCAAGCCGCTCCTATGAGTGCCCTCGGCCCTGGGCTGCAGGGAGAGTGAGCATGGTTGATGCTGCAAGGATCTCTAAAGTGTTTACTCCTCACTACCCCCAGGCCCCGGCACGAATACGGAAGACAAGGAACCTTGGCCTGCAGCACCCAGTAGGTCTCCGGCTTGAACGACTGGATTTTATCATGTCTCTCCACGCAGAAGCCCAGGGTGGGGGTTTGGCATGGCCCAAAGGAAATGAGAGAGCTGTCTAAATCACCGTATTTTCCCTGGAAGTATTTCGTCTGAAACCTACAGGCAAGAAGGGCGGGCAGAGGGAGAGTGTGGCAGAGAAAGGGAATTTGGTCAAGGATTGATCTGTGACCCCACTGTCGATATCACACGAGTGGGTGTACCCTGGGACTGGGGCTGGGCAGCTGCATGCCACCCTCTGTGGAAGAGGTGGCAGAAGAGTTGGGGGAGGAGCCACGTGCTCAAAGGCGGGGCAAGGAGGCAGAGGCTGGGAACCCCACTATCCACCACACATTTTCCCCAGGACTCCCAAAGGCTAACAAGCACCATCAGCGTTTTTGTTTGCTTTTATCGTAGGTATTTTTTTTTTAACAGCTGGTGGACAGTGGCCTGAGCAGCCAAGGGACCGTGAGGTCCAGCAACACTGGGGACGGCACTGGGCCAGCACCTGGTGAATGCACAGCCGATGCGCAGGTCCAGCTCCTGGCGGGCGTCCACTGACAGCGCCTCGTTGTGGTCCGGCTCCCCCAGGCGGGCCATGGCGTTACAGATGTCTGTGTCTGTGATGGAGCTGAACCTGGCCCGGAACACTGTCTTCTCGCTACCATGGGCCTTATTCATGACAGGCAGGACGGCATCGAGGACCTGACAGGAAGCCCCCCAGTTCAGCCGTGTGTGTGAGCCCCAACCCCCTCCACAGGACCCCTGCCCTCTTCTTGCCTTTCCAGAAACCTCATCTCTCTCCAGACTCACTAATAACTTTCCCTTCTTCCTGCAGCAAGATACTCAAATGTATCCAAACCAGAAATGCTTCAGCCAAGCATGTGAGTGACCCCAGAATCCCCTCCTTCTCAGGGGAGAGGGACCCCAGCTGTGGTGTATGGAGGGGACTAGGGTCACTGCCAGGCCCCAGGTATGCAGCTCATTTCCAAAAGGGGAGAGCCCCATGAGCTAGTCCAGAGGCCAGGGCTTCGGGGAAGCAGCTGGGTCAGGAAAGGACAACCTACCAGCCCCACCTGCTTTCCGGAGAGTATCTCCTGCACCCTCAGGCATGCCAAGCTCTGGAGCCACAGATGAGCTGTAGGGGCCGCAGCCTGAGGGGCATGGGGTGAGGACACTGACCTCCCTGTAGGGAGAGCTTGGCAGGCAGAGGCCAGGGGGTGTAGGAGGTGGGAAGATGAGGCCAGCTAAAAAACACCTGCTTTCCCAGAGTCCCCATTCGGAGACCCGCCACCAACCCAGCAAACTGTCCCTTCTGTGCTTGCTTACCCACAACCCCAACAAGGGCACACACAGATTTTCCAAAAGAACGCAGGTCAATATAGTTTATTCCTTACTTCAGCCCCAGGACTGGGTGATGGTGAGCATCAGTTCAGAGCAGGTATGCAGGGGCAGGAGGGGAGCAGAAAGGCCAGCAGTGAGCCCCGAGGCAGGCATCACACTCACCTCAAAGCAGATGTTCTCCCCTTCCTTGTCGCAGTCCAGCCACAGCACGATGTAGTCACAACCTCTGCCCTCCACCTGCCACACAGCACACGTGAACAGTCACCTGCCACAGGCCCTGCCTCCAATCAAGCTGCCCATGGGGCATGCCAGCTGGGACAGGAGGTGGCGCCCAAGTTCCTGGCTGGGAACATGGGACACACAGACAGTGCCAGGCACCTGCTGGACCTCTCAGAGAAGAATCTGGTTCACACCTGCTGGTTTGGGGTGTTGGGGATGACCCTGGCATCTCTCACGGGCACCGGTTTGTGTCCTGGCTGCTCCACTTCCAACCCTGTTCTCTAACAGCCTAGGAAACCAGTGGTAAGTTGGCCCAAGTGTCTGGGCCCCTATACCCATATGGGAGACCAAGATGAGGCTCCTGGCTCCTGCCTTTGGCCTGTCTCAGACCTGGTTGTTGCAGCTATGTGGGGAGTGAACTGGCAGACAGATCACTCTCTCCCCTATTCTCTGACTTTCAAATAGAAAAGTAATCCTAAAATTTTTTTGTAATCTTAATCTTAAAATTATATTTTATAAACAAAAAATGAGATCTGAATAGCTCTATGATCTGAACTCCCAAGACCACCTACAGCAAGGGCTAGGTGAGTTCTCCCTGAACGCTGGCCAAGGCCCTGTGGATGGTGAGACCAGGAGACGGCCTCTTCCTTCTCCTACCCTAGAAGCCTCCAATTTCCCATCATGGGAATGTACCTGTTTTAGCATTAGGGAAGAAAGCTGGAGCAAACTGGTGACTATGTTTCTAAAAGCAGAGTGGGGGCAGACGCCAGCCTGGAGGGCCTTGGGTCAAGGCCCAGCCCTGCTCCCCATGTCAGCCCCCTCTGTCGACACTCTGGGAAGCAGCAGCTGATGGCCCAAGCAGAGGGACACCGGTCTGCAGCAGCTGGATCCTGTTTCTGCTCTGGCCTGGACAGACAGCTGGGGATGTGGATAGGAGCTCTCTCTCTGTTGTTCTGCCTTTCAAATAAATAAACTTAAATAAATAAAAGGCTGGGTGCTGCAGTGTGGTGATGCTGCGTGGGCTGCCCATACTGGAGGGCTGGTTCAAGTCTCCAAGCCTCTCTCCTCTCTCAGCTTCCAGCACCCTGGGAGACAACAGGTGATGCCTCAAGTGCTTGGGCCCCTGCCAGCCACACGGGAGACCCGAGTGGGGTTCTGGGATCCTGGCCAGGGCCTGGCTACCGTGGGTACCTGGGGACGGAAGATCATTCTGTCTCTATCGCTCTCCCTCCCTCACAAACAGATGAAACTCAGTAAGCATTAGCAACAGTGACCACCATAAAGCAGAATGCTCACTCTCTAGGACCAAGGAGCACCTAGCCCGAAGGTGCTCTGAGGACCAGCAGGGGGCGCAGAGACCTCCCACTGTGGGCATAGCAAAGGGACAGAAATGGGGTGGGTGGCCCCCACCAGTGCCTGTTGCACGTACCTGCAGGAACTTCACCATGTTCAGCTTGGGGTTAGCTTCCTTCTTTTCTGTCGGGGCTTGGCTGAACAGCTCCGCAGGGTCCACCTTGTCCCACTTGTTGTACTTTCCTACAAACCAAGCCCCAGCAACACTGAGTCACATCACAGTTCATGAGGTGGGGGCAGGGGGTAGGATCTGGGGGCTTCAGGCTCTGACACTTCCTAACCTCAGAGGCAGGTGATGCTGTCTTTCAAAGGAGAAGTGTGGCAGCTTGGAGCGAGACTGGCCCAGAGAACCCCCAGGTCTTGCAGTAACACCTACCTCATCTTCCTTCTGTCAGGCATTGAGCTGACACCACACCCCAGCCCCCCACAGAAGCTAAGCAAGCTCGGCCTCACTTCTGGGGCTTCCCCATGGCTGGAGGCACCAGGTCTGGGCTGGCTCACTTTGCTACAGCACAAAAAGCAGGCAGTCTGGGCAGGGCACAGTGGCCTGGTAGCTGAAGTCCCCGCCTTGCACACTTGGGAACCCATATCAGCACTGGTTCACGCCCCTGCTGCTCCACTTCCCATCCAGCTCCCTGCTTGCGGCCTGGGAAAGCAATCAAGGATGGCCCAAAGCCTTGGGACCCTGCACTCGCATGAGAGACCCAGAAAAAGCTCCAGGCTCCTGGCTTTGGATCAGCTCAGCTCCAGCCATTGTGGTCACTTGGGGAGTGAATCATTGGTTGCAAGATCTTCCTGTCTCTCCTCTTCTTTGTAGATCTGACTTTCCAATAAAAACAAATAAATATTAAAAAAAAAATTAGCGCCCAGCACTGGTTCTTATCCCAGTAGCCCTGCTCCCCATCCAGCTCAGACACTCACAGCAACTGGATCTGGCTCAGAATTCTGTTGTCCACACTGGCCCTGAGCTATGATACAGGGTAAGGCCAGGCAGCAGGGCCAGGCACCAGCCATCTGCTGGCATAAGGGGTGCTCTGTGAAGAGGTGTACCTAGCCCTGGCCTGCCCTGTGCAGTGCTCCTGGCAGCAAGGTGGAGGGAAAAGGGTGCACTTACCTAGGAAGTCCAGGGTCATCACGTGACCACAGACGGATGTCATCTTGAAGCGGACAGACTGGCCAGCGAAGGTCCCAGTGTACTCATGGACGGAGCAGGCCCCGTTCAGTCCTTTGTGGGAGGACATGTTCCCTGGGGGAAAGAGCAGTTCACGGTGACGGTTGCTCCAGCCCAGCCTGGGCCTCCACTGCCCCCATACCCCCACCCCCACCGGCTGCTACGCCAAGCAAGAGGGGATTCTTGGACAACAGGAGCCCGTGGTGTCCGAGCCACTGCCCAGCAGCCCGATGGGCTCTTCTCCAGCTCCCTGGTGCTTCAGGAGTGCCCGTGGCCACTGCTCAGCACTATGGTCACTCCTGGGTCCAGTAGGAAGCCGTGTACCCAGAGGTGACAATGCCACGACTTGGCCTCAGTAGATCTGGACCAGGGCCAGATCCTGACCGCATCTTGTTCCTTCTGGGGTGGGCTTCTGTTGCATGGGGCCAGCACTCCAGCCAGCACGGCACTCTGACAAGGGACACCCGCACAGGCCCATGGCCCACGGTCACTAAGGCAGTGTGGTGCTGCTGCCTTAGTACCTGCTGAACGTGCAGCATACTGACCCCAGCCAGGGGCAGACAGCCATGTCTCAGAAAGCAGGAAGCACCAGGCCCAGGCTCACGGACCAGAGTGGTGAGGGAGCTCGGGGCCAGCTCCACCTACCTCGGGAGAGGATCCTGGCGATGGATTGCGCCAGGGAGGGCTTTTCAGCCACCATGAATACAGTCTTCATCCTGGCGCGGGACCTTCAGGCTCCTCAGCCCTGCCCTCTGCAGCTGCAGAACAACAGTGAGGGCAACGTGATGAGAGAGAGGAGCTTGGGCCCACCGTCCAGGCCTAGGCCAACACCATAAGAGAAGACGACAGTGAAAAACGGCAATGCTTCCCACGCCAATCCACCTGCCTACGGGAAGCTCCCCTGGAACGAAATCAAGGAGACAAGTAGCCCGTACGAAGAGCCCGTACGAAGACCCGGGCAACAGGGGAACTGCTCGGCTCCCAGGCACAGAGGCAGTCACGGTCCCTCTCCACGTGCCTCTGTCCTGCTGGCCCCCTGGGCTGACAGTGGAGCGTCCCAAGTCCTTCTGAGCCATGCTGGAGCCCAAGGCCTACTGGAAGCAGGCCTTGCTCGAGTATGGGCACTTTCTCTTCCTCTCTTTAAAGATGTAAAGAAAGGCAGTGTCTCTCATATATATATACATACACACACACAGCCTAAACAGTCAATCCATCTTTCATCGTTTCATCATGTTGGTATGCTCCCCAGCTGGCCACAACCAGGGCTGAACCAGGATGAAGCCAGAAACCAGGAACTCTATCCAGGTCGCCCACATGGGTGGTTGGCTCCAAGCACGTGGGCCATCCTCTGCTGCCTTCCCAGGAGCATTATCAGGCAGCTGGGTAAAAAGTGGAATAGCCAGGACTCAAACTGTCACTCTGAAATGTGATGCTGGTGTCACAGGCAGCGGCTTAACATGCAGTGCCACAATGTCAGCCCCTTATCATGGTGTTTTTGACAACAGTCTTGAGTTAAAACAACTGGGCTAAGTGAAGGAAATGAACAGACATTTTTCAAAAGAACAGATTCAAATGGCTAACAGAAATATGAAAAGATGCTCAGGCTCCCTAGCCATCAAGGAGATACAAATGAAAACCACATTGAGAACCACCTAACTTCAGTGAGGCTGGCCTACATTCAGAACTCTACTAACAACACCTGCTGGCATGGATGTGGGGAGAAAGGCACCCTCCTTCACTGCTGGTGGGAGTGCAGGCTAGTACAACCACTATGGAAATCAGTGTGGATAGTGCTTAGAGAATTGCAAATAAACCTGCCATATGACCCAGCAATCCTGCTGCTAGGGATACACCCAAAGGAAATGAAAACTGCATAGGAGAAGAGAATCTGTAATCCTATACTTACAGCAGCACAATCCACAATAGGAAAGACATGGAAACAACCCAGATACCCATCCAAAGAGGAATGGTTAAAGAAACTGTAGTATGGGGGTATACCTACTCCATGAAATACTACTCGGCCATTAAAAATAATGAAAGTATATCATTTGCAACTAGATGGTCCCAACTAGAGACCATTATGCTCAGTGAAATAAGTCAACCCCAAAAGGACAAATACTATGTGTTCTCTCTAATAGAAGGAAACCATCACACAAATTGTAAGATCAATACCCTCTCCATACTGTTTTTGCTGCATTCTGTATGTTTTGATGTTTTTTATTTCATTTGCATTTCTTCTAAATAGAAACCTTTTCTCTTGTCAAATTCATCGTCGGCTCATGGATTGCATCGTGGCATCATTTTACCCAAGAGGTTTTTGGGTTTTCTTTTCGTCACCCATGCATTGGTTACTCAAAGGTGTGTTTTTTTTGGCTCCACGGTAATGTAATTTTTTTGTTTGGTTAGTTTAACTTAATAGCTGTTGCTGACTTTGTTTCATGGTTTCATGGTTTCTCATTTAAGCAAACGTATAGTGGCGTGCCAGGAAGCTCCCTCCGACACTCGTGAAGCCAATGCATGTGGGTTCCGACACTCCAGAGTTCCGGGAGCGCCCCCTCTTGTTTCCTGACCCCCCAACTCCAGCCCAGCTGTGTCCTCGGGCTGTGGGAGATCGGAGTTGCGGATCCAGATGTGAAGGTATAATGCAATATGTATCCCTGCTTCCAAATCAAAGGAGGACTCCCAATGAAATTGTTGGCCACATCTAGGCAATGGGATGCTGGACTGACACTGTTTGTACCAGCAATGTTGGGGCACATTTAAATAACAGACTGATGGAATTATGACTCCTTATGAAGGACTATACTATTATAATAATATGGGAAAAATCAGGGGGAGGAGGGGGGAAATGTGGAAGGGGGGATTCCCAGACCCGATGGAACAGTACCATCAAATTAAAAAAAAAAAAAAAATAAGAATAACTGGGCTGACTTCTGGGTAAGAAAAAAAGAGAAACAAAGATTTCCACTTTAAAACTTTCAGAGCCCGGTGGCGTGGCCTAGCGGCTAAAGTCCTCGCCTTGAGAGCCCCGGGATCCCATATGGGCGCCGGTTCTTATCCCGGCAGCTCCACTTTCCATCTGGCTCCCTGCCGGTGGCCTGGGAAAGCAGTCGAGGACAGCCCAAAGATCTGGGACCCTGCACCCGTGTGGGAGATCTGGAAGAGGTTCCAGACTCCCGGCTTCGGATCGGCACGCACTGGCCCGTTGCGGCTCACTTGGGGAGTGAATCATCGGATGGAAGATCTTCCTCTCTGTCTCTCCTCCTCTCTGTATATCTGACTTTGTAATAAGAATAAATCTTTAAAAAAAAAAAACTTTCAACGAGGAGGCTATGCCACTAATGTGTGGCTGCAGGCAGCCTGGGGGATGATGCCGGTAGGCACATGTAGGGACCGGGGAACTCTTGTCCAGGCAGGCAGAGTGAACCTGGGGATTTCTGCATGAGCCTGGTCCTGGGCTGGGGTAGGAGGAAAGCCCAGGTCAGCAAGCTGGCCTGGTGTGCGGGTGGACCAAGACTGGGGAACTGTGAACATGCTGGGATCTTGGGGAGGTACAGGGGTAGGGTCCCATGCCAGCATGAGCCAGGATCATGGGTGCCTAATGGGTAGGCAGAGCTCCAAGCCAGCACGCCACCCCACTGGGCTTGGGAAGACAGGGATAGGGAACCCATGTGCTTCCAGGCACAGGGACTGTAGATTGCTCAAGGAAGGGAGTATATCGATGTGTGGGAGGGAGGACCGCTGAGGGAGTATGTTGCAGGTGAGGAATGACTTCTGGGAGACCTCCACCAAGGCCTCTGTGCTTGCAGGTAAGGGAGGGGATTGAGGCTGAGCAGTTTGGAGGGAAGCTAAAGGACCTTTCTGGCTCAGACTGATGCACCTGCCTAGTGGGAGACCTGACCTGTGCATTGACCACCACCCACTAGCACACACTAAAGTTAGGGCTAGTGGCTTACCTGGTAGGGCTAGATCACAGTACCCACTAGTGGGTGTTAGAACAGGGGTTGGATAATGCTAAACTGGGCCATGACACTAACCAGCATGTGACAGAACCAGGTCTGGGGACAGTCTATGAGGGATATACGAACTCACCTCTACAGTACTGCAATATCCACTAGTTCACTCAAGAGCTGGGGTTGTGATAGGCTGAGCAGGGCATGACCATGGAACCCCCCAACACTCATGGATACTGGGGTGGGGCAATAGGCTGGGATGGTCGAGGCTACAGCACCCAAAGGTGCACACAAAAATATGGTGTGGGGGGCCTGGCATGACAGACTAGTGGCTAAAATCCTCACTTTGCATGCACCAGGATCCCATATGGGCACCGGTTCTAATCCCAGCGGCCCCACTTCCCATTCAGCTCCTTGCTGTGGTCTGGGAAAGCAGTAGAGGACGGCCCAAAGCCTTGGGATCCTGCACTCGTGTGGGAGATCCAGAGGAAGCGCCTGGTTCCAGCCTTTGGATCAGCTCAGCTCCTCCGGCCATTGTGGTCATTTGGGGAGTGAACCAGTGGATGAAAGATCTCTGTTAACTCTACCTTTCAAATACAAATAAACACATACACAAATATATATATATATGATATATATATAAGATAGATAGATAGATAGATAAAGACAGAAGACTGTAGGGCTGACTCTGGGGATGGGGATGGGGCTATATCTATATCTGTGTGTGTATATGTTGATTTTAAATCTGTAAAGCCATTGAAAATACTTCCCCTTGGCAGTGTTTCCCTCTATGATGTCAAGGATGCTGAGACTTCCCCGCATCTACCATTTCCTTCATACCCAAGATCCTGAGTTTTCTGATGAATACTGAATAGGCTGACAAGTCACCCCCAGGAGACACAGTCTACCTTGGGGCCGGAGACTGTCACCAGCAGCAGGCCTGACACTGGGCAGCGCACGCTGGGACCCATGAAGAATACCCAGTTTCAGACTGCCTGTCCACCGGCATCCTGAGCAACAGCTAGTCACCTTGGCCAGGCACCTGTAAACGTGGGCTCCACAGACAGACATGCTCCTCGGGCAGCTGTGCCGCCAGGTGGTTAGGCTGCTCGAGGCTCCACACCTGAATGCCTGGATTCAAGTCCTGGTTCGGGCTCCCAATTCTAGCTTCCTGCTGATGCATACCCTGGGAGGCCCTGGGGATGGCAGTCAGGTTCCTGCCACCCAACAGGGTGCTCTGCTCCTGGCTCCCAGTTTTAGCCTAGCTTGGCTAGTCCAGTCCTGGCCATTGCGGCCATTTGGGTGGAGGGAATGTACCAGTAGATGGCAGATCATGCTCTCTGTCTTCTTATTTAAAGATTTATTTATTTTTTGGGCCCAGCACAGTAGCCTAGCAGCTAAAGTCCTCACCTTGCATGTGCCAGGATCCCATATGGGCACCGGTTTATGCCCCAGCTGCTCTACTGCCCTCCCAGCTCTCTGCCTGTGGCCTGGGAAGGCAGTACACGATGGTCCAAAGCCTTGAGACCCTGTATCCATGTGGGAGACCCAAAAGAAGCTCCTGACTTCTGGCTTCAAATCAATCCAGCTCCAGTCACTTGCGGCCACTTGGGGAGGGAACCAGAGGATGGAAGATCTTTTTCTCTGTCTCTCCTCTCTGTAAATCTGCTTTTCCAATGAACCTGAATATCTTAAAAATAAAATGGTGGTCCAGCTCTGGCACAGAACGTTAAACAACTGAGAACTGCAAATGCAGCAAACCTCACAAGTCTATGGGACGTTAGCAAAGCAGTCAATTCAGGAGAAGACATGAAAGGACCCAGGAGGACAGAAGGAGGTCACTCTGTCACTCAGTTGCCTCCTCGGGGAAGACTGTACACCCCTGGTACTCCGCCAAGGAGACACTGAGAGGTGGGACCTGTCTGCTGGGATACAACCCAGTGCAGGAGGCACCTGCTCGCCCAACACCTGCTCCCCGCAAAACCACGAACCACAAAGTCTCGCTTTGCCTGAACTTGCTGAGTCCATCTCTTGTGTGATTTCCCACATTACATGCCTAGAATTCCCATTTTCCACATCCACACCGGCCATAAACCCTGTGGCCTTTACCTAAGTGGGACGTGGGGTGGGGGACTGTCATTGCTTCAGACCACCAATAACCTGAGAGGAGTGTCCAGTGACTTTGGTCAGTGCGCCCAGCTGGGACTGGCCTCTCGCGTCTAATCCTGGATGGGTGGAAGAGACAAAACGTGGCCCCTTCTCCAGCCTGGGCTGGGGCCAGCATGGGGGGCAGGCGGGAGGAGGCCTTGGGATTCCTCCCTGGGGGCCTCCATCCAACCTTGCCCGCATCAGCCAGGCGGTGGGGAAGCTGGGTTTGCCATCCCAGAGGACACCCGGCCCCTCCGAGGCCACGCATAGCCTCCCTGGGCCACCCTGGCCAGCCCCCCAGGGGGACCATGTCCTCAGCTGGGCCACCTCAGCCAGCCCCCCGGGGGAGGGCACTGTGTCCTCAGCCTCAGCCAGGCCACCCCAGCTAGCTCCCCGGGGGACCGTGTCCTCGGCCGGGCCACTCCGGCCAGCCCCCCGGGGGAACCGTGTCGCCTGCCCGCGCCAAGCACTCGGGGCCGCACCTGCGCGGCCCCCGCCTCTGCAAGCAGCCCCTCGCCCTCCCGGGCTCCCTTCTCACTCGCTGCCCCGCCAGCAGCCCCTTGCTCTCCCCTCGCCCTCGCGGGGTGCCACCCGGGATCCCCGCTCACCCGCCGTCCCCTCTCGCCGATCGCGGATCCTGTTCCTGCTTCCCCAGGCGGCCACTGCCACCCTCCACTTCCGGGTCCGGCTGCTTCTGGCGTCCCCCGCGCCCGGCATGCCAGGAAGCTCCCTCCGACGCTCGTGAAGCCAGTGAGTGTAGGTTCCGCGCTCCAGCGTTCCCGGGAGCGCCCCCTCATGTCTTCCGACCCCCCAACTCCAGCCCGGCCGGTGTCCTGGGGCTGTGGGAGATCGGGGTTGCGGATCCCCGAAATCGCCATCCGGATTCCTCCTGGCGCCGGAGAGACAAGAATGACAACCACCATGACCGTGATGGTTACACCCATAGACGTGTGTAGCGGGTTTCCTTTTCTTGGGAGCCACATTTGCAGAAAGAGCGAATGGGTGCTGCGTGGAATACAAAATGCAAGGTCAAAAAGCACTTGGGGCCGGCGCTTGTGGCACAGCGAGTCAAGTCGCCGTTTTATTCTGAAAATGTCATTTTCAGAGTAGGCCAGATAGAAGATCTCTTTCTTCTCAATCTGCAACTCTGCCTTTCAAGTAAGTAAATGCTAGAGAAAAATAAATATGGACAAAGGAGCCAGCACTGACACAGACCTAGGCGGCCACCACTCTCCAGAAGCCTGCGGGAATTGCCTGCTGAGTCCTTCCAACAACCTCCCCAGACAGGCCCCACTCACTTGGCTTGGGCTCTTGGAAAGCGTCTCTTCTGGGCCTGACACCGTAGCCTAGTGGCTAAAGTCCTCTTGCATGTGCTGTGGCTACCCCATATACGCGCTGGTTCGTATCCTGGCTGCTCCACTTCCCATTCAGCTCCCTGCTTGTAGCCTGTACCTTGGGACCCTCAATCTAGGTGGGAGACCTGGAAGAAGCTCCTGGCTCTTGGCTTCAGATGATCTTAGCTCCACTTGGGGAGTGAACAGCAGATGGGAGATCTATCTCTCTTCTCAGTAAAGCTGACTTTCCAATTAGAACAAATAAATCTTTAAAAGAAGAAGAAAGTGTCTCTTCCCAGATTTCTTGGAAGAAGGCTGGTCCTGTTTTGCCTATGTCTCTTCTGAGCATACGGCTTGCTTTGCACACACCTGCAGCTCTGCCAGGCAGGGAATGATGCAAAGCAACGGTATGGGGGGCACAAATGGCTTGTATGACTGGCAGATCCAGTGCTCCTAACCCCATGCTAAGCTTCACACAAACTTTCCCGGAGCAGCAGGAGGGTCTCAGGGAAATCCAAGTCTCACTAAATTAGCAACAGGCAACAGGAACTGGGGGCAGCAGAAAGGAAACAACAGGGCAGGGTCATGGCTGGCAATGCCACCAAGGACCCCCAGCAGGCAGCAGTGATGCCAGTATATCCTGGGGAAGGTGGCGCCAGAGGTTGGCTGCAAGGGATGGCGTTGCGGCAGGTACACTGACCAACAGCCATTACGTGCCCGCCTGGCTGTGTCACGGTTAGCCGAGGTCTGGGGAAGTGCATGAATCTTAAGCACAGACAAGGCTATGCGTCCAGCCCCAAGCCAGTGTTTCCAAGTCACGGAGTTCCTTCAAAACACACCTGCTCGGTCCTTTGCCTGGCTGCCCTTCTGGTCTCTGCCCAGATGCCCACACGGGCAAACTCATAGCCACCTCGCCCTGCTGCTTTCAGGGCTCTCTCTCAACCCTACACCACACCTGCAGGTTCCGAGGCCTTGACCTTGATCTGCCAGCCTGCTCATACGCAAGCAGCACTGGGGACTCGGCTTTCACCGTGCTGTGTCCTTGGCCCTTGCAGAAGCACCTGGGATTCAACAAATGGCCCATATGACCACCCAAGATGGGCGCAGGGTCTTTGAGAGGGTCCTCAGTGTGTGTGGCTGGTGAATGGAGCAGTGAGCGGATGGGGGTGCGTGAGGACCTCCGCTACTGTGTCCCCAGCAGGAGTCCCTCTCCCAGCCTGCATGGGACTCTGTAGGGCTTGGGGGGGCCAGGGGAGGGGCTGAGCCTGCCATGGACTGCATCCTAGTGGCAGACCCAGGCCAGTGTCTTTATATGTCCTTAGCAGCTAGGCTGGTGACTAAGAGGGGTTCTTTGGCGAAGACGGGGGGGGGATGGTGGAAGGTCACAGGCAGACCGGGTCTCTCGGGCAGCTCCGGTGTGGGTTCTGGCCCCTCCCAAATCCTCCCCCTCCTTCTCCTTGGGTATCCTCAGGCGCCAGCCTCGACTGCACTCTCCCCATATGGCTCGGCAAGCTACACAGGGCAATTCCCAGCTCACTGGTCCAAAGCGTGCCCATGTCCAAATGTTCCCCCACTGCCCCTGCAGCAGCTGTCCTCAGCTCAGCTGTCTCTGATCTGGAAGTACTTCTTTGCCCTCCCCGCCCCCGCCAAGCTCACTGGTGCTTTTTCTGTGACTGGGCCCTGCTGCATGGACATCCTAGGAGATGTGTGCCGGGCAAATGCCAGCAGTTCCACGGGGCCTGGGACACACTCAGGGACCACCCAAAGAACTCTCAGGCAGCCTTGGCCCCTCCTTATCCAGGGGGTTGGCAGGAGGTCAGATGATGACCCAGAAACTGGGAAGGTCACTCAGGGTCCCATTTCATTCTATCCAGAAGCAGAGGAAATCAGCAAGATTGCGTGTGGCCAGAAGGAAGGGGTAGTGAAGGGGTCCTGGACTGAGAGGGGAATGGGCGCAGGAAGAAGCTGAGAAAGCAGCACTGGACAGCTCCCCCACACGGTTCTTTTATGTCCCCGGCAACCAATCCGCGTCCAGCCAGGGGGCCTGGGGCCTCCCTGCCCCCTCTACCCCTGGCCCTCAGTCAAGCTGCACCAGCCTCACGGGCAGGGGCGAGGGCAGCGGGGGGTTCCACTGCATGTCAGTGCGCTGCACAGCCTGCAGCAGCGCTTGCATCTCGGCCTGCACCTGGCCCAGCTTGTCCTTGTTGACTGGCCCCCACGAGAGGCCGTGCAGGTACACGCAGCACTCGACTGGGATCGGGTAGAGCACCCGTTTAAGCTCCTGCAAGCCCGTGGCTGTGTGCTCCAACAGGCTCAGGAGGCCGGCCCGCGACACAGGGTTGTCAGACAGTCCCAGGGAGCTGAGGTGGGAGCAGCGGCACAGGACTGGCAGAATGGTGCCCAGGTGAGCATCTTTCAGCCGGCAGTGGTTCAGGTCCAGGTGCTGTAGTGTCCCTGACACCTTGGCCAGCAGGGGCTCTAAGGGTCCAGGCACCATGTAGGACAGGTTGTTGCCGCTCAGATCCAGTTTCGTCAAGCAGGTGGTATGCAGGCTCTGGGCCAGGTAGGAGATGTCAGTGTCCAGGAGGGTGCAGGAGCGGATCTCCAGGGTGTGCAGGGGGGCCTGCAGGCAGCTGTGAAGGGAAGGCAGCTGATTCAGGGGCGCACCCACATCCTCCTTCCCAGAGGGAAGTCACTGAGCAGCACTGGCATCCCTTAAGGGTACCAGTTCAAGTCCTGCCTGCTCCACTTCTGATCCATCCAGCTCCCTGCTAATGCTTCCCTGGAAGGCAGTGGAGGATGGCTCAAGTGCTTGGGCCCCTGTTGTCCATGCTAGAGATCCAGCTGGAGTTCTACATTCCTGACTTGGGCCTGACCCTGTTGTGAGCATTTGTGAACCAAAGCAGTAGATGGAAGATTGTCTCTCTCTCTCTCTATCTGCTTGTCTCTCCATGTGTTTTTCTCACACTCTCTCACTCTGTAACGTAGCCTTTCAAGTAAATAAAGGAGACTTCAAGTTACGAGAGGTCATTTTTCAAAAAGATTGATTTATTTAAAAGACACACAGAGAGATCATCCATCTACCAGTTCACTCCCCAGATGGCCTCCCCAGACAGGGCTGGGCCAGGCCAAAGCCAGGTGCCTGGAACGCCACCCAGATTGTTCATGTGGACGGCAAAGACCATCTTCTGCCGCCTTCCCAAGCCTAATGGCCAGGACTCCAACTGGGACGCAGGCAGGGGATACCATGGACACACAGGGCAGCTTAACCTGTTGCAAGGCCTGCTGTTCTGGACTAGGCTCCCAGCACCAGGCCCCAGCAGACTGGACCATACCAGAGTAGAACTGATGTGGCTAAGGGCTACCTGACCTTAGTTTTCTGCAAACTCAAGAAGGCTCATAGCTGGTGGGTGGAAGAGACTGGGCTAACCAGGGCCAGCCTGAGGAGTAAGCCCTGGGATTTGGCCCAGCACCACCTTCTAGAGCCAATTTGCTCTCCATTTCCTGTTACTGCTCTCCAGGCCACGCAGTCACTTCCTGGCTCAGAGTCTGCTCTGACTCCCCCAGTTACCAGTAAAAGCCAGCTGGATCTTTAAATGTGTTGCAATTTTGTTTTGCTTTGTTATTAGTAGCAGTGCCTACTAATATGCATATTTCCCCATGGAGCAAAGGAGAATGGCCCAAAGCATTGGACCCCTGCACCCACCTGGGAGACCCAGAAGAAGCCCCTGGCTCCTGGCTTTGGATCAGCTCAGTTCTGGCTGTTGCAGCCATTTGGGGGGTGAACCACTGGATGGGAGATATTTCTTTCTCTTTTTCTTTTTCTCATAAAATCTGCCTTTCCAATAAAAATAAATGCTTCAAAGCCAGGAACCAGGAGATTCTTCTGGGTCTTTCAGGGTGCAGGAGCCCAAGGCTTTGGACCATCCTCAGCGGCTTTCCCAGGCCACAAGCAGGGACCTGTATGGGAAGTAGAGCAGCTGGGACATGAACATGTGCCCATGTGGGATCCTGGTGCTTGCGAAGGGAAGGCTAGCCAATTGAACCATTGCCTAATCCCTAAATAAATCTTTTTAAAAAATGGGTTTGTCTCTTCCCCTGATTTGATTTAGGGGGTGGGGGGACTCCTGGGAAGCCCCTGCCCACCCCCATTCACCTGAGCACTTGGTGGAGGTTGCCAGAGAGATAGGAGTAGGAGAGATGAAGCTTCTGCAGGTGGCCCAGCTTGCTGAGCTGGGACAGGAAGTAGCTGGAGGACTGCTCATCCTCCGGGGAGAAGGTCCAGTGGTAGTAGGCCAGCTTGAGGCTGTGCAGGTTGCAGATCCTGCCCAGCTGTGTGGCAAACAGACTCTGCTCGGAGAGCGCCCGGAACCAGTCGAAGACCTCCAGCTCGCGGATGCAGTCCAGCTGCAGCGTCTTCAGGATGCCGATGAGACTGCTGAAGGGCATCTCCTCGATGTGCAGCTTCCGGCAGCACAGGCGCAGTGCCCCGCCGCTCCGCTCCACCTTGCTCAGCAGGCCAGAGAGGAAGGTGTCCAGCTTGAAGGGGCCTCGCAGGAACAGGTCGATGTGCAGCTCAACGGGTTCCCACGGCTGCTTCCGGCCTCTCCTCATGGTCTCGCCCAGCTTGGGCCCAGCTGCCGGCTGGGACGCCTCCGCCTTTACGGTGGACGGCAGCCAGAAGGGGAACCTGGCCAAGGCCTCTGAGGCGCCTTTGCTCTGGACCTGCTCGAAGTCCAGGGTCATATCTAGCACCCGCAGTTCTGATCTCCTGCTGCATACAGGGGCAGGGATGAGAGGACGGGGCAGGTGGGGAGGGACAGTGTAGCAGGAGGATGCCCAGGGCCTGCCCTGAGATCCCAGCATCCTCTGCTCTGGGCCCCTCCTCAGCCCCCTACCTCTCACATTGCCTGCACCACAGTCCCCAGGGGGTGACAAGCCCACCCCTCACAGGCTCCCCGCTTCCCAGGATTCCAGGCCATGCCTCACCTGGGCCAAGCCCTAGGGCTGGGGTTGGGGCAAGGCAAGTCTTCCAGGCCATCCAGCACAGCCTGCAGGCTGTCCTGACTAGGCCACTGCACGATCAGAGAACCCAGGCGCAGGAAGGGGAAGGGCCATGCCTGCACCAGGGCCTTCAAGGCCTGTTTGTGACCCCTGGCAAAGGCTGCGGTGAGCAGTGGGGGGAACAGGTCCACCGTGAACTCCTCCAAGGCAGGGATTCCCGGGACCTTGCTGCTCAGCAGGCTGTGGGCTGCCAGGTCCAAGAGCTTGGGGAGGGCCAGGCTGTTCATCTCCATGAGCCTGGGGCAGAGGTAGGAGCGGTCAGACTCCCTGGGGTCAGTGTCCGTCCCTGGCTGGCCATCACAGCACCTGACACTGGCTCCACCCTCCATTCATGACCTAGTTCCCACCTTCAGGCCCTGGCCAGTCTGAGGCTCAGGGACCCCTCAGACCTGGGTTGGGCGGTCGGCTGTTGAGTCCAGACCATCAGGTTATTTTAGAAATGACCCTTGCTGGGGCTGCCAAAGCTTTAATGTGGTCCATGTTCTCCTGCTCTGCCTTTGATATCAAGGTTGCCGTGGGCACCTGCCTGGGAAGCTGTACCCAACCTTCACGTCTGAGACACATCTGGAATCTGCCTCCCGGCACGTACGCCTTGACCAAACCACCTGCTTGTCTTTTCCCCCTCCTCCCCAACCCTCCTCCCACCGCACTGGCCTGGAACTTACCTCTCTCCTTGTGCACTAGCGCCCTCCTGTGTTCAATATCAGATCAAACAGCTCCTTGGCTTCTCTTCATTTCCGGAGGTGCAGCGGGAGTGGGGGCGCTGTTCTCAACCCCTTTCCCTGTAGGAATGGAGAGGAAGGCAGAGGTTAAGCCTCGCGCTTTTCCTCCCACGCAAACACCTCTGTGTCCCAGCGCCTGTGCACCTCCTGCCTCCCCTTCCTCCCCCTGCTCCTCCCCTGGAAGCGTTCTCTCCCAGGGATTGCTGTGACTTCACTCCCCTCCTCCAGGAGTTCTTCCCTGATTGCTCACCAGTGGAGGGGGGTGGTGTGCTCCCATCGCTTAACTAGGAGCCCGCCCCACGGCCTTCCACCAACCATGGATTCCTGGCTGACAGTTGGTGGATGGGATGATGGTGGGTGGGATGTGGGGTTGAGGGGGTGGGGTGGGAGGGGGTCACGGGAAGCATGTTCTTTCTCAGGAGTTGATTGTTCAAGGCAAGTTTAGCTTTTGCTTCTCCTGGCTCGTCACTTGGCTGTGCCTGCACGCTGCGCCATTGCCAACCCTCCCTAGATTTACCAGAGTGCCCAGCCTTGGACTGTGGACCTGCAGACGGGAAGGCCAAACCAACCTTCTTCCCTTCTCAGGTGCTCCACTCACCTATTCGTGGATTTTTTTTTTAAAAAAAGAGATTTATTTATTTTACTTGAGTTACAAAGAGAGAGAGAGAGAAGAGAGAGGGAGATCTTCCACCCACTGGTTTATTTCCCAAATGGTTGCAACAGCTGGTCCAAAGCTGAGAACCAGGAGCTTCTCCTGGGTCTCCCATGAGGGTGCAGGGTCCCAAGGTCTTGAGCCATCCTCTGCTGCTTTTCCAGGTCATAAGTAGGGAGCTGGATTGGAAGTGGAACAGTCAAGACTAGCAGTGGTGCCCATATGGAATGCTGGCACTGCCAGCAGTGCCTTTACCCGCTACATTATGGCACTGGCCCTCTCCACTCAGCTACTCTAATGGTGGCACCTATCCAGTCACCTCTGCCCTGCTACAACACATACAACACACACACACACACACACACACACACACACACACACACACGCATACAACAGCAAGGGCGCCTGTGAGAATACTCAGAAACTGAATTCATGTGCAGTGCCGGAGGGAAGGGCAAAGGGTACAGATGTTGTGAAAAACAGCCTGGTGCTTCCAGAAGAAAATGAAAGCCAGCACCAAGGCTTTGGGCTGTCCTCCATTGCTCTCCCAGGCCACAGGTAGGGAGCTGGAAGGGAAGTGGAGCATCCAGGATATGAACCAGTGCCCATAAGGAATCCTAGTGCTCGCAAGGTGAGGATTTGAATCATTGAATCACTGTGCCAGATCCAAACAGTTCTTATTTTAAATCAGAAGCAAATAAGGTAGAAGAAAGCATGCATTCCAAACAGCAAAAACAAAATGTGGATCCTTGAAGCGTCGAGAAAGGGGCTGCGTCAGCTCTGGGGTATTTCGTGTTGTGTGACAGGCAGCTGCTTGAACAGGATGAAGCTGCTGGAATAACCACAGGTGGGCACTGACACTTGGCTCGGCCACTTACCAGCCGGGTGCTGGACAGAGGCAAAGCTGGCTTCCTCATCCATTACAGGTGGACATGAACACAGATGCACTCAGCGTCTTGGGGGACAATCTCTCCTGTGGTCAACAAGAACCTCGGGATGCCGATGCTTCGCTCACCAACACAGCAAGCTTGCAAATTCTGGCCTTAGTGACAGGCTCTCTGTGATAAATAATAAAATAATAAAACATCAACGAAGCAGACCTCTCTCAGGATGTTTATCCCCAGGATCTAAGAAGGCGATGGGGGTTAACATGAGCACAAGAACTATTCAGAGAAAGACTTTGTGTTGCTTTTAAAGAAGCAAGGGGGTACAACGCTAGGGGGGGTGATCTGTCAGAGCAGACCTAGGATTCCCCAGAAAAGGGGCAGGAGAGAGAGAGAGAAGGAAGAGAGGGAGGACGGAGGCCAACACTTGCAGTCACAGCTGGGCCTATGTGGGAAGGACAGTTCTCGGAGGGAAGCTCTTTTGAGGAGCATGGGGTGCTGGTGGTTGAGGGCTGGAGTGAGAGAGGTATGAGAGAAAAAAGGATGGAGGTGCAAGGAGCACAGGTGGAGTTCTGTGCTGTTATCAGACTCTGGTTAAGAGGGCTGGATATCTTAGGAACTTCTGGTACCTCGTTGTCTGGGGACACACACACGGTGCCCACAAACCTATCAAATATCAGAGCTCTGAGAGTTTCCAATAAAAATACATGAATCTTAAAAAAAAAAAGGATAGCAGTCAAGGTCCCGGTGCGGTAGCCTAGTGGCTAAAGTCTTCGCTGTGCATGTGCCAGGATCCCATATGGGCGCCGGTTCTAATCCTAACAGCCCTGCTTTCCATCCAGCTCCCTGCTTGTGGCCTGGGGAAGCAGTTGAGGGCGGACCAAAGCCTTGGGATCCTGCACCTGCGTGGGAGACCTGGAAGAAGCTCCTGGCTCCTGGGTTTGGATTGGTTCAGCTCTGGCCGTTGTGGCCACTTGGGGAGTAAATCATTGAATGTAAGATCTTCCTCTCTGTACATCTGACTTTCCAATAAATAAATAAGTCTTAAAAAAAAGAATAGTAGACAAATTCAGTAAAGTCGGAGAGTATAAAGTCAACATACAAAGAATAATCATATTTCTACACACCAACGACGAATTATCCAAAAAAGCAAATGAAGAAAATCTGATTCACTGGAATTCACTCAGTAGCACAAAAATAAATAAATAAATAAATAAAATTCTGAAGAATAAGCTAACAAAAGTGTAGAGTTGCACGCCGACAGCTGCTGAATGCCAACTGAAAAAAGTCTGAGTAGACAGAAAATAACCTTGTGATCATGGCTGAAAAACTATTAAGATGGGGGCTGGCCCAGTGGCTTAGGGGGTTAATCCTCCACCTGCAGCACTGGCATCCTACATAGGCACCAATGAGTACCTGGCGGTGCCCTACTAATGCACCTGGGAAAGCAGCAAGGATGGCTCAAGTCCTTGGGCCCCTGCACCCACGTGGGAGGTCCAGAAGGAACTCCTGGCTTCAGATCAGCTCATCTCCAGCCATTTAGACCATTTGTGGAGCGAAACAGTAGATGGAAGATCTTTTTCATTCTCTGTCTCTCCCTCTGTAACTTTCAAAGATCAATATAAAGTTTTAAACAGGGAAAAATATAGCGGGGTGGGGGAAGGCACAGACAGTAGGTGTGCATGAAGCAGTCGTTCTGCTGTGCCATTGAACTATGGACAGGAAAGTTATTTCTGTGGGGTTCAGCTCCCTCGGGGCGGGGACGAGTTGCACTCACTCCCAAGAGGGACCTGAGCCCACCCTCCAGCCTGCCCTCCCTGCCCCGAGCCTGAGAGCTTCCTCCAGCAGGTGCTTCCTCCCCAAAGGCTGCCCAGGAACTGTTCCTACAACCACAGCTGCCAAGCCAAGGAAGCCTGGGATGGCGGCCACCAGGAATGGGGCGTGCCCAATGGGGCGTGCCCCTCAGAGCAGGGAGGGGGATGCTGGCTTGGCCAGGAGCCCTGGCTGCAGGACACTGCACTCTGCAGGTCGCCACCATGTCCTGGACTCCGGTCCTGCTCCTGCTGCTTGCCCACTGCACCGGTGAGGGGACTCTTAGAGCCCGAGACCCCCTTCGCCTCCTTTGTCTTGGTCTGGCCCTGCCCCCACCGTGCCTCTTTGCCCCCTAGGTGGTGATCCCCAGCCGGCACTGCACCAGCCGCCCGCCGTGTCCTCGGCCCTGGGCACCACGGTCCGCCTCTCCTGCACCCTGAGCCGTGACCACAGGGTGGCCCTTCACAGCATCTACTGGTACCAGCAGAAGCCAGGCCACCCGCCCCGATTCCTGCTGAGGTACCTCACGAATGCCAATCAGGAGCGCAACCCCCAGTTGCCCCCTCGCTTCTCAGGCTCTAAGGACTTGGACAGCAACAGGGGCTACCTGACCATCTCTGACCTGCGGCCCGAGGATGAGGCTGTGTACTTCTGCGCAGTGGGAAGCCTTGAGAATGAGATGGAGAAGCGGGAGGAAGAGCAGCCTGCTGCCTCTGGGTCCTGGGCCCCCTGGGACAGCTCGCCTTGAAGCAGTCCCCGCAGGGGGTTGGCACACACTTGGCTTGGAAAGGAGGAGGTGGCAGACGTCTGGGATGGGGGATGCTGCTCAGCTTTTCTTCTGGTCTCCCCACCTCACCCCCATCATGTTGGAGGCTGGGTTCAGGATTAAAGCTGCCATATCTTACAAAGTTATCTGTGATGTGTGTGTGTGTGTGTGTGTGTGTGTGTGCAAGATCTCATGGTGGGGAAGCCTACGTATTCCAGAGCCGGCAGTTTGGGCAGGGCACATCAAAGGCCAGCTACAAGCCAGGCTTCCAGGAACCTGCCTGTCATGGTTGGCTTGGCCAAGATGACATGAAGAAAGGGGGCTCATCCTAGCTCTTGGGGTTGGGGTCAGGGTAAGGGCCAGGAAAAGTACCTTGTAAGGTACATGACCTTCTATAGCCTTCTGATGATTTCAGGAGTTACAGGGTGAATGAGGAGTTTTGTTGGGTTGGTTGGTTTGAACAGATTTTATTTATTTGAAAGGCAGATGCAGGGGGATCTTGCATCTGCTGGTTCACTCCTCAGATGGATACAACCACCAGGATTGGCTGAAGCCAGGAGTTTCTTCCAGGTCTGCCATGTGGGTGCAGGAGCCCAAGCACTTGGGCCATTCCCCACTGCTTTCTCAGGCCGTAGGCTGGGAGGTGGATTGGAAGTGTGCCAGCGGGGACTAGGACCGGTGCCCATATAGAATGTCAACACCACAGGCAGAGGCTTAGCCTGCTGTGTCATGGTGTCAGTCTGGTGAATGAGCTTTGAAGGAACACCTGACCTCGGTCTCTCAGGGGCAGAAGAGGTGGTAGCCCTGGGGTAGGCACTCTGCCTTGGTACTGTTGGGATTCTGGGCCAAGTGATTCTCTGTGGTGGGGGCATGTGTCTGGGATACATATGACAAGCTTATCTTCTACCCACCAGCCTTGTTGCCCCTCTGGCTGTGACAAGACTCAAATAGCTCTAGAGGTTGCTGAATACCCTTAGTGGGGCAAAAAAATTTCCTGAGTCAAGAACCACATGTTGGGGTGACAACAGCGTTTTTTTTTTTTTTTTTTTTTCGCACACCTTAGGAGTGTGTGTGTGTGTGTGTGTGTGTTTGTATGTTTCCTTCTGGAAATGACCCAAGGAGTACATATTTCTTCATTTCTTCTTTTTAAAGATTTATTTTTGTTTTTATTGCAAAGTCAGATATACAGAGAGGAGGGGAGACAGAGAGGAAGATCTTCTGTCCGATGATTCACTCCCCAAGTGACTGCAATGGTTGAAACTGAGCCAATCCGAAGCCAGGAGCTTCTTCCAGGTCTCCCTTGCAGGTGCAGGATCCCAAGGCTTTGGGCTGTCCTAGACTGCTTTCCCAGGCCACAAGCAGGGAGCTGGATGGGAAGCGGGGCCGCCGGGATTAGAACTGGCGCCCCTATTTGATCCTGGCGCGTGTAAGGTGAGGACTTTAGCCATTAGGCCACTGTGCCGGGCCCAATATGTTTCTGACTTCACTGTAGATATTCAGTTTTCAAGTCCTGGCTGCAGAAAATCCACAGTTGGTCTGCAAACCAGTCGGGTGCCTGCATGCCTTCACACAGGCAGGTAGAGTTGGGCTGAGATCCAGGACTCTTGGGTCTTGACTGGCCACGCCCTACTCTGGAGAATCCTCCCAGGTCCAGCCTCTAGGCTTCAGCCACCTCCGGGTGCATGGTGGTGGTGGTGGTGGTAGGGTGGCAGTTCATCAAGATCCCCCTCAACACCTCCTGCAACCCCAAAACTGCGACATGATGTTTGTTGGTATGCCTGAGAAGTCCCCAAAGGGCTCTCCATTTCCAACCCTCCCCGGTTTCCACAGGAGATAGACAGCAGTCGATGTCAGCTGGTCCGCGTGCACAGTGGTCTGCCAGCCTCTGCTGGGGCTCTGTGCTTTCATATCCTCAAATGCCCATGATTCTTCCTGCCTTTCCCTCCCCTGCCTCTCTCCCTTTCATCCTTTGCCCTTCCAGGACTCTGTGCTAGGAAGGGAAGAAATCAAGGAAGCATGCTGTCCGGTGGACAGCTCCATTCTCTTTCCCAGTGCACCCTGCTGGCTCCATGGAGGGTAGCACCTAGGATTGGTGGCTTTTTTTTCCTTTTGGGTTTGAGTCACATCTCACCTCAGCCAACATCTGGCCTCTGGCTGCAGCATGTCTCCTTGCAGGCCTCAAGGGCATAGCTCCTCAATCCAGCCTCACCTGTGTGCCACCTCTCTGATGCCCATCCACCCGCCAAAGACGCTGTAAGTGGCTATAAAGCATGTCTATTTCTCTTGACCTTCCAGTCATGTCAGAGGTCAAGCTCTGGGTGTAGGGCTGTAAGCAGTGCCTCAGGTCATGGGTAGGTAAGGGGTGAGCTATGTCCACCAGCTAACAGGTAGGGACACAGGGGTTGTGGGAGTGATCTAATGCTGCCAATGGTGCCTGGGCTAATACAGCTTCTGGCTGGAGAATGCCCACATCGGTACCATCCTGCAGCCCTGGACTGCACTTTCATGCCCCTTGACCCTCAGCCAGCCAGCCAGCCTATGGGTGAGCCAGCACTGGTGATGTGGGAGCTGAAGTGTGAAGTGTCCTCTCCTTGTCGAAGGCTTTGGACATGTGGGTGACCACCCGACCAGGGCTAATCTATTTGGAAGCAAAACTATGGACATGTATGTGCTAGCCAGCACCTGCTTCCTCAGGAAAAGGGCCTGTGGGTGGGTCCTGCTGAGGCCTGAAAGCCACTTGGACATCCTTTAACCTCAGTGTGCAGTAATGTGACAGCCAGACAAGCAGAGATGCCCTAGGGAGGTGGCCAGGGGTCTCCCTCTTAAGACACATCCTGGCAGCTTTCGCCCCTGGCCAAGGCTTGGCTCTCCTTCACAGGGTATTCTGTTGGGTTACAGGTGGCTGTGTGCACTGTGGCTTTGAGCCCCACATTCAGGTTGATGACTTTGAGGGCAGCAAGGTGCTGCCAGCCTGGCATGGAGTCGGGAACTTCTGCCCTCCTCCCTCTGACATGTGTAGAGCAAGCATGATACGGGACACACTGGATTTGAAGAATAACCTTAACTTTCAAAATACGTGATCTGATGGCTGTGTCTCATCTAAATGGTATTTTAATCTTTGGATTTCAGACTGAAATTTGAGAATTTAGGAGGTGGTTCCTCCACACGGTAGCTGGCCATGGTTGTTCTGGATGCTGGGAGTAAGGACTAGGAGATGCTCTCCTAAAGGATTCCCCGGAACAGGCACCCCTCAGCTCTGAGACATAGCTTTAAAAACTTATGTGGGGGGGCTTGGCAGCGTGGCCTAGTGGCTGGGGTCCTTGCCTTGATCCCATATGGCCGCTGGTTCTGGTCCTGGCAGCTCCACTTCCTCTCTGTCTCTCCTCCTCTCAGTATATCTGACTTTGTAATAAAAATAAAATAAATCTTTAAAAAAAAAAAAAAAAAAAAAAAAAAAAAAAACTTATGTGGGGGAGAGAGAGAAATAAAGCAGATGGAAAAAAAAAAACAACTTATGTGGGGCCCGGCGGCGTGGCCTAGCGGCTAAAGTCCTCGCCTTGAACGCCCCGGGATCCCATATGGGTGCCAGTTCTAATCCCGGCAGCTCCACTTCCCATCCAGCTCCCTGCTTGTGGCCTGGGAAGGCAGTTGAGGACGGCCCAATGCATTGGGACCCTGCACCCGCGTGGGAGACCCAGAAGAGGTTCCTGGTTCCCGGCTTCGGATCGGCGCGCACCGGCCCGTTGCAGCTCACTTGGGGAGTGAAACATCGGATGGAAGATCTTCCTCTCTCTCTCTCCTCCTCTCTGTATATCTGACTTTGTAATAAACCGAATAAATCTTTAAAAAAAAAAAATTATGTGAAAAGAGCATCTGAGGCTCTGCTCCTTCCCCAGGCTCTGCAGTCACAGAGGTCAAGGGGCACATGTGGTTCTTGAACGCAAGATAGAGACAAGCGGCTTAGGCCAAGTTGGCAAGTTACCACAGCAAGACAACTGCAAATAGCTGGCATTCAAACAAAATGCGATGCGATGAAGATCACCGGGTGGAGGGGAG
Source organism: Ochotona princeps (assembly GCF_030435755.1). NCBI lineage: Eukaryota > Metazoa > Chordata > Mammalia > Lagomorpha > Ochotonidae > Ochotona > Ochotona princeps. Next base: position 18,782,084 of record NC_080860.1, on the reverse strand, counting down.
TAGGGGTAAAGCAATGTATGCCTGGGTGGCCTGGAAATGGCCTCTAGTGGTAGTAGTCAGACCCCTGCTGCCCACATGGGAATTCTGATTGGGTTTCTAGCTCCTGGCTTTGGCCCCTGACCGGCTGGCTCCATTCCCTTTGAACCAGTGGGCAAAGTTTGTGGTCTCTTTTACTCTCTCTCTCTCTCTCTCTCTCACTCCCTTGTTCACTCTGCCTTCCATGTAAGTAACTTTTATTGGCAAAATATTTACATAAAACCTACAAACCCCCTCCACACACTTTCAATTGTTTCTAGTTACTGATCACAGCTAATACAGTGTAGGTGCTGTGGATGTACTGGACATACTACATTGTTTAGGGATTGATGACAAGTAAGTAAACTGGCTCTCAGATTCAGTACTGCACAGAGGCGGCCACGGACACTTCACTGCAAAGCACATAGCACCTACAGGTGGCTGAATCCCCAGATACAGACATCCCATATGCAGAAGTTCGACCACGTGTATTTAGTGCCTTCTCGCACAACAGACTAGACAAGGAGCAGTGGGGGAAATGATTGAAGAGGAGACAGAATAAAGAGGAAACAGTGAGGTGGAAAATTATTAATCAAATCATGTCTGTTCCATTATGTAGAGAAAATCTAAAAGAACACTCAAGGCAGAAGTTATCCGGTTGCACAAAAAAAGTAAGAGCCAACTATATGCCAACTACCAAGGCCCACCACTGCCCTGGTTCCCATGCTTGCCAGTATGTACAGCAGACTGGTCCAGTCTGTCCCACATCCCATTCGGCTCTTATACATGTCAATGGATATTGAAGTCTGATTCAACCCAAGCAGCCACACTATTCAGGCCACACACATGACGGTGGGTACCATTCTCTCTAGCCATGCCCACTCCAGTCCTGGTTGTCATGCTTTCCAGTGGGAGTGGCAGCGCAAGAGGGAGGTGCCCACCATTTCCCTACTGGGCCCACACCCACTCCCGCGGCTGCTCCACTTCTGACCCAGCCCCCTTTCCATGTGCCTGGGAATACAGCAGAAGATGGCTTGGATCCCTGCACCCAGGTGGAGATCCACAAGGAGCTCCTGGCTCCTGGCTTTGGACTAGCTCAGTCCCAGCCATTCGGGCCATTTGGAGAGTGAACCAGCAGATGGAAGATCTCTGTCTCTCACTTTCTCTCTCCGTAACTCTGCCTTTCCACCAGTAAGTAAATAAATCTTAAAATGTTTTTCTTACTTTTATTGAAGTTTTGTATTTATTATATTTATATTAGCATTGTAAATAAGATGCTAATATATAGAATGGCATCTGGTCCATGTCTCAACCCTCCCTGTCCTAACTGGTAGTAGTCAGATTAGCTCAACTCTGGCTGTTAAGGCCATTTGGGGAATAAACCAGCAGATAGAATATCTTTCTAGTTCTGCTTCTCTATTCAACAAATTCAATAAAAATAATTAAAATTCTTTTTTTTCTAAGTCTTAGATTTCAGGGCATTTTGAATTTCAAATTCTTGTGCCACAGATACTTAACCTGAATTTTCATTGAATTCATTATGTCTGGTAGTTCGTCTGTCATCTATTCCTCTATTAATGTCTTTGTGATTTTTTTTGCAGTGATATAGCTGAGTCTCTTCATCCTTTTTGTATCTACTACAGGTTTCTATTTGTGGTTACCACAAAAACTTGCTTAGAACACATTGTTAAAACAACCTATTTTGAGCTGATAACAACCTCAAACACAGAGAAAAAGTAAAACTTCACCACTCTTCCCCACATGTTATGCTACTGGTGTTGGAACTTACTTATTTTTAGACTGTTTCCATTAAACAGTTTTTCTGGTTATAGTTGGTCTTATTTTTTTTTTTTCTTAAATAAAGGCTGATCTATTTTAAAAGCAGAGTGATGCACATAGAGTGAGGTCTGCCACCTGCTAGCTTACTCCCCAGATAGGCACAACGCCTGGAACCGGACCAGTAGGCAGGAATTCCAAGCTGGTCTCCCACCTGGGTGGCAGGGGCTCCAGTACCTGGGCCGTTAGTTGCTGCCCCCCAGGTGTATCAGCAGGGAGCTGAATCAGGAGCAGAGTAAACGGGGCCTGAAGCAGCACTGCAATATGGGATCTAGGTGCCACAAGCAGAGGTTTAGCTTGCTCTTCCACAACACCCAATTCTCTGGCTATAGTGATGCTTAGAGAGAGAGAGAGAAAGCAAGCTTTCGCATACTGGCCTATTCCTTAAATGTCAGCAACAGCTAAAGCTGGACCAGACTAAAGCCAATAGCCAGGAACTCACACTAGGTCTCCCAGATGGGTGGCAGCGACCCAAGTACTTGAGCTGTTTTCTGTCTGCTGCCTCCCAGGGTGCACATTAGCAAGAAGCCAGATTGGAAGTGTAGCTCAGACTTGATATCAGGAGCTCTGATATGGGAGTGTCTTAACCACTGCGCCAAAAGATCACCCCTCCTTTAAAAAAGAATCATACCGCCCATGTATATATATTAGATTGTAAAAATTGACTGGTATGGTCTGAGAGGCAACCAGACATGTGGTTGTCTTTGCTACCATAATGTATCAGAATGGTAACTCCAAACCTAATGTATAAACCATCGCTCAAAAAGTAAACAGAGTCTATTTAAGGCACAACAAAGGAAAGATAACTTGAAAATGTTCACAAAACTGACAGAATTTCATGTCACAACTATTTGAATAAATTTGTCCATTATAGATTTCAGCCAGAATTCACCCCTCAGCGCCTCACAGAACAATGTGCTCTTCAAGGGATACAAAACAAATACCAAAGACGATCATTTTGTCAATGCCTGGGGCACATTGTCGGGAGCTGTAGAGATTACACAATCCAACGTATATCTATGTTATTTTCATCTCCAAGTCCCCAAGACACAAGGAGGCCAATGTCAGGGGCAGGAGCAGGGGAGGAATGATTTCTGTGGGCTTCCATAGACCAGGCCACCACACTTGCAGGTAGGTTAGGGAGCTGGGACCAGATAGTTCAGAGGGGAGAAACTGGAGGACATGTCTGGGCCAGGCCAAAGCAACTGCCCACTAAAGAGAACTGGGCTGGGCTAAATACCATCACCTGCCCCCGCTGGTGCATGCAAAAGCTGGGACTGTGGGGTATGCCTGGTTGGACTAGGCCACAGTACCCACCTGCAAGTGTTGAAACAGGGGATGGGCCATGTTAGACTGGGCTGCAGCATCCACCAGAACATAAAAGAATCAGATTTGGGGGTAGATTATTTAAGGGGCTGTGGGCTTGCCTCTGTGGGTCTGTAGCACCTGCTGCAGGGGCACTTGGGGAACTTTCCTACTAAGTTGTAGCTCCTGCTGGTAAGCATGAGAGCTGGGGCTAGGGACAGACCAGGCCAGGCTGGGTTATAGTATCTGTCACTTGCTGGAGGCTGCAAGGGGGTACGGGAAGGGTTGTTGTGGACCCATGGTTTGAGTTTTGTAAGAGGAACAAGTTCTGGAGGAGGGATGGGGGTGACGGCAGTGATGTCAGAGGACTTAATGTCACCTATGCGCACGTTTAAAAGACATGGTCAAGATGGAGATTTTATGCTACCTGCATTTGATCACAAACTGAAAAAGACAAGAATCCCCCTTCACATTCATTGTCTCCCAACACCTGACCATGGTACCTGGGAAGTAAGCAGAAAGGAGAGGGGGCACTCCCAGCATCACCCATCCAGGGGAGGATGGGGAGCCGGCAGAGTCCCATGCGACCTGAGGTGTTGCTTCTGCCAGCACTTTCCAGGAGCTGAGCCCTTGCCCACCTCCCCCTCCAACCCCATGCAGGCACCAGGCCCCTCCTTGCTGCCTCCTGACCCCCAGGGCCAAGTGGCTTCTGGGGCAGGAAGAGGGCCAGGATGCCTGACTCTGTGTTCCCATGGGGGATGACACCAATCCGCGGTGATGACTACTGCACAGTTAAAAATGCTGCAGAGTAATAACGGGATCCTACATTCGAGGGCTTCTGCATGTCAGTCCCCTCAATCAAATCCCCCCACAATGTATGCATCACCTTGTACATTGTGAATGTGTATCATCTGAATGTGTGAGTTGCACCTTAATATGAGGGTGGGGGAATTGATAAAGATGTGTGTGTGTGTGTGTGTGTGTGTGTGTGTGTGTGTCAGAGAGAGAGAGAGAGAGAGAGAGAGAGAGAGAGAGAGAGAGAGAGAGAAGAGGAGACAGAACTGTGTGTGGTGCCTTAAACACTGTTCTTATCTTTGAAGCGCAAGTCTTGGACTGCAACAAGTGGCTTTCTTGTTAAACCTGTCCACCCCCACTCTCTGGCCAGCTGCCCTGAACCCCTGAGAAGCTCCTATTCCATAGCTGAACTCGCTTTTCAGGGCCCCTGTGGCCCCAGGTCATGGTCCAAAACCCAGGGTGCCCTTGGGGATTGGCACAGGTGAAGAGGGCGGGTCATTTGTGCCAGGCCCTTGGCTGGCTGGGAGGCGGTTAAGCTGGAGGTTCCTGACCACAGCATGGCAGTTGGCAGATGTTTCTCTGTGACACAGTCCTGGGGGGTGGTGGGGAACAGCCTGGATTCACAGCTGGTCCAAGGGGAGGACAAGGCCTCTGGACTGACAGGCACTGGGGCAGCTGAACAAGAGGGAAGGCACCCTCTAGGCATCTCATACTTCAAGTCCAAACAGAGGCATCTTTGGCCTTGAGGGTGGATGGAACCTGGAGGTGATCAGGTAGGGCCTGGGCCCGGCCCCAGGCTGCACTGGGTTCTGCTGCTGCTGCTGGAGCTGGTGGCAGGTACCCAGGACCGGCTGAGCCCAGAGGCAGCACCGCGGAGCAAGTCCCTGGGCCCCAGAGCACCAGCAGGAAACAGCCACTTCAGCCCACAAAGCCCATGGCACAGGTAAGGGGCAAGGTGGGGGAGGGGTTAATTGGGTCCTTGCGGGTAGAGCCCAGGAGTGGACAGAAGGGCAAGAAAGATCCTCCCCAGAGGAGGGGCTGGGCAGACTTGTCTATCATAGATACGTCTGCATTCATTTTATTGTTAGTATCCCTTACGCTGAAGTATTATCTTGGTTCCTGTTTTGGGGCTGCAAAAGCTAGCGCCTCACTGGTCTCCCCCTCTGGGCAGGTGCAGAAGTCTGCAGCAGGAGCTGGCCTATTGCCTCCAGCTGCAGATGGACCCCCTCTTCCTTCTGTCACTCCCCGGCTGCCTCCTGGCCCTCACTCTCATGAGGCAGAAATCACTTGGCCTGGCTCAGCTGACATTCTGTGGCTGCCCTCCTTGGGGTCCCTGGGTCCTCAGACCCGCAGTCAAGAACCATCTGTCAGGGTCGCCCCAGGCACAGGTCCCCCCACTCAGGAGACCAAGCCTATGTGGATGCAGGCACCTGCAAGGGAAGTGCCCAGGTGGGGTCTGGGCAGGGAGCAGGGCGCGGTGCACTATGGCCAGCCTCCCTCCTCTCTGCTTGGTGCGAAATCCCTGGATGAAGCTCAGAGCCTCCAGGCCTGCTTATGACCCTAGTGGCACCGACCATGCACAGCTCTGTGCGGGTGCTGGGCTCTGAGTGCCCTGCAATGCAGTTCCTGCTCTCTCCCCATTTCATAGATGGGAATGAAGGCCCAGAGGGGTGAGGCGACCTGCCCAAGGTAACACAGCACAGGGTTCCTGGGCAGTCCTGTGACTGTGAGAGAACCCGTGACCCCAGCAGTAGGTCCTGCATTTTTAAACAAGAGGAGGAGGCCAGGGCTGGCTCACTCTCCTCCATGGACATGCACTCAGAGACTTGTCCATACAGGTGTACTGGATCACTTTCCAATTGCCCAAAATGGCCAGGCTAGCCGAAAGCCAAAGCCAACAAGGGACTCCATCCAGATGTCTCCCAGGGTCTCTGCATCAGCAGGAAGTTGGGGGTGGGAGCCTGCAGGGGGTGGGGTACGGAAACCAAACACTTAACCACCAGGCTAAGCGCTCATCTGGAGCCTGTGCCTTTTTTCACCCCCCAAAGCAATGTACAAGAATTTGAGTTGCTCTGCTTCCTTTCTAACACTTGATATGGTCAGTTTAAACAAAATATATGAGGGACCGACATGGTGGCACAGCAAGTTAAACTGCTGCTTGGGATGCCCGCATCTCACCCCCGAGTGCTGGCCGCCCTGCTTCTCATCTAGCTTTCTGCTCATGGATTCTGGGAGTCAGCAGATGACAACTTTAAGGAGTTGGGCCCTTTGCCACACGTGCGGGAGATCCAGATGTGGCTCTGAGCTTCTGGTCCAGGCCTGGCTTTGTGGGCATTTGGGGGGAACGCACCAGAGGATGGAGGATCTGCCTTTCAAAGTAGATGACAACAAACATTTAAAAAATGTTGGTGATAAAAACTCATATAAACATAGTTGGGTCCCTGCTACTCAGCTGAGCTCTAGGCTCCTGGCTTTGGCCTGGCCCAGACCTGGATACTGTGGGACTTAGGGAGCAAACCAATGATTGGAAGGAAAGTCTGTTTCTGTGCCTTTTGGAAATAGATTTGGCATTAATTTTTAATAGGTTGTGATTGTTGAGTCTTGTAATAATAAAAAATTGTGTGCATAAATATTAAAAGCAATACAGATCAAACTTGAACATTTATGTTAAAAGAAATTATTCAAGCAGAAAGAGACAAGTATTGTATGTTACTTAAATAGACAAGTACAGAGCCAGGAAATAAAGTAGAGGTGACCAGGACCAGAGGAATATTTGAAAGGCTGAGCTACAGAGGGGGAGGGGTACAGGGAAGAGACAGAAATCTTTCATCTGCTGGTTCATTCTCCAAAAGGTTGTAACAGTTGGGGGCTGGGCCGGGCTGAAGCAAGGAGCCAGGAGCTTCATTTGGGTCTCCCGCATAGGTGCAGGGACCCAAGAACTTGGGCTATCTTCTGTTGCTTTTCCAAGTGCATTAGCAGGCAGCTGCATTGGAAGTGGAATTGCCGGGATGTGAACTAGCATCCTGATGGGATATCAGTGCTGCAGAGGGCAGCTGTACCCATTATGCCACAGTGCTGGCCCTAAAATCCACCTTTTAAAAAATGCATTTATTTTCATTGGAAAGTCAGATATACAGAGCGGAGGAGAGACAGAGAGGAAGACAGATCTTCCATCTGATGATTCAGTCCCCAAGCGGATGCAATGGCTGGAGCTGAGCCGATCTGAGGCCAGTAGCCAGGAGCTTATTTCGGGTCTTCCACATGGATGCAGGATCCCAAGGCTTTGGGCTGTCCTTGACTGCTTTCCCAGGCCACAAGCAGGGAGCTGGATGGGAAGCGGGGCTGCCAGGATTAGAACCGGCGCCCATATGGGATCCTGGTGCGTGTAAGGCAAGGACTTTAGCCACTAAGCCACCACCCTGGTCCCCTAAAATATACTTTTACATTATTTACTTTTGCTATTATATAAACTTTAAAACTGTAAGGTTTTTTTTTTTAAGTCAAAGAAAATGTTCCCTTTTCCATTATAAAAACAGCCACCACTCATTTGGTTCACCTTTTAAGGCAGAATACAATGGATCTGACCCTGACAGGGGCACCCGTACCCAGTAGGCACTAACATGCCAAGTTGTTGTCTGAAGTAGTTCAGGTAACGCCCTGGGCTTCTTGTGGTTTTGGGACAACAGCAGGTACTTCTGCTTTTTCTCAGTGATTTTGAGCCTGGTTTAAAGGACTGAGGACAGTTTAGAGGCAACATCTCTCAGGATGCAGAAATGTTCCACCCTGGAGGTGATGTCATTCAGGCGAAAGTAACCCCAGCTCCCCACTCCCAAAGCGATTGCACTCAGAGGCAGGCACAAAGACAGGGCCAGGGCAGTTGGCTAGAGCATCCAGCTGCAGGGGTTGAGGGGCAGACAGTAGTTTTGCTGGGGTCCAGGAGAGGGCTTGCAACTGGGAGAGGCCTCGCCATATGGGCAGCAGCAGGTGGCAAAGGAGGAGGACCCAGGGTTGTGGTATATGATCCAGAGGGGGAGGGCATGGGCCAGGGAGAAGGGGAAGTCAGGGAAGGAGAAAAGTGGGCGGTGTCAGATACCAAGGCAGAGAAGTGCCAGAAAGAGATGGACCCCATGTTGCATCCTGGAGAGACAATCAGGTACGGCAGGAACTGGGGAGGAACCTCAGACTTGACCCTGATGAGGGCCTGTTGACCTTGACTAATTTCAGAAAGAAACAGGGATGAGAGTCAGAGGGACCTTGTCGTGTCCCCAGAATCACAAGCAAACGCCTAGCGTAGACAGCATGGATACACAGATGTACAGATAGACAGATGGAGGAACAGGCAGATGAACAAACGGATGGATGCACTAACAGACAGATGACGTGAGAATGCATGCGCACGCTGACGGACAGGGCAAGCAGACACTGGAAAGAACAGTCAGGGAAGCCTGCATGAACTAGGCGGGGCTGATCTGCTCCTCCAGGAGTCAACACAAAAGCAAAGACATTGCACAAGCACTCTGAGTCAGGCATGGTTCAGCATCCTTTGGTCTATGGACATCAGCCTGGCTGGACCCTGGGACCTTGCGGCAGAAAGAAAAGACTTGCAGACCCTGAAAGAAAGCCACATCTCATGGATTACATCACTCAAGGATTTGCTGAGCTCCTGCTGTGCACAGCAGGGCAGACTGGGGTGGGTGGAGGACACACTTGGTTATGCCAAGACTGAGCAACACCTGTCTTGGACAGGGGTACAGGCCCCTGGAAGCCAGCTGCCCACCTGCCCTGTGTTGAGGATGCAACCCTGTCTGCTGAGCCAATTCTTGTAATACCCCACAGGTCACCGCTCCAGCCTGGCCCCCGGGAGGCAGGCCCCATGTGCTGGCCTCATGGGTTTTGGTCTGACTCTCAGTCACACTGGTACATCTTCAGCAGCGGGACCAGCCTCACCGTCACAGGTAAGTGGCTCTTTCCACTCTCTCCCTGCCACCCTTCCTCCTGCTGCCTCTGCAAAGCCCATTTTCTTGCTCTGCTGCTCTCTGCCCACCCTAGCTTTCGGGACCAGTCCCTTACCTTTCTCCATGAGTTCTGGGGTACTTGATGGCCTTAGGGGAGGCCACAGGAAGGACCCCACAGTGGGAGCCTTCCTAGTCCAGCAGCCGGACACAGCCGCGTCCAGGGGTACTTGATGGACAAGGGCTCCTCCCCTCTTCCAGGGCTGGTCCCTGCAAGGAGGCAGAGGCCAGTTCTGGTGAGGGGCTCCAGGAGGCATTAGAGATGGTCCCTGAGGTTCCAGGTCTGGGTTGAAGGCCTGAGGCTCACCCAGGCTGGGAGAGCCACACTAAAGGCCCAGGGACGTGGCTAGGCTGTGATCCCAGCCTGTCGGGGCACAGGTTCCCCCGAGACCAAGGGAGGGTGGAGAAGGCTCTGACTGGTGCTAGCCTGTGCTAGGCTCTGCTGGACTGTGAAGATACTGGGACACAGAGGGATATGTCAGAGTGGCGAGGTGACCAGAGCCCACTGTGACTACAGTCAGAAAGAGCTGGTCCTGGGAAAAGGACCTCCTGCTGCACCCAAAGCGCATGTTAGACTCAGGGGCCCTGGAAGAGGGAGCAGAGAGCAGTTCAGAGAACCTCTGGCTGCCGGGTGAAAATGAAAGGCTGATGGTAAGGCCATGGGGTCACCATGCCCCTAGTCTGGGGGGGAGCAGCCCCAAGAGCCAGGACAAAGGGTCTCATGGGGACAGGGTGATGGCAGAGCCTCCGTGGCAGCACCAGCCCATGTCTGGGTGATGTCCACTCCTCACAGGGACGAAGGGAGGAAGGCTCTGGGCTGGAGCTGGAGATCAGGGCCACATTCTAAACTCAGCCTCTGGGGACCAGAGAGGAGCAAGGTTGCCCTGGTGACAAAAGGGAAACAGGCAGCAGAGGGGGAGGACTGGGTCAGCTTATCCGAGAGGAAACTTGGAGGGTGCAGGACCCCAGGGGAAAGAGGAGGAGGAGGAGGAGGAGGGTCCCAGGGTGGGGGGACAGACAGCCACAATGTGAACAGGACAGGGGGCAAGTGAGCTCCCCAGGGTACAACTCGCTTCTGCCACCTCACATCTTTCTGTCCCTGCAGGTCAGCCAGTGGTGGCCCCCACGGTCACTTTGTTCCCGCCCTCCCGTGAGGAGCTCAAGGGCAGCAGGGCCACCCTGGTGTGTCTGATCAACGACTTTTACCCGGGTGAGGTGACAGTGATCTGGAAGGCAGATGGCACCACTGTCACCCAGGGTGTGGACACCACCAAGCCCTTAAAACACAGCAACCACAAGTACACGGCCAGCAGCTTCCTTAACCTGTCACGTAGACAGTGGTTACTGCACAGTCGCTTCACCTGCCAGGTCACACACAAGGGAAAAACCGTGGAGAAGAGCGTGGCCCCTGCACACTGTCTGTAGGGCCCCATCTTTACCGAGCTCCGGGGGATCAGAAGATGCAGGACCCCAGGAAAGGGTCTTGCCTCCTGACCCCTTCCCCCTGCATCCAATAAACTCTTAAGAAACAGACTCATTGTCAACCCGATCTCCTGTTCGCTTTCTCTTATTTCCAATCTTGCAGCCCTCCTGGGGTCCTCTGGCTGGGGGACTGCCTGGCACCCAGTGAGGAGGTACCCCAAGGGCAAAGGCTCATCGTCTCACTGGGGCCTCCCACAGGAAAGAGACTGAGCATGTGCAGTCTGGCCACTGACGTCACGGCCTCCACCCTACCTTTTCTCCATTCATCTTCCCAGCACAGTTCCTCCCACCGCCACCCTAGAATAGAGGCAGCCTTGACCTAGACCTGCCCTGGATGAGACCTCCCACCCCTGTCCCGGCTCTTCTCCTTCCTCAGTCTGGACCTCCTCTGGCCAGCTCAGTTCCTGCCTGCCCTCCTCCCTGGCCTGGCTTACTCACGATCTGGACAGGCCTCATGGCCCAGGAAGCTGCCCAGCTCTGGGCTTTATAGGAGCTTTTCAGTTCAGGGACCACCTTGTGTCATCACTCCAGAGCAGGCTCAGAGGTATAAGAGGGACGAACACAAAAGACGGAAACTCATGTCTCACAAAATGTCCTGCCAGGGAGTAGGCACCTGAAGGGCCTGGCCTGACTCGGGCAACCAGTTCCGGAAGTAGATGGTAGGGCTTCCAGAGAACCGGGTCAGGATCTCCAGGCTTTGTGGAGACATGTCCAGGGTTCTCCTCCTCCAGTGAGAACCGGCAGTGTCAGGGTGGTTGTGCCGTGAGATGTGCACAAGGTGGGCTGGGCCTTTAGGTGCTGGGTGCTGCTCTAGGACTGTGTGAATGAAGGGATTGCCAACAGCTGTGTTCATCTGAGCTGCAGTGGAAACCACTGATTTAACAATAAACCCAAACAGCTCCTACTACTTACATGTATTAGCAAGGAAAATTTGCACAGTGTATTTCAGTTTTATGCAATTGGACTTCAAGTTGAATTACATTTTCATGACTTATTCTTTTGACTATTCATCACATTCAGTGTGTATTAAACATCCTTTCACCTCTAGGAGGGGATGGCAATGTAGATAAAATTAAATCTAGATATTCTATTTCATTATACAGCATTATATTCTACAGTATTATATGTTCTGTTATATTAACATGCCATTTTGTGTAGTTTGGATATATCCAAGACATTTTATTAGTATGTTTTATCTATACTGATACAAGTACTATAACCCTACATTATATACATAATTGCGTATAAAGAAGTCACTTTATTTCTATATTTGAAAGGCATGTTGCCAGAGAGAAGGAGACACACACACACACACACACACACAGATTTTCCATGTGTTGGCTTACAACAAATGGCCCCACTGGCCAGAGCTAGACTGATCCAAATTCGGGAACCAGGAACTTCTTCCTGGTCTCCCAAGAAGGTGCAGGGTCCCAAGCACTCTGAAGGGCCACATGAAGCAATCTGGATGGGAAGTGGAGCAGCTAAGACTAGAACTGGTGCCCACATGTAATGCTGGCGCTGCAGGGCGGAGGATCAGCCTATCGAGCCATCACGCCAGCCCCAAGACTTCACTCTTTTTTTTTTTAAGATTTGTTTTTATGAGAAACTCAGATTTACAGAGAAACAGAGAGAAAGATCTTCCAACCACTGGTTCACTCCCCAAGTGGTCGCAACTGACTGTGCTCTGCCAATCTGAAGCCAGGAGCCAGGAGCTTCTTCCAGATCTCTCACGCAGGTGCAGAGCCCCCAGGGCTTTGGGCTATTCTCAACTGCTTTCTCAGGCCACAAGTGGGGAGCTGGATGGGAAGTGGGACAGCCAGAACGTGAACCAGCGACCATATGGGATCCCGGCTCATGCAAGGCAAGAATTTTAGCTGCCAGGCTACCGCGCTGGGCCCACCAAGACTTCACTCTTGATCTTCAGTTGTGCTAGATATAAATACTTCATGCTTTAGTGGGCAAAACTCTGATTTAACATCCAGACAGTTTTGATATCTGAATCTCCCACTGTTATTCACTCTGAACTAACCCAGGAAATGAATCCTCCCTCCCTGGCTTTAGTGACAGATCGAATACGTTCAGGGAGACCGGTGAGCAGCACATTTGCTCAGGAATCACGCTGCCGGGGTCTAAAGCAAGAGAAGGAAATTGACCAGTGTCCACCATTCTTTTATGAGACAAATTTCTTATCTTACTTCTATGGCTAATCAATGATTAGGAAGAATGAAGGTTACTGTTGGCGTGTTCTGTTCAACAATGAAAAGTAACGTAGTTGCAGTGAAAATAAGACTTTTAAAAGAACCTTATTAAAAAAGAAAATTTCAGAAAGAAAAATGTCCAGGCCAATTTTCTTCCTAAAAACATGAACAACTTGAGCCGTCCGTGGGTTTGCATCACCTTCACGCACAGCGGTGGTGAGAAAGGCACGAGGCACAGCTGCTTGCCCCTGATGGCAGCAGAGCCACGCAGAGACCGCCTGCTCGCTCTGTGCCGACGGCTGCATGCGGACACACACAGCAACTACATGCAACCAAACACATAATGCAGCCACACACCCACATGCAGCTGCACACCCACAGGCAACTGCACACCCACACACCCACAGGCGCCCGCACACCCACAGGCACCCACACACCCACACACCCACAGGCACCCGCACACCCACAGGCACCTGCACACCCACAGGCACCCACACACCCACACACCCACAGGCACCCGCACACCCACAGGCAACTGCACACCCACAGGCAACTGCACACCCACAGGCACCCACACACCCACATGCAACTGTACACCCACAGGCACCCACACACCTACAGGCACCCACACACCCACAGGCACCCACACACCCACATGCAACTGTACACCTACAGGCACCCACACACCCACATGCAACTGTACACCCACAGGCACCCACACACCTACAGGCACCCACACACCCATAGGCACCCACACACCCACAGGCAACTGTACACCTACAGGCACCCACACACCTACAGGCACCCACACACCCACATGCAACTGTACACCCACAGGCACCCACACACCTACAGGCACCCACACACCCACAGGCACCCACACACCCACATGCAACTGTACACCTACAGGCACCCACACACCCACATGCAACTGTACACCCACAGGCACCCACACACCCACATGCAACTGTACACCTACAGGCACCCACACACCCACAGGCACCCACACACCCACATGCAACTGTACACCCACAGGCACCCACACACCTACAGGCACCCACACACCCACAGGCACCCACACACCCACATGCAACTGTACACCTACAGGCACCCACACACCTACAGGCACCCACACACCCACCGGCACCCACACACCCACAGGCACCTGCACACCCACACACCTACAGACACCCACAGGCACCCGCACAACCACAGGCACCCGCACACCCACAGGCACCCACACACCCACAGGCACCCGCACACCCACAGGCAGCTGCACACTCACATTCAGCTACACACCCACATGTACCCACATCAACACAAGGTCACACACCTTCATGTGCCCGCAGATGTGTGTCCATTTACAACCATCAAAAGTCACACCTTAGCCATGCCTGCCCCACCCCCATTGCTCATATGGGTTATGGACACATATGGCCCAGAGCCAAGCCATTTCAAACCAGACTCTAGTCATGTCATGCTCAACAGCATACAGCTTGACGTCCTAGGAAGGGCAAGAACCTGCCCTTGGCTGACAGAGCCTGGCCCTCCTGGAGACACTGTAAGGCTCTGGGCAACACAAGATGGATGGGGAAGAGCAGGGCATCTAGACCCCAGCAACAAGAAGGTGCCAGGGACCCTTCAGAGCCCCCCCTCCCCGGGTCAGGCTGAGCTGGAACAGCCTCAGCTCACACCCCAGCCTTACAGTCTTGCCTGAGCTTCTCCTGCCCTGACCCTTCCCAATCCCCACAACTGCCTCCTGAAAGCCCTCCTTCCAGTGTGAGACTCTTTCCTGGGAGAATTGCCACTGGAGCCCTCAGAAAGCCCTGGGCTCTCACAGAAGCTTCTGAGGGTTTGGGCTGAGCCATCTAGAGTCAGGTAGGGAGGCAACTGGGGAGTGGGAGCCGGAGGGGTCACAATGCTTCATTCCGAAGAAAGTGTCTGTTGGAGAGGTACAGACAGGCAGAGAGAGCTCCCATCTGCTGGTTTGCTTGCTGCAGGCCCACAGTGAGAGGGAGGGGGCTGGGCTGAAGCAGGGACTTGGGGACTCAAGCCAGGTCTCCCGTGTGTGTGGGGCCACACATTTATTTCAGCCATTACCATTCAGGGTCTGCATCAGCAGGAAGTGAGAGCCAACAGGTGTTTCTGGGACTGGGACCCAGGGATCCCAGTTTGGGACACGAGGCTACAGGACCGCTCCGCACCTTGTACTTCTGCTGGCCAGGCACCTCCCTAGATTGTTAGCACTTCTCTTACACATGGCACAGTGAAGGAAGCCAGCTTCTGTGATGGGACTGGTGCAGGTCAGGACACAGAGAGTAGAGGGGCTGGGCTTGCCCCACCCCCCCGCCCAAGCTACCTTGCTACACATCTGGCAGCTCTGAAACTCTAGGTCACCTGTTCTGCTTGGATAACTTAAACCCTCACAGGCCTACAGGGTGGTAGGACAATAAGTCCTGACCTTGGCCAACAACTGGGAAAATAACACCACATGTCCATGACCAGACAACCAGAGCCGGGAGGCTCTGACTCTGAGGCGTGGGGCGTTGCCTAAGGAGGAGTGGTGGCTGGGCCATGCTGTGGCTCCGGCTCTCATCTCACCCCTCCCTGCGCTCTGTGGATGCCACAGCACTGGAAGCCAGGCTCCTTTCCTGCCCTGATAGAATCACCTGTTTTCTCCATGCTTCCAACTAGCCCCCCGTACTCTGCTTTGCGTACAATAATAGTACAAAAAGAGCAATAAAAATATTTTTCTCATGTGTATTTCAAATGCATTATCTGAAGATGACACATTTTGTGAGACAATGATTCATTCACTGATTGAAACAATTTGACTTTTTCCTCCTTACAAATCACCTCAACACACAGTTTGATACACAGTACTGTCCCTGCAATTATAGAGTCGAATCACAGCCTGACCACTATCATTGACACTTTTTCTTTGTTATTACGGGAACACAGTTAACATGAATGCCACCATCTTGACAGCATGATTAAGAAGTGACAGTGACTGAAGCAAAGACATAGCTCACTAAGCCTCCGGCTGTGGTTAAGCATTCCATAGAGGCACCAGTCAGTCCTGGCTGTTCCACTTCTAATCTAGCTCCACAGTGGAAGATGGCCCAGCCACGTGGGATACACGGAGGAAGCTCCTGGCTCAAGACTGGTCCAGTGCTGGCCAATGCGGCCAGGTGGGCAGTGAAACAGAAGACTGAAGATCTCTCTCCTTCTCTCTCTGTAGCTCTGCCTTCCCAATAAAATTATCTTTAAAAACAAAGTTACAGGGCTCGGCGGCGTGGCCTAGCGGCTAAAGTCCTCGCCTTGAAAGCCCCGGGATCCCATATGGGCGCCGGTTCTAATCCCGGCAGCTCCACTTCCCATCCAGCTCCCTGCTTGTGGCCTGGGAAAGCAGTCGAGGATGGCCCAAAGCTTTGGGACACTGCACCCGCGTGGGAGACCCGGAAGAGGCTCCTGGTTCCCGGCTTCGGATCGGCGCGCACCGGCCTGTTGCGGCTCACTTGGGGAGTGAAACATCGGATGGAAGATCTTCCTGTCTGTCTCTCCTCTCTGTATATCCGGCTTTCCAATAATAATAAAATCTTAATAAAAAAAAAAAAACAAACAAAGTTACAGAAAGCTGTTCAACAGATATCTAGAATGCTCCTTTCTTGTGTAAATGAAGCTTTATTCTGGAAGAACACCAAGTCTTCATTTCCACCCCCAGACCCAATCAGGCCCCTGCTTATTCTGTTTCTATGAGACTACTGGATGATACATCTCACGCATGTCTAAGGGGCATCTCAGGACCCTGGTCCTCCATTGACTGGCCTATTTCACTTAGCATGACCCAACAGTCCCACTTTTGGATACATGTTAAGAAAAACTGAAATTGGGGTGGCAAGATCTATGTACTTCCATGGTCACTGCAGCATCATCCACAACACCTGAGACATGGAAACAACCCCACATCTGCTGGTGGATGAAGGAATAAACACTGCAGTGCAGGGATCCAAGGAACACCAGCTTCCTTTCAGTGAGCAGGAAATCTTGCCCCTCCCCCAACACAAGACACACACGTGGGAGAGTAGCTGCAATGTTTGCAAGGCCAAGGTGGAGAGCCCCACACAACCTAACGCTCACAGACTGCACCTCATGACAGCGGGCACGTGCTTGAACTGCCTGAGAAGGCGCCAGAGAGGAGCAGACAGGGACGGAAGTCCTAATACAAGGAACATCCTGAGATGGGGGCACGGTGGGATTGTCTCACATCCTCCCAGCTTTCTCCAAGGCAGGTGAAGTCCTGCAACCAGGCAGGGAATGCCAGGTGAAACCCTTGTCTCTCTCCAGGCAAATGACTTGTCATTTTTAAAAATTTTATTTATTTTTAATTTTTTTCTATGACTTGGCATGTTAAGGTGAGGTCATTTCCATTTGTTTTCTTCCTCAGCCTCCAGTGACAAAGCTGCGCTAACCCTCAGCAGTGGCACAGGGACCTAACCTTGAAAACTACTTGTTTTACTGCCCGAAGGAACAGTAAGAACTGTGTTGCCCGACAACTAGGAGGAAACTCTTAGTGTTCCTGTGTTGTTTCCTTCACAGGTGGTCTTCCTATCGGACTGCACAACAGCTCAGCGGGATCAACACCACTGAGAGGACCAGAGAAGAGGAGCCCTGGTCAGGCCAGAACTGTGCCAGGGAGAGAGCAGCAGGGGCTGATCAGAGTCTGCAGAGGAATCGGCTTGCACTGTGGGCTCTCCCTGAGCTGCAAATGCAAGGACCACACCAAGGGACAGGAAAGGCCTTGACAGCTGAGCCATCCGGAACCCAAGCCCTTGACATCCAGGAGACTCCCGCAGGGTACAAGGTCCATGTGGATGCAACTCTTTGACAATGTGTTGGAAACTGCATTGAGAGTGCACCAGCTGGGGACAGGAGGCAGCACAATGGGCAGTTGGATCTGGGCTTTGTGGGTCGCTTCATAAAGCAACAGAAAAGGAAACATTCTTCTGAGGTTTTCCACAGGCTTACCACGCTGCCCAGGATACCATGAAAATGTACACACTCAACACACAGACGGATCAGTTCCCCACGTGGAGGAATGATGAGACAGCATCTCCTCCAACCATCATCAAAGAAGGGAAGGCAAAAGCTTTGGAAATTAATAGGAAAAAAAAAACCCTCAGCAGAGAAAGTCAATGGCAGTATCACGGGTGAATGCAGAACATTCAAACAGAAATGCAATGTGCGGATTCAGTTCCAGGAGGGAGGAGAAAGGGGAACACCTGATGATATCGGTTAACAGAGGAGCACAAGCAGGAGAGCAGAGGGAGAAGGAAGAAGCCTCACCACAGTGACTGCAGCCTGGAGATGTGTGAGTTCTAACTCTGGGGAGGCTGAGGGAGGGAGCGGAGAGTGAAGGACAAAGTACTGAAGGCAGACGATGGCCGTGAACATCATCCTTTTAGACAGACAGCTCCAAGAGCGCAGAAGCCCCACGCGGACACCTGAACAATCCACAAGAAAGAAGAAAACTCTGGAAATGAGCCAGAGCCACAGATGTGCTCTTAACAACAACTGGGAATCAATTCTCATCAGAAAGTCCTGAGGTCAGAATAGGTTGGAATCCTGTCCCCCAAGTGTGGAAAGACCACCCCAGGATTCTCCAGGCAGCCAAGACACCGTGAAGGATGGTGGAGATGAAGGAACGCTGAGGGAACCATCATGAGACACTCGCCATCAACACAGGAGTGTGTGGAAGCAATTCCTCAGGCTGAAGTGAAGTGCCACCCCAGGGAAGGCTGGTACTCAGCTCAAGGAAGAGCAAGGGAAACCAAGTCTTTAGTCACTGTGCCCTGGGCTGCACTGTCCTTCCTCCAGGCCCTAACAGGCACCTGACCTGAGAAACAAGCTGCAGAGCACGGTCTCAGAGAGGGTGAGCCACTCACATAAAGGCTGCACCAGGAGGAGCCCTCGGCACAGAGCAAGAAATGCTGGGGCCTGAGGTTTCTCTCCTCCACTGACTGCACAAAGAGGGACTCCAATTAGAGCGGGAAAGCATCAGGATGCACAGGGCTGCCTCCAGAACAACTGAAAGACAAAGGCAAATTCAAGAAAAGCTGCATCCCCTCAGGACCTACAACGTGGGAATGGAGCAGCACCAAGATGCCACACAGGAAACTGGCAGGAAAGGGATCTCGGGTCACATGGCAGGGATGCCCCTCCCAGCCTGCCTGGCCCTCATCTCAGCTGCCAGCCCAGCAGGCTCTGACGGGCTCCTGGCTTTCTGTTCCGAGGGACCCTCCTCAGTGTTCCCAGCCAGGGCAGGAGGACACACAGAGGCTGATCCCAATGCTGCCACCTCCTGCGGGACCTGCTTGTCAGGAAGACTACTCCCCAGCGTTCCCCCACTTGAGCTGTGGCCTGGGCCCTGCTTAAGTGTTGATGGGATGTGGTCCTACCAGGAGCCCATGGCACTAAAGGCAAACACCCTCCACCCTCTGCAGGAAACTGTGACATGGTACGTCCAGAGGGGATACGCAGCCTTTGCTGGCAGCACTTCTTATCATTTGTGCATGGGCCGCCCCATGGCATCTGTGTCTCACACCATTCCTGGCCTGGGCCCTGGGCATGCCCGCTGCTTAGGAACCTGCTCTCTGTGATGCGGTTCTGTGACCCGCACCACTCTGTGATCCAAGTTCCATAGTTGCCCCCGGCATTCTACACTTAGTGTTTCTCTGCGACAAGCAGGAGAAAGCTAAGCCTCTGTATCCCATAGCTGTGGGAAACCTTTCTTTACCTTAATCCATTGTGGATTTCTGGAGAGGGGGCAAAATTTGCTCCCCTCACCACGCCCCAGTAATGGGGGGTGGCCACCGGCCAAAAGGGCTCATGTGCCCAGGTCGGGGTCACGCTGGCTTCTCTGGCCGCAGACCCAATGGTCGATGGTCAAGCCGCCGGAGGGTATTACGGGTCCAGCAACGGTCCCAGAGACCCTCGCTCACAAAACCCTGTCCTTACCTGCAATGCCTGAACGCCATCCTGGCCCTGCTCATTTCCATCTGCGGGCCCAGGAACAGACATCCAGTCAGGCGTTCACGTGTAGGGAGCGCAGTCAAGATCACCACTGTAGCATCCCCACAGCCAGGTAACTGGGGGCCCAGGGAATTGAACAAAAACTTTGTTGGAGAGGGGGTCCTGCAGGATAACTCTGTGGGGGAGGGGGTCCTGCAGGGCAGCTCTATGGGGAAGGGGGTCCTGCAGGGGAGCTCTGTATTCACACAGCAGGGGAAGCCACTGGCCCAGGACACCAGACTCCCGTAAGTACTGAGTTGAGCCCCAATTGCTCAGCCTCTGATCCAACTCCTTGCTCTGTTGCTGGGAAGGTAGACGAAGATGGCTCACGTACTTAGGCCTCTGCCACCCAGGTGGAAGACTCTGGAGTTCCAGGCTCCTGGCATCAGTCTGGCCCAGTGCTGGCCTTGCAGCCATTAGGGGAGGGAGCCAGTGGATAAAGAAAATCCCTCTCTTACTCTTGATCTCTGAATTCTAACTTGGCCTATTGAAAAAATATAAAACTTACATCCGAAAAAAAGTTTTGTGGGTGAGGCCAAGGTCATCGTGGACAGAGAGTACCCAGTTGTCCTGTCCCCTGTGCCTTCTGCAGGAACTGCTCCTCCAACACCCGCCCCTGTGGGGCCCAGTCGCCCCGGGAAGCGGAGAAGGCAAGCCTGCACAATTGATGGCACAAAGTGTCTTCCATCGAAGGAGAAGCAAACGGATGATGTGGAGCCCATGGACACCTCGTCACCTCCAACACAAGATCCTTGGGAGGCGATGGACACCTCGCCTCCTTACACTGACAAGGACGAGGCGATGGACACCTCGCCTCCATACAGTGACGAGGACGAGGCGATGGACACCTCGCCTCCATACAGTGACGAGGACGAGGAGGCGATGGACACGACACCACCACCAGACCCCCAAGGCATTCCACCTGCTGGCTTCTGGGGGAGTTTTACACCTGGCTTTTCTGCCCTTCCATGGACCTTGAGATCCGATTCCCCAGAACCCATGGATGTCGACCCTCCCGTGTGATCTGCCCTGCCTTCCCCACCCCACCCCACCCACCCCACCCACCCAGTAACATGCTACAACTCCTCCCCATGGCCAACTACTTTCCAGCTGGCTCCTCGCCACGTGGTTCTGCAAACCATGTACATAATAAAGCTACTGAGCTTCCTTGTTCTCTGTGATCCGTAGACTGAGTGGTATACTGGTTTGAGTGAGCGCTGACCAGGAAGGAAACTGATCCTATGGGCCAATTTCCTCTGGTGAAGCCAACTGGGGCTGGTGAGGAGAACAACTCATGGCTGTGATGACTGGCACCTGAGCAGGAAGGCTGCGGCTGGAACTGAAGCCATGGGGGCCAGGACCCAGGGAGCCCAGGGCAGCAGGACACAGCAGGGTTCATCCTTGCTGTGGAAGCTGCCACTTCTCACCTCCTCCCTGACCTCCAGACACACCCCAGGAGTCTACACCCCACACATGCACACTTCCTGTCTTGGGAAAATCCCCACACACATCTCAGCCAGAGAGGATGGAGCTGGCATCCAAGCTCACAGGCCGGATGGACAGGGAAAGAAAGCTCCCGCTGTTCAGTGACCAAGGGCAGCTTTAAGAAATGAGGGATTGGGGGCATTCCACTTTCCAAAGCGAGGACTCTATGAGTACCCTCTTCCATTCTGTTCAGGAATTGGGTTTAAGTGACTATCCACAGGGGAAACTGGCCAAGTTAGATGCCCATTATTTAAAAAGGACTTGGAGCCAGAGATGTGGTGTTACCACGTAAACCACCACTGGCAACAGTGGGATCCAAAGTGTGCACCATTTCAAGTTACAGCTGTTTCACTCCCAATCCAGCTCTGCCGTAAGTAAAGGGTGAAGGTTCATGAAAAACACATATTATGAAAAAAATACCTGGATTTCAACATTTTTGCACTAATATACTTGCCTTCTAATTCCATTTTTCTACAAATGTTTGAGGCACCCTTGTAGTCATCATTTCTTATGATCACAAACATTTTGATTTAAGGGCGCTCTGCATCTACGGTCACTATTAGATATCTCTTCTACAAGCAGCGTGAAGACACCTCTCACCTTCTCCTCCTCAGGAAAACCTAAGTGTGTAACCTGATTCTGAGTGTCTGACACCTCGACCCAAACCTAGAAGGGCAGGTACTCACCAGCCACCTCCTCAGTCTGGTGGCCTCCTGCCCTACTTGCCCCTCCAAGACCTTAATTAATAAAAGAAAAGCTAGAGGGAGGACAAGCAGCTCAATTGCCTAATCCTCCCCTTGCAAGTGCCAGCATCCCATATGAGTACAGGTTCATGTCCTGGCTGCTACGCTTCCCATCCAGCTCCCTGCTGTGGCAAAGCAGTAGAAAAAGCTTGTGGGAAAACAGTAGAAGATGCCTCAAAGTGTTAGGACCCTGTACCCACATGGGAGACCTGGAAGAGGTTCCAGGCTCCTGGCTTCAGATTGGCTCAGCTTTAGCTGTTGCAGCCACTTGGGGAGGTAAGAAGCAAATTGGAGATCTTTCTCTCTGTTTCTCCTGCTTTTCATAAATCTGATCTGCCTTCCCATTAAAAAGAAATAAAAATTTTTTTTTAATTGGGAGATGGGCAGGCCAGCGCAATAGTGTAGTGACTAAATCCTTACCTTACACATCCCAGAATCCCAAATGGGTGCCAGTCCATGGCCCAGTTGTTTCACTTCCCATCCAGCTCCCTGCTTGTGGCCTGGGAAAGCAGTGGAGGACGGCCCAAAGCATTGGGACCCTGCACCCACATGGGAGACCCAGAAGAAGCTCCTGGCTCCCAGCTTTCGATCAGCTCAGCTCCAGCCATTGGAGCCACTTGGGGAGTGAACCATCGGATGGAAAATCTTTTTCTCTGTCTCCCCTTCTCCCCGTAAACCTGCCTTTTCAATAAAAATAAATCTTTCTAAAAATTTTTTAATTTGGGCGGCAGACACAGACAGAGGCAGACATGGTGAGCTAGCGCCATCTGCTGGTTCACTCCCCAAGTGCCCCTCAACTGCAGAGGTGGGAAGCAGGAACTCACTCAGGTCTCCCGTGTGGGTGTCAGGACTCAACCACCTGCTGCCTCCCGGGGTCTGCGTTGGCAGGAAGCCGGAATCAGGAGGCAGCTGAGAATCAAATCCAGGAGTCCCAACGTGGGATGCGGCCATCTCAACACCTGCCCGCCACGTTCACCAGTTTTCACAGTTTACTTACTCTCCCGGTGGCTGATTTCAAGCTTCCACGGTGCCCACTGAGCAGAACGGGGAGAGATGCCTCGGTCTCCAGTTCTTGGGAGCCGGTGCAAGGGGGCCCCTGCAGGGACTAAGGTTCCCCCCGCGGCCCTCTCCTGCACTGACCCCTGCTGGCGGACAGCCCGGGTTCCCTGCGCTTCTCCACAAACGACAGCGACACCTGGTGGCAAAGCCAGGCACCCCCAGCCCACGTAGAGAAGGGCTCAATGTGCAGGAAAGGAGCAGGAATGACACTTCCCCACTTCCCTCTTCTCCCTTAAGCAATCCCGGCCCTTTGTCTTCCAGGGAAGACACAGAACCCAGGCAGTGTCCACAGGCGTCTCTCACAGCCCTCCTCCCTAGAGTCGGAGGCTTAAGCAACAGGGGACCACTGCCCGCCTGCAGACCCACAGCCTGCCTCCTGGCAGAGTGACCATCAGGCACCATGCCCGAAAGCCACCCCTGTACATTTTGGAACAACTCTCAGCCAAAGCAGAGACAGAACCCTGCAGGGGCAACAGTGTGTGTGTGTGTGTGTGTATGGGGGGTATTTACCAAACCCCAACTTCCTGGCTGCCATTCCTATAGACTGGCACCTGCTGCATCTTCAGGTGGGCAGCTCTGTACCCTAAAAGCTGCCCACACCTCCCACACTGACAGGCCACTCTGTGGACCAGCTCCCACCTTGGCCTCGGGCAATAACTGTCTCTACCCTGGACAGCACTGGCACGTACGCTGAGACTGCATGTCCCTGCACAGCCGCGCTCTCCCAGAAAAAAAAAAACACGAATCTGGGCCACACAGCCACGTGTGCAGTCCCCCTCCTGAGCCCCTGGCTCCCTCACCGCACAGCCTCACAGTACAGCTTCCCTCGGCACCTGCCACTAGCTGCTTCCTGAATCTGCTATTGATGAGCTCTTAGTCTCCTTCTTCATTATCTTTTTCCCTAGTTAACAGCTGGGTGACAGTAAAGGTTACCATTCAAGTCACTGCTGTGGCTTGTCTCCTGACACAACCTCAGTTGACAAGAAGAGGGTTAAATGAGATGGCCAGAGGAGGGCCTTTGGCACAGCCAGTGAGACATCACTTGGGGGCAAAGGACAGCCCTCTTCTACAGTGAATAGGGGAGGAACAGGAGGAAGAGGATTCCAACCATAAACCCCACTCGGGAACAAGAAGAAATTGGCCGTGGTTAGCTAGTCACCTCAGCGAAGCTGCCTATTCGACCAGAGCACTCGAGGTTCATGGTTTTGGGGTGGTCTTTATCCAAGGCGCCCCGAGGAACTGCCTTCCTGAGGAACAATGTGCCAATACTCCACTGCGTTCCACACCCTCCGGTTCCCTCTGCACAGGGACAGCAGAGGGCAGGACTCTGAGCAGGTAGCCCCAAGAGCGGGTCATCACCTTGCAGAGCAGGGTTAACCTGGGCGGCAAAGACAGCAGCCAGCAGGAAGTGACAGACGCTGGGATGCTCTCCCCTGTACCGTGAGCAGCTGGCGGGGTGGGGGGGCAAAAGCCAGCCTGTCTGTGCGTCTCACATATGTTGGGGAGGATGAGGGAAGCAGAGAAGTGGTGCCAAGAGATCACCAATACAATCCCCCCCGAGTGCGCTATGCAGAAACCGCCCACTAGGTGGAGGAAGCGCAGCAAACGCGCTTAGGATTCCTCCGTCTCCACGTCCTCTGTTGAGATGCAGACGACGAACCTGAGCCTAAATTGGACTTTGTGATCACCTGATTGTGAGTGCTCCTTACTGCAGAAGGACTAAGAAAATTTATTCAAGGCAACAAGGGTTTTGTCTCGTGAACTAATATGTGGCTGGTATCAGAAAAAGTTCTAATTTGAGAACAAGGTCGGGGGATGGGAGGTGAGTGTATGAATATTTCGTGCGGTGGTTAAGACATCACTCGGGAAGCCCATATCCCATGTGAGAGTGTGTGGATTTTGAGCCTTGGATCCACTCCCAACTCCAGGTATGCACAGGTGATGGTCCGAGTGCTTGAAGCCGTGCCACCCACGTGGGAGACCCAGAAGAAACTCCTAGCTCCAACCTGGCCAGCCCTGGCTGTCCTGGGCTTTTGGAGAATAGAATAGTTGATGGGAGATCTCTCTATATTTCTGCATCTCTGTCTTCCAATACATGTAATTAAGTAATAAAAGAGTGGGAGGTTTGACTCCCTGGGGCTTACCCCCCTTTTTTTACTTATTCATTTTTATTGGAAAGCCGGATATACAGAGAGGAGGAGAGACAGAGAGGAAGATCTTCCATCCGATGTTTCACTCCCCAAGTGAGCCGCAAGGGGCCGGTGCTGCGCCGATCCAAAGCCGGGAACCAATCCCAGCGCATTCAAGGCGAGGACCTTAGCCGCTAGGCCACGCCACCGGGCCCTCGGGGCTTCCCCTTTTGACTGTCCTTACAGAGTAAACCCTACCAGGGCATCCATGTCAGGAGTTTTACAACCTATGGGGGAGGGTAGAGGTGTTGCATTTCCAAGATAGCAATTGTGTATGTGCGTGTGTGTGCGCGCGTGTGTGTGTAAAGATATTTAAGGCAGTCCCAAAAGTTCCTTTAAAAGTTATTAAAATAGAAGTTTAGGGCCCAACTCAATGGCTCAGTTGACTAATCATCCCCTTGTAAGATCCGGGATCCCACATGGGCACCAGTTCGTGTCCTGGCTGCCCCAGTTCCAATCCAACTCACTGCTTAGGGCCTGGGAAAGCAGTGGATGTTGCAAAGCCTTGGGACCCTGCACCTGCGTGGGAGACCCAGAAGAAGTTCCTTGATCCTGGTTTTGATCGGCTTAGCTCTAGCCACTGCAGCCATTTGGAAAGTGAAGCCAAGGATGGAAGATCTTAAAAACAAAATGACCGGGCCCGGAGTGGTGGCCTAGCGGCTAAAGTCTTCACCTTGAACGCGCCCCGGGATCCCATATGGGCACCAGTTCTAATCCCAGCAGCTCCACTTCCCATCCAGCTCCCTGCTTGTGGCCTGGGAAAGCAGTTGAGGACGGTCCAAAGCTTTGGGACCCTGCACCCGCGTGGGAGACCCGGAAGAGGTTCCAGGTTCCCGGCATCGGATCGGCGCGCACTGGCCCGTTGCGGTTCACTTGGGGAGTGAAACATCGGATGGAAGATCTTCCTGTCTGTCTCTCCTCCTCACTGTATATCCGGCTTTTCAATAATAATAAATTAAAAAAAAAAAGACCATTTCCCTTGAACTTTGAGGGTCCCCCAAACAGCCCTCAGGGCAACATAGTATTATTCACAGGGATCTAAAATTTGGCAAGGATGGGAAAAGTCTGAACATTTCAACCATGGCGTATCCCTTCCTCCCCAGTGCCAGCCTGAGGCGACAGCAGTCCCATGCCAGGCAAGGGTGTGCAGCCAAGAAGGAGGGGACGGTGTCCACTCAGCTCCAGCCTGGGGCTGGGACATTCTTTCAGCAGGAGTAACTCACCAGCATTTTCCTGCTGGTCCAGCTGCATGTGGTACCGACTGAATTCTAGGTGACTTTGGCGACAGGTTGGAGGGGTGCACCCTTGTGCCACCTAGCCCCTAGCAGCGGACAGAGGCTCTGCCTTGGGCACAGTACATTGAGAACACAGGGACATTCACTCCTGGTACCAGGCTTATCCAGAAAGCAAGAACCCCAACAGGCACCCACTCCTCACGCAGGGGTGTCACTCCAAGAAGCTGCTGTCTCCGCCTCCCAGCCCCTGAACTGTACCTTGGGGGGGGGGTTGTTTTTGTTTTTGTTTTCTTCCTTAGGAGGAAAGATAGGACATACAATAGAGTGCCAAGGTCAGCTGCTGCGTGCGGTTCAGTGGATTAAGCGCCCGTCTGGGATTCCTGTGTCCCCATCAGAGTACTGACGCCTGCTTCTGAGCCAGCTCCCCACTAATGCACCTAGGAGGGCAAGGGCAGGTAGCCCACATGCTTGGGCTGATGCCACCCATGTTGAAAACCAGGATGGTGCGCCTGGGCCCTGCCTTCAGCCTGACCCAGCCCTAGCTTTTGTAGGCAAGCTGGGAGTGAATCAGGAAATAGATCTGCGCATGTGTCTATGTGTCTGTCACTCCACCTTTCAAATAAAGAAGTAAAACTTTTAAAAATGGTATGAAATAAGAGAGCTCTGAAGCCCATCCCCAGAGAGTTGACTTTATTTATAACGGAGCGTGAGGTAGCTGAAACCTAAGGGAACTCTCCAAACAATAGAGCTTGTGATAGAGCAATTAAGAGAAGACCAGTAGCGTCATTAGAGACACAGGCTGAATCACAGACCGGCTAATTTGCCAGACAGAAGCAAGAAAAGACACAGCTAAGTAGAGCCCTTTGGGGTCAAAGCAAACCTCAAACCATGCTCCGGCAAATGAGCCTGCACTTAATTGGATCAACGTCTCAATAAAGATGTTCTTAAGAAAACAAACTACAGGCCAGTGTGGAGTGGCAGGGAAGGGACTTACGCGCCTGCTTGAGGTAATAAGCAGCAACCTAACAGGCCCAGCGCGGTAGCCTAGTGGCTAAAGTCCTTGCCTTGTACATGCCAGGATCCCATATGGGTGCCTGTTCGTGTCCTGGCCCCCCCGCTTCCCATCCAGCTCCCTGCTTATGGCCTAGGAAGACAGTCGAGGACAGCCAAAAGCCCTGGGACCCTGCACCCATTTGGGAGCTCCAGAAGAAGCTCCTGATTCCTGGCTCCTGGCTCCTGGCTTCGAATTGGTTCAGCTCTAGCCATTTTGGCCATTTGGGGAGTGAATCAACGGAGGGAAGATCTTCCTCTCTGTCTCTCCTCCTCTCTGTGCCCATATGAAATGCTAGCATTGCAACTGATGGCTTAACCCACTACACCACAATGCCAGTCCCCCAAACCGAAAAATCTTCAAAAGAAGACTGGAGTACATTGGATTGTTTCCAAGTGATCAAGTCACGAACTAGAATAAAATTCATGATCATTTGATGATCATTTGTAGGAATAAAAATGATAACATTTGCAATGCCTTATGGTCAACCATACATCTCCAAGCATGCACAAGAAACAGGAAAAAAAGACTTGCTCTATTTCCAAACAATCAAGTTGACCCAGAATTGACAGCCAGTAAGCAAACAGACAAGATACTGAAGCAATTTATTATAATAACAATCTATATGTTCAAGAAACTACAGGGGAAAAAAATCTAAACATGCGTGCTAAATATAAGCAAGCTTATTGTAAAAACTAAATTTTAAAAACTACAATCTAGGTAAAAATATACTAGATAGGACTAGTGACAGGTCAGAAAATGCAGATTTAAAGATTTGTGAACTTCAAGAAATCATTCAAAATCAAGAGTTAACTGGAAAAATAAACAGAGAGGGGCTGGTACCATGGCTCAGCCACACGAATCCTTCTCCTGCAGTACCAGCATCCCACATGGGGAGACACAGACGGAGCTTCAGGCTCCTGGCTTCACCCTGGCCCAGCCCAGCCACTGTGACCGTTTGAGGAATGAACAAGTCAATGGAAGATCTCTTTCTTCCCTTCTCCTTGTCTCTGCCCTTCAACTAAAATAAAATAAACCTTAGAGGAAAAAATGGGTTTTCAAGACATACTAAAGCTGAAACAACAATCCCAAGACTTATAATACAAATGAAATATTCAAGAAAAATATACAGGCCAGAAAAAAATGACATCAGATGGAAATCTGGAATAATGAGGACTGCCAGAAATGGTAGCCATGTGGGACAACGTAAATATTTGTTTCTTACCATTTAAATGCTAATTTGGAAAATAAAAGCCTCTTATTAATTCAAATATCCCATTTGTAACAAACATACAGTGCATGAGAATACTTTTAGAAAGAAGGGAGGAAATTATACTTCAACACAACAAATGGCTAAATACTAAAATGAAATAGACACGAGACAGCTGAATGGTACCTTATAGCCATTTTAAGGTATATAGCAGCCGGTCCTGTATATAAACTAAATTTGAAATGTCAATGAGATAAAATGAAAGCATGTGGACACACACACATGCACACCCGACTCATCCACAAGAAGGGGGGAAAATTTCTCACTGACACGTACCCTCCATGAATGAGTTACATGAAAAGAGCCAAAGAAAGGAAAACTTGATCTGTGATCTAACCACTAGGTGTGACAAGTTATGCTGCAATTGAAACTTTTGATGATACAAGTCAATAACAATAATTTATAGACATTCTCCCAGCACAAATCAATATGCCAAAGAGTTTCCGGTTGTAAAAAAAAAAAAAAGCTTAAGAACATTTTGTGACATTGAACAATATAAAAATACTTTTTAATCCACTGTTGATAATTTGAGTTGATGCAGGTTAGTGAATTTACTTGATCAGACCAGACATAATTTTACAACTATATGCTTTGCTTCAAAGTTAAATCAATGCTTTGCAAAAGATGAACCCGTTTTGCTATTGATTCAAGGAAGATCAAGGTTACATTGAATTTATTTATCGGAAAGCATTTACGTATGTTTAGAACAACTTGTTACGTGAATCTGCTTTTTCTTTTTCTTTTTTAAAAAATGATTTCTTTCCATTTCAAAGACAGAATTTCAGAGAAGGGGCTACAAAGGGAGGCCAGTGAGGACTCAGAACCCTAGCCAAGAAAAGACAGAAGAAAGAACAAGTCAATCAACCACCTCAGCTATATGTTGGCAGCGAAATACTGGGCAAATGAAGACTCTATCAATCAGTGGATTCCTCAACCACCTCACCGAGGTGGGAGTGGCGAAAATGGCAGCGATTCATAACCGGAGAACTATTAACACCACTTGAGCAAGGATCTCAGAGCATGCCCCACATCCGGGACTTGGGGTGGGTGGGAAACTGGGTGGGGTTTCTCCCTCAATACCCCCTTTACCTCAGATACAAGAAGGAAATAATATGGACATAATAGTCTTACCCACCTCCCTATAGCCCCTGAACCTTTTTACCGTAATTAACTATGTAATGATTGTCTACAATATAATTAAAAAATAATAAAAAATAAATAAATAAATATAGTTAAAAAAAAAAAAAAAAAGAAATGTATGGCCACCTTCCAGTAAGTATTAATTCAGTCTGTATGTGGATTAGCTGTGGAAGGGCATAGTCTCTCTAGGACAGAGAGAAAATTTCTCCCAGACGACTTTGAAAGGGAAACATTGGCCCTAATTGTGTAACAAGGCAATGACTGACATTTTGACTCCAGTAAGAACCCATTGAACATACTTTAATTCTGAATCTGTGTGAAAAAAATAAATATTGTAGCTGTTATTCACAAAAAGAGAGAGAGAGAGAGAGAGAGAGAGAGAGAGAGAGAGGCCAGGGAGACCTTTACCTTGGTTCACTCCGACGACAAGAAAATAATATTCTGGCACGGTATTTTAATGTGTCGACAACGTCCAGGAGGGGAGTTCAGATGGCAGCCCCGTTCCTGGCTCTGGAAAAGTCCCAGGCTCCCCAAAGGGCTCTGCAGACACCTCAGCTCAAGGGTTGCCTCAGCTCCAAGACTCACGGAGCCATTCCTTGCATTTCGCACAAATCCCAGCAGCGAGGTCGCCTCCAGGCCTGGCAGGAACTCCCAGGCTGCCCCGCGGCCCTGCCTGAGGTGCCCCGCGGCGGCGACGGAGGTGAAGCCGTTGCCAGGCCCGGCCAGGAAGAAGGGAACAGGCCGTGGGCAGCAGGGCCTGACAGAAGCCCCTAGACGGCCAGCGGCCCTCCGAGAGCTGCCCTGTGGAGAACCCAGCCCGAGTTGAAGCCGCGGCCGCTTGTCGGGCGTGGTGAGCCGCGCGGAAAGTGGCGCCATGAGCACCCCGAAGCCTGGGCAGGGTTTTATCGTCTCCAACTGGACCGCTGTGGACATCGACGTCTACGACACCGCGGACTCTGTGGTGATGACGTTCTACTTCCTGTTGGTCCTGGTCCTCGGACTGTGGGTATGGACAGACCCCAGGGTGGCTGGCTGCGTGGCCTTGTCCCTTCCCCAATGCACCCCTCGAAATCCCAACCCTTTGCTCCCCTTCCTCGTGTCCGACCCGGTCCCTGGCCTAGACCTCATGTACCTCCCTTTGCTTAACCCCTCTTCTTCATTTTGTCCCTTTGCTTAACTCCTTCACTTTGTGCCCAAAGCTAGAGCATTTCCACAGTGCAAAGCCCCAGACCCTTACATACCCTCCCCAAAATTAAGGAACGGGGCCAGGGCTGTCCATTCCCCTCGGACCCACTCTGCCTGTAGCATGAGTGCAGGATTTCAGGGGAAGGCCTTCCTAGGCTAGTCCCAGTGAGATAACAATGGCCATAGTAATGATACTGGGGGATTGGAAGAGGGGTGACCATTATTTACTGAGCACTTGCATTGTATTAGGATTTAAAGTAGATGGGGGAATGCTCCTTGGTTATTGTACTGTCTCTAAGACTTGAACATTCCTGGATTTTGATTGCCTCTGGGGGGACACTTAGGGCCAATTCTGTTACTTGAACTGAGGTTCAGAGAGGTGGCAGTAGCAGCTCAGGGATAACAGAACCTGAAGCCATCCACCTGATTTGCCACTCTTGCCTTGCTAGTAAGATCCAAAGAGTCCTGTGTAGCTTAGGTCTCTAAAATGTGTCTTTCAAATTTGAATGAAAAGCCTGTATTTTCTTTTCTCAAGGTTGTCTTTTTTTTAAAAGATTTATTTATTTTTATTGGAAAGGCATATTTACAGAGAGAAGGAGAAACTGATGAGAGAGAAATCTTCCATCCTCTGGTTCACTTTCCAAATGACCACAATGGCCAGAGCTGAGCTGATCCAAAGTCAGGAGCTTCTTCCAGGTCTCCCAGGCAGGTGGAGGGTCCCAAGCCTTTGGGCCATCCTCCATTGATTTCCCAGGCCATAAGCATGGATATGGATCGGAATTGGAGCAGCCAGGACACGAACCTGTGCCTATATGGGATGCTGGCGCTTGCAGGGGTGGATTAGTCAGTTAAGCCATTGCAGCGGACCCTTCCAAAGTTGCTTTAAGCTCTCCTTGACTACCACTCTCAGACCAGAGCTCAGCGTGTCTGTTTGCCACCAGTTGTTACCAATGGGACAGTTTTCCAGTTGGGCAGCCCCAACTCAGCTGAAATTCACACAGTCACATGTGACCTTCACTTTTGGGGTGCATTACCAGGGCAGGAACAGGATCGTACTGTGTTAAATTTGGTCCTTAGCAGTGTGATCACCCCTGAGAGTTTACAATGGGTCATTATGCTACCAGTGGGCACCTGTCATGGGCAGACATGGACTCCAGCCTAGTAAAAGAATTATTTTTTTTGGTAAAGTCAGATTTACAGAGAGAAGAAGAAGCAGTAAGATCTTCCATCTGCTGGTTCATTCCGCAAGTGGCCACAATGGCCAGAGCTAAGCCAATCCAAAGCCAGGATCCAGAAGCTTCTTGCAGGTCTCTCACATGGGTACAGGGTTTCAAGGCTTTGGGCTGTCCTTGACTGCTTTCCTAGGCCACAAGCAGGGAACTGGAAGGAAAGTGGAGTAGCCAGGCTACAAATTGGTGCCCATATGGGATCCCAGTGTGTGTAAGGCAAGGACTTTAGCCACTAGGCTACTGCGTCAGGCCCAGTAAAAGAATTTTGAAGCAGAGAACAGGCCCTTCATTCTGAAGTATAAAAGGAACAGCTGGATTATTTATTCAGATGAGGTCTCCCTTCACCCCCACCACTGGTCTCAATTATGAGAAATGTCCTTCCAGAGAGCCTAGGCAGGGGTTTCTGAATAGTGAACTGCTATTTTCCTGTACTCTTAACTGAATTAGGAATCCCACACACAGCTTGATTTTTGGCCCTACATGGACTTGAACTTGGCCAAGGTCAGAGGACCAGTAAGTCACCTGATCACCTTCAAAGGAATCCTGCTGTCTCTTATGTTCTGGTGATCATACAATATGGCTAGATACCCAGCAGGTTTTGGTTCATTTCTTTATATTTTTCTTTCCCTTGATTCTTTGTTTGTTTGTTTGTTTGTTTTTAAAGACTTATTCATTTTATTACAGCCAGATATACACAGAGGAGGAGAGACAGAGAGGAAGATCCTCCGTCCGATGATTCACTCCCCAAGTGAGCCACAACGGGCCGATGCGCGCCGATCCGAAGCCGGGAACCTGGAACCTCTTCCGGGTCTCCCACACGGGTGCAGGGTCCCAAAGCTTTGGGCCGTCCTCAACTGCTTTCCCAGGCCACAAGCAGGGAGCTGGATGGGAAGTGGAGCTGCCGGGATCAGAACCGGCGCCCATATGGGATCCCGGGGCTTTCAAGGTGAGGACTTTAGCCGCTAGGCCATGCTGCTGGGCCCTGTTTGTTTGTTTTTGAGATAGTATTATTTGAAAGAAAGAAAAAGCAAGTGAACTGCCATGTGCTGAGTCACTCCCCAAATGCCTGCAATGGCTGGGGCTGAGCCAAGCTGAAGCTGGGAGCCTGGAACTCGATGTAGATCCCTTACAGGAGTGGCAGGAAGGCAATCGCTGTCACCTGCCGTGTTTCCCAGGGCCTGTAGTGGCAAGAGGCTGGAGTCAGGGGCTGGAGGAGGAAATGAAACCCAGGTACTTTGATGGAGGATAAGGGCATCTCGACCAGCGTCTTAACCACCAAGGCTGAACGCCTGCTCCCTTGATTCTCTTTACAAATCATATGTGGCGGGCCCAGCGACGTGGCCTAGCAGCTAAAGTCCTCACCTTGAAAGCCCCGGGATCCTATATGGGCGCCAGTTCTAATCCCGGCAGCTCCACTTCCCATCCAGCTCCCTGCTTGTGGCCTGGGAAAGCAGTTGAGGACGGCCCAAAGCTTTGGGACCCTGCACCCGCGTGGGAGACCTGGAAGAGTTTCCTGGTTCCCGGCATCGGATCGGCGCGCATCGGCGTGTTGCGGCTCCCTTGGGGAGTGAATCATCGGATGGAAGATCTTCCTCTGTCTCTCCTCCTCTCTGTATATCCGGCTTTCCAATAATAATAATAAATCTTAAAAAAAAAAAAAACAAAAGAAAACATTGCCAGTTAAAATGCAGGCACCTCTAGTAAGGGCTGTAGTTCATTTTCACTATGGAAAAACAGTTGTATCAATCAGCTGTCATCCTTAGGTGATAACTTGTCCTGGGTAAGGCAGGAAATCCCTGAGATTATCTTCTTGCCATAGTGGGTCTGGGAAGAGCTGGAATATTTGGAAGGAGCCCTGTATGGCCATGTGACTCTTTACTCCCCAACCACCTCCCCATCTCCAGAAGATGTGAGGTGCATGCAAGGTTTACCATTTCTGATTGAGCTACACACTGTTTAAACCATTTCTTTCCCAGGTTTTGCCAGATTCCATTGTGCTGGCTAATGGGTTGGGAAAAGAAAGAAAGCAATGTTGTTTTCTCAAGGAGCAGTGTAGAGGAGACATGACTTTGTGGTCTCATTGCTGGAAGAGCCTGTGGTCTCCAGCTTCGCAACAATCAGGGCCCTCCTCTCTAACTCAGGCTGTGGGTCCCATCCCTAGAAAGGAAGGCGGGAAGAGTGGATTTGCTGAGAAGTGAAAACCATCTCCTTAAAAGACCCTTGGAGCCGTTTAGGCTGTTGTATCTCCATTGGCATTGATGAATATTGTTATCACTATGTATTTTAGGCTGTAATGTCCCACAGCCGTGCAACAATAGAAGACTTCTTCCTGGCTAGCCGAAATCTGACGTGGTTTTCGGTGAGTATGCCTTGCGTGCGGCACTCCACGCTGCCACACATTAGCTGTTTATGATTTTCTTTTAGATATCTTCTCCTCAGGATAATCTCAAGTTACCAAATCTAAAATGCCAATTAATTCATAGTTCCCTTCAGTCTCTTTACCTAAAGTATCAAGTAGTGTTCTAGATTTCAAGACAGATAGAAACTAGACAGTCACACTCTGGGGGGGACACAATCTAAAATGGGCATTTCGCTGGGAAGAAAGAGTACATATTACAAGGAAGGAAAGGTCTTGCAGAGGTGGACTGAAGGAGGAGTAGGTGTTTTCCAGATAGGTGAAGTATGAGAACATTCCAGAAAAAAATGGAACAACATAGGCCAATCATAGGAGGTATAGAGAAGCGTAGTGCCAATGGGGGGTCGGGGGAAAGGCAGAGTAAAAGGCTAGAAATGGGTTTTTATTTGTATACAAAGTACTTATTAGTTATACCAAATAATTCCATCTAAGAAGGATGACTCAAAACCCTGACAGCAGTAAAAGCAGCGGCATGTCCACAGAGGAAGGCTGGAGACACCCTAGGTAGCCTAACGGCTAAAGTCCTCCCCTTGCATGTGCCGGGATCCCATATGTGCACCGGTTCATGTTCCGGTCGCCCCGCTTCCCATCCAGCTCCCTGTTTGTGGTCTGGGAAAACAATCAAAGATGGCCCAAGACCTTGGGACCCTACACCCGTGTGAGAGATCTGGAACAAGTTTCTGGCTTCATCTTGTCTCAGCTCCAGCCATTGCAGTCACTTGGGGAGTGAATCAGCAGACTGAAGATCTTCCTCTCTGTCTCTTCCCCCTCTGTGAATCTGACTTTCCAAAGAAAATAAATAAATCTTTTTTATATATAAATAAATAAATACTCCCGTCTCATTCCAGAGTATCTGGGTTCAAAACATTGTGTCCTGGCTCTTGACTCCAGCTACCTGTTGGCACATGCTGGGGAGCAGTGGTGATGGAAGGCAGCAGTGATGACTCTGGGGAGTTGGTTCCTGCCATCCACAAATGAGACCTGAATACCTAGCTCTCAGCTTTGGCTTGGCCAGACCTGGCTGCTATGGCCTTCTACAGATTCACTTGTTTATTGGAAAGGCAGATTTAGAGAGAGAAGCTGGAGCTGAGCCTATTGAAAGCCAGGAGCCAGGAACTTCTTCCTGGTTCCCATGTGGGTTCAGGGAGACCAGAAAGGCTTTAAATTTTCTTCTGCTGCTTTCCCAGGCCATAAGCAGGGAGCTGGATGGGAAGCGGAGCAGGTGGGACATGAACCAGCACCCATGTGGGATATAAGTAGATGCAAGGCAAGGAGTTTAGGCACTAGGCTGCTGTGCTGGGCTCTGCTATGGGATTGTATGGAATGAACCAGCAGGTAGGAGCTCAGGGTGAAGGAAGGAAGGAAGGAAGGAAAGGAGGGAGGGAGGGAGGGAGGAAGGAAGGAAAAAGAAATAGAGAAAAGAGAAGAGAGAAAACAAAAGAGAAATAAAATTATTACATTTGGTTTTTTGTTTCTTTGGTTTCTTCTCCTTCTTCCCTTGGCTCCTAACGAATGGTTTGGTGTTGTATAAAAGAGACATCAACAGGAATTCTACCCAGACCTCTAATCCCTGTTAAGAAAATGTGACATTCCATGGGCATTCACATGTATAAAAAAATTCATTCATACAGATGGGCTAATAATTCTAATATGTAATCATCTTTCGATTTTTCAGGTAGGTGCTTCCTTGTATGCCGCAAATATTGGCAGTAATCACATCATGGGCCTGTCTTCGAAAGGAGCTACTTCAGGGATTGCCAATGCCGCCTTGCAGTGGGTTGTGAGTAATGCTCTTTCACGCAGTCATGCTTCACCTTGATCGTCGTCCAAGTGAAGCTCAGATACACGTAAGACACTTTACACAGAACTGACATTGTGGCAGGCGGTGACAGTGGGTTAAGCCATCGCCTGTAATACCTGCATCCCATATGGTTGCTGGTTCAAGTTCTGGCTGCTCCACTTCCCTTCCAGCTCCCTGCTAATACACATGGGGAAACAGCAGAAGATAGCCCAAGTCTTTGGCTCCTGGCACCCACATGGGAGACCTAGAAGAAGCTCTAGGCTCCTGGCTTCCACATAGCTCACACCTGGCCACTGTGGCCATTTGGGGAGTGAACCAGTGACTCAAAGATTCTCTTTCTACAGAAAGTCTCTTTTTCTCCCCCTCCACTTTTTCCTTTCCCCCACTCCCTCCCTCTTTCCTTTCCACCTTTCTCTCCACCTTTTTCTGTAAGTCTGCCTTTTATATAAGCAAATAATTGTTTAAAAAATTATTCAGCTTGGAGTAAATATTGAAAGACTTCCAGAGGAGTCACGGAGGAAAGAAATCACAGTTTTAATTTTTCAAGAAGATTGTTAGGTTTACATTGTAATGACCATAGGAAGCCAAGGAAGATAGCACTGCTAGATTTGCCAGGTAGGAAAACATGATTTCAACATTCAAATAAACATAAAGTGTACATGTGTACATGTATGTAAGTGTTATATGTATATGTATGAACATATAGATGCATACACATACCTGTCTTTGTATACTTTGACATTTGCGACAGCATAGATCAAAAATGGGCTCAAGTAAGCCCTTGGACATATTCAATAATAAATATTTACTACAGATCTCCTCATTCATCTTCCAGAAATGCCAGATTTCAACCATGAGTGACTTAAATGTTAGATTATTTCACCTGTGGAATAGACTTGTTGTAGGAAGTCTAAGTTATAAATAATGTATCAGTCTTGCATTATTAACCTCACTCTGTAAAAATCATTTGCTTTGTTTAATAAATCAGAAAACGCCATCCTCTGACACTTGTCTTTTTTCTTATTGGCTATA
The DNA here is from genome assembly GCF_030435755.1 of Ochotona princeps. Taxonomy (NCBI): domain Eukaryota; kingdom Metazoa; phylum Chordata; class Mammalia; order Lagomorpha; family Ochotonidae; genus Ochotona; species Ochotona princeps. Next base: position 18,744,532 of record NC_080860.1, on the reverse strand, counting down.
AGGAGTAAAACCCTCATAAGAACCTCATAAGGAAGTGGAGCTGCTGGGATTAGAACCGGCACCCATATGGGATCCCAGTGCATTCAAGGCGAGGACCTTAACCATTACACTATTGCGCCGGGCCCTAAAGAATCTGGAAACATCTTTTCCTGACATATTCAACTCACCTTACTCTTTCTTTGTAAATAAAGCCAGAGCCTAATTCATTACTTCATTTTAACTGCATGAAATTTTGGTATAGTTTAAAGATTTATTTTCTTTTTATTGGAAAGTCCGATATACAGAGAGGAGGAGAGACAGAGAGAAAGATCTTCCATCCGATGATTCACTCCCCAAGTGACCACCAAGGCCGGTGCTGCGCTGATCCGAAGCCAGTAGCCTGGAATCTCCTCCAGGTCTCCCACGTGGGTGCAGGATCCCAAGGCTTTGGGCTGTCCTTGACTGCTTTCCCAGGCCACAAGCAGGGAGCTGGATGGGAAGTGCGGCTGCTGAGATTAACCAGCGCCCATATGGGATCCCAGCGCGTTCAAGGCAAGGACTTTAGCCACCAGGCCACCACACTGGGTTCCTACACTCCTTTTTCCTAGAATAGGTTGTGATTTTTAATCTCTTATAAAATCTATTTTTCCTGATTTAATTGTGATCTACCTTTATTTCTATCTAGATTTAGACAAATAATCAATCCAATTTAATAACCTTGAAAATTGATTTGATTGGGACTGGTGCCATAACTGAATTGGCTAATCCTCTCCCTGCATGTGCCAGCATCCCATACAACACCAGTTCAGGTTCCAGCTGTTCCATTTCCCACCCAGCTCCCCTGCGTACAGCCTGAGAAAGCAGTAGAGGATGGCCCAAGGTCTTGGGACCCTGCACCTGCATGGGGGACCTGGAAGAAATTCCTGGCTCCCAGCTTCGGACCAGCTCAGCTCTAGCCATTGCAACCATTTGGGGAGTGAACCAGCAGATGGGAGATCTTTCTCTGTCTCCATCTCTATGTAAATCTGCCTTTTCAATAAAAATAAATTAATTTAAAAAAATTGGTTTGATTAGTCCCCCAAAATTCACTCTTTGATTGCAAAGATTGTGGTGTGCCTATAAGTTCAATTCATGGTGCCAGAAAGGACATGCTTGGGTCTTTGTTTGTAAGGGGCCAGTGGAAATACACTTGTTCGGGTCAATCCAATAATGAGCTTGTGTATTATTTAACAGCTATCTAAACGAGACCCTGATTTGATTATTGTTCTTCTTGGTTTCAGTCTTCACTTCAGCTCTGTGTTCTTGGTTGGGTAGTTTTTCCTTTGTACGCCAAGGCTGAGGTAAGTATTATCATTATGTGATTCTCCACAATAGTTGTCTTATGAATATTGCATGTGTACTAAAAATTCCCAGAAGGCATGTAAGATTTCCGATCTTCTGATGTTTGCACTGACTTCCGGAAGTCCTAAAATGCCTGAAATGTATCGTTCTGCCTTGGATAAACAGAAAGCAATGACAGGTTTTATGCTGGATCCTGTTTGAGTTCATCTCTTAAGGCTTTTATGGAAAATGTTTAAAATCTTTATTTAAAAAAAATAAGACCTTAAAAACTGAGATAAACTGCAGAAGCTCCTTAATACCTCTGGGGGAGTGGTTCTAGGATTCCCCCTGGACCTCCTGGACTCAGATCCCTTCTAGAAAATCACAAAGTATTCGGGTGTAAACCATGCGCAGCCTCCTGAATAAAGTTACTTAAACGATACGTAACGGGAAGTAAATGCCATGTAAATAATTATTTTTGCTGTATTGGCTTCAAGAAGGGTGGAAAGAAAAGTGTCTATATGTGTTCCCTAGATATGCGATTTAGTAAAATATTTTCAATTCATAGTTGGTTCCAGGTGTAGCTGCAAGACTTGCACATATGCAGGGCTAACTGTGTGTTACTGGCCAGAAGACCTGAAATCTTAAAGAAAAAAAGTTCTTCCCAGAATAGCCACAGGACAGAACTAAGGACTGTCAAAGCAGTGGAAAGCCCCCAGAAACAAGGGAACCAACCAACGAGAGGGTCAGCTCTCCAATCTGAGTGTGAATTTTGCCCAGATCCTTGGCTGACTACCAAATGAAACAGCTGCAGAGGAAACCTCCCGAGGGCCGGCCAAAGCAGCCAGCAACCCAAAGCCAGAAAGGCTGAAACATGAGCTCTGCACATCACGGTGGGGGCGGGGGGTGGGCAGGGAATGGCAAGGAAGATTTTTTTTTTAATATATTTTTATTTTCATTTTTGAATTATCTGGTACAATTTTGTATAGGCTGGGATTCCTACTAAAACAAGACACAGACATCCCCGGGAGAACAAAACAAGATTCTGAATTGCTGTATTTTATTAGCTAAATGACTAAACATATGAAGAAAGAGGGGAAATAATTGCAACCCATCCTCCAAAAGAAAAAAAAGCAAGCAATAAATAGATACTGATCCTGTATGGACCCAGATGTTGATTTAGAGAGCAAAAAAAAAAAACCAATAAGTAGTAAATGAAAATGTGATGCTAATGAAGAAGTAGGAACCCTCAACAGAGAAACCGAAACTAAAGGAAATAGCTCAAAGGCAATTCCATACTTGAAAAGCATGGGAATTTAGTTGAAAAATGCACATGTAGGGCCACTCCACTTCAGATCCAACTCCCTGCTAATGGCCCGGGAAAGGCAATGGAAGATGGCCTACCTGCTTGGACCTCAGCCATCCACGTGGAGCTCCTGCTCCCTGGCTTCAGCCTGGCTCACCCCTGGCCATTGCAGTCATCTGGGGAGTGAACCAATAAATGGAAGACCTTTCTCCATGTCTCTCCCTTATCACTGTAACATTGCATTTCAAATAAATAAAATAAATCTTTAAAAAAAAAAGAAAGAAAACAGTATAAGAAAAATAATGTATTATTGATTGGCTTCTCACCAGAGTCATTAGAGGCCATAAATTAATAGAATTACACATTCAGAATGCTGAAAGAAAAAAAAACTGTCAAGTAAAATTCTATATCCAATGAAAGTATCCCTTTTTAATTTTTTAAAAAGATTTATTTATTTATTTTTTATTACAAAATCAGATGTACAGAGAGGAGGAGAGACAGAAAGATCTTCCGTCCGATGATTCACTCCCTAAGTGAGCTGCAACGGCTGGTGCTGCGCCGATCCGAAGCCCAGAACCAGGAACTTCTTCCAGGTCTCCCACACGGGTGCAGGGTTCCAAGGCTTTGGGCCATCCTCGACTGCTTTCCCAGGCCACAAGCAAGGAGCTGGATGGGAAGTGGAGCTGCCGGGATTAGAACCGGCGCCTATATGGGATCCTGGCACATTCAAGGTGAGGACTTTAGCCACTAGGCCGTGCCGCCGGGCCCCTAGTATCCCTTTTTTAAAAAAATGTATATATACATATGTATGTATTTTTATCAGAAAGGCAGATCAGATTCACAGAAAGAAGGAAAGACAGAAAGATCTTCCATGCACTGGTTCACTCCCCAAATGGCTGCAATGGCTTCAGCTGAACTGATCTGAAACCAAGAACCAGAAGCTCCCTCGGGGTCTCCCACGTGGATGCAGGCACCAAAGGCTTTGGGCCATCCTCTACTGTTTTCCCATGCCATAAACAAGGAGCTGGATGGGAAGTAGAGCAGCTGGGACAGAAGCAGGTGCCCATGTGGGATGTCTGCGCTTTGAGGTGGAGGATTAGCCAGCTGAGCCAAAGCACTGGCCCCATTCACATGTTTTCCTTTTTTGAAACGTCTTTTAAATCTTCTGAGTTGTAACAGCTTTAAAAAACACACATAGGAGCAATCATTTAGCAACATGGTTAAGACATAATGTCCCATAGTGGAGGGTCTGGGTTCCGCTTCCAGTTAGAGTTCCTGACCGCAGCCTCCTGCTACTCATGTGGGCCACCTAGCTGTGTCCAATCTGTGGCTCCAGCTCCCACAGCCTGGCAACTGTGGATGCTTGAGTAGTAAACTAGCAGATAGGAGTTTACTAGAATTGTCTCTTTCTCAAACAATAAAGATTTATATATACATATGTATATATTTGCTGAATATGTATTTTATTATGGATAAATTTTATGTATAAATTTTAACCAGTAGATGGAAGATCCTCCTCTCGGTCTCTCTTTCTCTCTGTAAATCTGCCTTTTCAATAGAGATAAATGTTTTAAAAAGAAAGAAGAAAAAAAGGAAGGAAGAAAAATGGTGTGAATGGGAGATAATCACATGAAAAGATGCCATTATTAGTCATTAAGAAAGTACTAATTACAATAAGTTTCATGTGCTTAATGTTATGGTCAGTGAGTGCAGCTTCAAGAGGAGGCTCAGTAGAGGCTCAGGGAAAAAGAAAGTTAATTATTACTATGGTGTGAACATGGTTTGGCTTCCAAACTTAGTCTGGAGTTTCAGCCCAAAAGTCATAAGTTAATGATACTGAGAGGGTAGAAATTTAATCCAGTTATAGTGTTTGGGTGGCGGGCCTAGTGGGAGGCGGTTAGGGAGTTGGCAGCATGCCCTCAGAAGGTAGTTCTCACAAGAGGGTTGTTTTTAGAAGCTGAGTTAGGCCCAGTATTTCTCTCTTCCTCCCTTCCTCTTTCCTTCTCTCCCTTCCTGCCTTCCTGCCTTTCCTCCTGTCCCTCCCTCTCCCCTTTTCACCCCTGCCCCTCTGTGGCTCAATGTGTAATCGGTACCACCATACCCCACCATTGCCATCCTCCAACTTCCAGCTTCAGTCGATGCCTGACCAATGGTGCAGCCCAGTCTTGGACTTGAACCCCTAGAACTATAAGCAAAAATAACTCTCCTTCCTTTACAGGTAACTAGTTCCCAGTATTTCATATGGTAATGAAAAGCTGACTAATAAAATTATACTTACAGGTCCTAGAGACCTCAGGCACAGCTGACCACACCGTACAAGGCCATATGATCACGTCAGAGTGGTCGAGAGACAGAAACCCAAAGCAAAAGGAGGCTTAAGGCCACCACCTTCATTGAGGTTTTTATTGGGAAGGCAGATTTACAGAGAAAAGGAGAGACAGAGAAAGATCTTCCGTCAACTGGTTCACTCCCCAAATGGCCACAGCAGCCAGAGCTGAGCAAATCTGAAGCCAGGAGCTTCTTCCATGTCTCCCACTTGGGTGCAGGTACCAAAGGGTTTAGGCCATCATCTACTGCCTTCACAGGCCACAAGCAGGGAACTGGATGGGAAGTGGAGCAGCCAGAACATAATCTGATGCCCATATGGGATGCTGGTGTGTGCAAGGTGAGGATTTATCCACTGAACCATCGCACTAGGCCCCAAATTTACACTTTTAAAAACAGAAAATTAAGTTTGTGTGAATGATGCTTCATACACTGTTTAAAAAAGGCAGTGGAGATGGCACAAAGCCTTGGGATCCTATGCCCTCGTGGGAAACCCAGAAGAAGCTCTTGTCTCCTAGTTTCAGATCAGCTTAGCTCCAGCTGTTGTGACCACTTGGAGAGCAAACCAGCGAAGGAAGATCTTTCTGTCTCCCCTTCTCTTTGTAAATCTGCCTTTCCAATAAAAATAAATGAATCTTAAATTTTTTAAAAAATAAATGGGGAGGGCCCGGCGGCGTGGCCTAGCAGCTAAAGTCCTCGCCTTGAAAGCCCCGGGATCCCATATGGGCGCCGGTTCTAATCCCAGCAGCTCCACTTCCCATCCGGCTCCCTGCTGGCCTGGGAAAGCAGTCGAGGATGGCCCAATGTATTGGGACCCTGCACCCGTGTGGGAGACCCGGAAGAGGTTCCAGGTTCCCGGCTTCGGATTGGCGCGCACTAGCCCGTTGCGGCTCACTTGGGGAGTGAATCATCAGACGGAAGATCTTCCTCTCTGTCTCTCCTCCTCTGTGTATATCTGGCTGTAATAAAATGAATAAATCTTTCAAAAAAAATAAATGGGGAAAAGACAGTAAAGATTTGAAAGTATTTGCCATGGAGTTCAACATTGTGAAGCCATAAGGCCAGGCAAGTTACCTTATTTTGAAGTAAGGTCTTAATGGAAGTAATTCCATTTAAACATGAGCCCTAATCCAGTGCAATATTCATAGAAGAGAAAATTTGGACACAGCCAAGCACAGAGGAAGGTGGTGTGAGGGCCTGGGGAAGAAGGCCCCAAGCCAGGAGAATCTGCCTGCCACAGACCCTCCCATCAGAGCTCTCCAAAGAAACCAACCTTATCCTCACCTTAAACTTCCAGGCTCCACAACTGTGAGGAGATAGGCTGCTGTTGTCTGAGCCATCAAGCCTGTCCTGTTTTGTTAACCACAGTCCCAGCAAAGTTGTATCAGTAAGGAGTGTGAACTAGCTTGGGAGAACTCCCTGATGCACTAAGCCATATGATTATTGCGCCAAGCAAAAGGTGAGACTAATACAAGTTATCAATGTGTAGAAGAGGGCCCATGATCTCCATGAAGCCCGCTGGAAAGTGTAGCCCCACAAGCAAAAGCACATGAGAACAACTGGGGCCAAATTCATGCTGATGTTAATTCACCAAGTGTGTGTTCACCTGCCAGGAGCCAGGCCCTTGAACAGTGCACAGAGACAGTACAATTCCTGCCCAAGTCAGTGGAGCAGCACAGCAGGGCCATGTGACGTGTGCACGCACGGTAGCTGTGTGTGCCCTGAGCACAGGTTGGAGCCCTGGGGGTGGGGGTGGGCAGGCTAAGTGTTGAGCACTGGCGACCTGTGTCGTGTATGGCGAAGCGCTTGGTCTGCCTCTGTCATTCCATAAAAGTGACTTGTCCTCCTTAGACACCCCCGGCTAGCTGGATTTCCTGCTGCCTTCTGAAGATCGCACAGAAAGCTGTGTGCTGCAAAGGCTGCTTCAAGACAACGATACAGCTTTGCCTTTCTTAGTCCTCCCATCTTCACAGGTGTCGGAGGCGGTGACCACTGGGCCCCCAGCCACCGCAGGCAGTGTCTCTGACAGCACTCGGCGACTCAGGCTCATTCCCACGGACCTGCCTCCCCTGCGCTGGCTGTGTGATACTGACCTCTCCTCCTTTGTCCAGGTGGTGACAACGCCAGAATATTTGAGGAAGAGATTCGGGAGCCTCCGGATCCAGATCTTCATCTCTGTTTTGTATTTATTCTTCTGTATCTTCAACAGGATCTCGGTGAGTCAGGCAACAGCTAGCCCAAGAAAGTTAAAAATAAATCAAAAGGCAGGATTTTGGATCATGCTAGATTTATTCCAGTGGTTTATTCCAAGGCTCCTTACGCTAGCTTCTGGCCTCTGCTGACTAAATTCCAGAACAGGAAAAAATAGCTGAAAATAAGATGCCACTGTACCTGATGTGTAGGTTACAGGATTCTCCTCTGCATTCCCCAAACACCTTGACGTTCCCCTCTCATTGTCATCAGTGAGGTCAGCCTGAATGCAGTGGTGTTCACAAGCCATCAGTCTGATTGCCAGAAGATGCACTTAGAACAGCCCACAGGTTTGCATGCGCCTTAAAAGGAAATGGAAACCCCTGCATTTTGTTTTTCAAGGCCCATCCTGGGCCCTTCTGCCCCTGCCTGCCCGCCCTCTGCTCTAAGCTATGCTGCGTGCGCTCTTGAGTCTCTCCAACCAGCAAGTTGAAGCCAGGCAGCTCTAAGCATTGATTAGCAGAGAGTATATGGTCTCTGGGAAGTAGATACTGAAGCGTTGCTCTATACCATGTCTAGAAATTTCTTTTCCCAAATTTCTGTGTGACTGACTGACTCCTCCTCACTCCTTGGAGGACAAATGACTCCCTGCTTGGAAAGGACGCTCAACAATATGCCTGGTCGGTGTCTACTCCATGACTGCTTTGCTTTGTTGTCCTGGTCACCAGTTGAGTGTTTATCTGTTTACTTCTTGTCTGTTCTTCCCTACCTCCTCCCTCTTGGATCTGAGGACTGGGTCTGGCTTGCTCCCTTGCATTAGGCCTGCACTGAGAAAGCATTTAGCACACAGGGCGTCTGAGCAATACATGTTTTTGAATAGGTGAATAAGGAGCCCACATCACTTGCGTTTCCTTCACAAAATATAAGCTCCTCAAAGACAGTATCTGGGTGGCAGTGTTGCTCATGTCTTTGGACTCCAAGTGTCTCCGACACGTGTGGCCCTCAGTGAATGTGGGACGAATGAATGGACAGATGACACTCTTCCCACCAAATGCCAGGCTTTGGAGGCCAGAATCACAAAGCAAGAGGCTAGACAGATGAATCATGTGCAGATGTTTGGAGATCAGTGTCCACTAAGCTAGGGGTCAACAAATCCCATTCATGGGCCAATCCAGCTAATAAGCTGCCCCGGACAGCACTTCAACTGAGGGCGATTTTTACAGTTTGAAAGGATTGCAAGAGTAGACAGGGTGTGTGGCCAGTGAGGCCAACCATGTCTGCCATCTGGCCGTTAACAGAGAAGGCCGATGGCTCTTAAGAAGCTGTCCTCATTGCCGCTTGCTGTGGCAGAATTACAAAAAAAATAAAGTTAAATTTAAAAAAAACCTCTGAGATTCCAGGGTGGAAGAGGGGCTAAGTTGTGTTCACTGAATGAATTGGGTTAATGTGAAGGCACTGACCTTGGCTGGACTCCTAGAGCCCAAAACGTGAGTAGGTCTCACCCAGAGGTCCCTTGGTGATGGGATGGACGCGGTAGCCCAAGACCAGAGAGAACATCTTGCAAATGGCTTCCCAGGGCAAGTTCCTCCAGGGATTCTTGTTGATTCAGCTGGAAACGGAAGTGCAGCCATTGACCTTTGTACTCTTTTCAGCTGGAGATAAGTCACTGTGCCATGTTCCTGAGGATGATTTTGGGCGTGGACGTTTACCTGGCCATCCTGGTCTTGCTGGGCATCACAAGCATTTACACTATCACAGGTGAGGGTTGCTGTAAACCACCCCATGGGGATGGATACCACACAGACAGTGAGCAGTGCCGAGGCAGGGGTGCCTGAGCAGTCCAGCGACCAGGCAGAAGACTGACTCTTCAAAGGAATTGCAAAGGGGATAAGAGGAGAAAGGGAGTAAGGTCTTCAGGTGGAATCTTGTCCATAAGTAATCCTGACCTAGGCGGCTTCATTCTAGATTTGGAGAATGGGTGCTCTTATCCTTCATTTCTTCCAGCCACAAATACAAATCTTGGGTGTGTGCTTGTGAGTGTGTGTGTGTGTGTGTGTGTGTGTCCCTCGCAGAGTCCCAGGCAGAGTGGAATGCATCCCATCAGTAACTTGTGGTAGGAAGGCCCGTGCTTCCCACAGGGCACTGGGTCACATTCTCTGACATTGTGGTGGTCACAACAGGGCCCGAGGGTACCATTAACATCTAGCAGTTTGAAGCCAAAGATGCTGCTGTTACTTACCAATTGAGCTTTTGTGATGAGAGATGTAGCATGTTTGCCTAGGAAAACCATTTCAAGACTTTTATTTATCCCCAGAGTGGGAAGTAAAGGGAAACTGGGACATAGGAGGGCAAGATAAAGAATCCAGCAGAAAGATCATGAAGACGTTCGTGAAAGGAAACGGGGTGTGCCAAGCCTAAATATAAGAAGCGCTGAATTAGAGGCCCAGAAAGCCCGAATGTGGAGCAGGTGATGAAGCTTTTCTTTCTCTGTCTTCCAGGTGGTTTAGCCACCGTGAGTCTGACCAACAGTTTACACACTATCCTCATGGTGTTTGGATCCTTGTTGCTAATGGGCTTTGGTGAGTAACACTTCACAAGATTGGGCACACCAGATACAGTCTAGCAGATGAAGGAGCCCCGAGGTCCTCAAAATCCAAGAACATTCTCAAAGGCCTTGCAGGTGTTGGGAGGAAGCTTCTGTTCACTTCAGGAGAAGGCAGAGTGGAGGCGAGAAACTCTTAGTGCATTGGTGTCCCACGTTGCATCCTGCCGTGGTGGGTTTGTTCAGGCTCCTTCTCTCTAGCAGAGGGTCCCTTTGGTCCACTTGATAGAATCCAGCTGTTGAGGCCAGTGGAAGAGCCTCCCAAAGGTGCAATTCCATCATTCTTTTATCAACACATCTTTCTCCTCTGGACTCACATCACTTCTACACAACTTAAGATTAAAATATATATACATACAGTAAACCTTCTGTGTTTATGGATTCTGCAAATCAGAGGTAGAAATTACTTGGGGAAAAAAATTGCACCTATACTAAACAGATGCAAAGTTTCTTTTTTCCTACTTGCCATTCCCTAAGAAAAACAGTATAGCAACTATTTACATAGCATTTTAATTTCACTAGGTAGTGTATAAATAACCTAAATATGATTTAAACTCTACAGGAAGATATGTATAAGTTATATGCAAATACTTTGTCATTTTATGTAAGGCACTCATACGTTTTTGGATTTTGGCATACACCAGAAGTCCTGGGACCAGGATACATATTCTAATTAATCACTGATTGCTTCACATAAGCAAATGATACTCCCCCCAAGTCTAAAACTTGCTAAGAATAGAACCATTGCATCCCCCCCCCACACACAGTGCAACTTTATGCATTAAGTCCCTACTAAATAAGTAGTTACTAAATTATGAGAATGAAAATAATAGCTGATATAAATTGAGTCATCAGTGTAGGCATTTATCTATATCACCTCATTTAATGAGAGCAATTGTCATGAGGCATGATTATTTTTAATTATCCCAGTTTTACAGATGATGGGTCTCAAGCAGCTTAGTCACGAGACACACCAAAAACAAAACACACACCCTAAGCTGGATCTTTCCACCACAAAGCATACCATACGCGCTAACATATTTTAATACCATAATGGAAGACGAACCTACCTCAACATGGAAATTTCTTCCACAGCCAGGAGTGTGAGCTTAGTCAGTTTTAGTGTTACCCACTAATCTGTGAGTCAGAGATGGATCTTGCAGAAATCTAGAAGGAAAAGCTCTGGGCTCCAGTAGTGAAAAGTTACTATCATGAAACATGAGCCCAGCTGAGGCATTGCAGTTCCATGGAGCAATGCTTCCGGGCCCCACAGAATGAAAAACAGGTAGAATCACGCAGACTCACCCAGGCCTCGCTCTTACCATTCTGTGAGCATTAGTGCTCCATGCAGGGTGCTTAGCACTCTGTTGCTAGGACACAAAATACATTTCAGCCATGGTCCAAGGAATTGGATTGTTTTTAGCCGCACTGGGAAATAGTGACTAACTGAAACAACAATCCATAAACTATAAACCATAGTGAACCATCGTGTTCAATTATGTGCTAGTGTTAAATAAAAAAAAAAAAAAAACTTTGAAACCTGCCAAGGCTACTCCTAACAGTTGATAATGGCATCCAAATAGAATAAACTTTAGGATTAGGTGCAGTATTCCATTTAATGTTAGCAAAAATTTTCTCTCTAAATAGTTAACATATTCTTCACTGAGAAATTTAATGATATTTTTTAACTAGGGTACTCAGGTTAGCTTTTGGTTAAGTAAGCCTGTACCAAATAATGAAATTATTATTTTCTTTTAAAAATACACACGGTGTTGTATATCCACCAATTGAGTTGTTATTCTTCAAAGCTAGTCACAGTGGGAACCGATGTGTGTATAATTTGATTTTCAGGAAACAAAAGGGCCGCTCAGTTCTCCAGTTTTACTCCCCAAAGACAGCCAGGATTATGTTTTGTGTGTTTCCTTCCCAAGCCATTCTTCACACATGCAAGCTTTTTAAAACACACGAGATAATATATGTTTCATAGCATCAAAACTGAGTTTTGCAGCCTGTTCTGTCACTAGTACCATGTTATAGGCAAATCATCCATGTCACACAGCCACATTTTTGTTTCTGCTTTTCCGTTTGTAATAAGCTTTTCACAGCAGGCACAGATTGACGAAAGATCAAAAAACACACTAGTACCAAGCACCCAGGTCCAAAAGTTATACTTTAGTTTTCTTCCTCTCTAGATTGGTAATTTTTGCTTATTTTTTCTTGCCATATTACATCAGCTAAGACATTCAGGAGAGTGTTAGCAGAAGCAGAGACCATAGGGTGGGGTTTTGGAACAGTAATTTAAAGATTTATTTATTTTTGTTTTTAGAAAGGCAGACTTACAAAGAGAGGAGATACTAAAAGATCTTCCATCTGTTGATTCACTCCCCAAGTGGCTGCACGGCTGAAACTAAGGTGATCTAAAAGCAGGAGCCAGGAGCTTCTTCTGGGTCCTCTGTGTAGGGTCCCAAGGCTTTGAGCCATCCTTTACTGCTTTCCCAGGCCATAAGCAGGGAGCTGGATGCCTAGTGGGGCAGCCAGGACACAAACTGGCATCCATACGAGATCCCAGCACATGCAAGATGAACACTTTAGTCACTAGGCTATCACATTGGGCCCTGGCATAGTAGTTTAAATGTCACTTTTGTGTCCCTTACCCGAGGGCTTTGGTTTCAGCCCTGGCTCTGCTTTCTGTCCCAGCTTCCTGCTAATGTGCACCCCGGGAGGCTGCTGTTGATGACCCGGGTCCTTATGTACATACCGTGCACATGGGAGAGCTGCAGGGAACTCTGACCTCCTGGCTTCAGCCTGGCCCAGCTCTGGCTATTGAACACATTTTGGGGAATGAACCAGCAAGCAGACGGAAGATACCTCCCTCTTTCTTTATCTCTCTCTCTCTTTCTCTGCCACTCAGCCTTTTAAATAAATAAAAAGTAAGCAATTTTTTAAAGCTTTTTTTTATTAGAAAGATTTACAGAGAGAGGAGAGACAGAAAGATCTTACGTCTGTTGGTCCACTCCCCAAATGGCCACGTTGGCCAGAGCTGAGCCAATCAGAAGCCAGAAGCCAGGAGCTGCTTCCGGGTCTCCCACGCAGGTGCATGGTTCCAAGGCTTTGGGCCGTCCTGGAATGCTTTCCCAGGCCAAAAGCAGGGAGCTGGATGGGAAGTGGAGTATCTGGGGTATGATCCCAACACTTGCAAGACAAGGATTTAGCCATTGAGCCATCTTGCAGGGCCCAAAATACCTATTCATTTTATAGTGACTCAGTGTCTTCTCATTGACTGGTCTTGACTCCAAATGATCAGAGCCCATTTCAATGATCAAGGCTGTTTAAAAAGAATATGGTTTTGGGCCCGGCGGCATGGCCTAGTGGCTAAAGTCCTCGCCTTGAAAGCCCTGGGATCCCATATGGGCACCGGTTCTGATCCCGGCAGCTCCACTTCCCATCCAGCTCCCTGCTTGTGGCCTGGGAAAGCAGTCGAGGACGGCCCAATGCATTGGGACCCTGCACCCGCGTGGGAGACCAGGAGGAGGTTCCAGGTTCCCAGCTTTGGATCGGCATGCATCGGCCCGTTGCAGCTCACTTGGGGAGTGAATCATCAGACGGAAGATCTTCCTCTCTGTCTCTCCTCCTCTGTGTATATCTGGCTGTAATAAAATGAATAAATCTTTAAAAAAAAAAAAAAGAATATGGTTTAATATGCATCCACTCCCCCCCCAAAATGGATGTTTTTTTTTTGTTTTGTTAAGCATGTGCTTTAGTACTTTGTAAAATTTTTTTGCCCTTTAATGTTACAAATCTGCACCACTGTTAGGATATCAGAGGAGAAATTCTATAGAATCTTAAGGAAAATTTCACTGGTGAAGTTTTAGAAATATTTTTCTGGCATTTCATGAAATTCATTCATGTCGCGGTCAAGATTCCTTTATTTGTGATGGTCATTCCTACCTAATGTAGGCAAATACGTACTTGCTTTGTTTTGTGTAGCCATACACAAGGGCATGGACTAGCTCCAGGACTCTGAATCAACATAGCAGGTGAAAGAGCTTCAGGTGGTCCCGCTCACTGCGAGCCCCATGGGAGGAAGCCATCTTTCTCAGTTGCTTCAGTAAAGCCAGTTCTGTTCTCACCCAGCTTGGGTCTCCTGTCCATCCCTCAACACATCAGTTAGTGCCTGGGTACCCAGGGAACACTGGGCCAAGCCTGGGTCACATGATGGAGCTGGGGCAGGAGGCAGCTTGACTAGGCCCACCTAACTAACCCACACATCTTGGGATATGAGTTGAAACTAGGGGTTCTGTGACCAGAAGCAGGAAGGGAGGGACGCTGGGTGCACCAAGGCCCGTGGCTCTTCCCGAATAAGGTCTTGACTATGTCACCCTCCCCCTAGTCACAAGTTTATGGATGAGATGCAGTTGGTTGCAGAGGGTCTGACTTTGCCATCTTGCCCCTTGAGTCATGTGCTAACGTGCTGTTTAAGGAGCTGATACCTGCGATGTTTTCCAGCCTTTAGGAAGGTGGGAGGATATCAGGAGCTGCTGAATAGGTACCCGAAGGCCATTCCCCGTATCATAAGTGATGGCAACTGGACTGCCAAGCCAGATTGCTACCTCCCCCGCCGGGATGCCTTCCATGTCTTCCGCGATGCTGTCTCCGGGGACCTTCCTTGGCCGGGGCTCGTCTTCGGTAACCCTTGCGTCAGCTTCTACTACTGGTGCACCGATCAGGTAATTAGAGATGTCATCACTGAAAAAAATGACTGCCCCGTGGAGCCTCTTGGGGGTGCACATTCCAGGCCACAGCACGGACTCTGCCGCTGGAAGGACTGGTGGACCTGTCTGCTCTCCACAGTCTGATTTCCCTCATAGTTTTCATCTATTGCCTAAATAGCATTATAAGAAGTCACAATATAAGCACAATTTTCATGATGGGTGTTTGACACGGAAGTTTGAAGATGTTCCTGGGTGTGTCTATATCCCCTATTGGAATGCCTGGAGTCTCGACTCCACTTCTTCAAGACCTGTTAGTGTGCACCCCGCGAAGCAGGAGGTGACAGCTCAAGGAATTAACCTCCTGCCACCCACGTGGGACACCTGGATGAAGTTCCCAGCTCCTGGATTCCACTACTGCACGTATCTGGGAAGTGAATGAGTAGCTGGAAGAGTCTCTTTCTCTCTCTCTCACTGCCTATCTTTGTCTGTCTACCTTCCAGTGAAAGTGAGCAAATAAAAAAAATTTCTCCACATCCCCCCATCCATAACATAGATTTATTTTTTTTCCTTCCCCATCATTAGCTAAAACACAGGTTCCCCTACAAGTGAAAAGGAATTTTTTTGCTGTTGTTGTTCTGATTGCCATTGAACAGATGCATTCTTTTAAACCCATTATGGGGAAGCAGAAAGATATAAAAGGCATTCATGTGACCACCACCCCAGTTAAAAAATAGAACGTAGCCATTACTTGGTAATAAAAGTAATGCATCCTTGCTAAAATAAAATAAAAGTTCAAGCGTGAAGCACCAAAATCCCATCAAAAAGTGACAGCGCAGTATTATACCATGTGCTTCCATACACCTGTCAATACATATAAGCAGATAGATGTGTGTGAATGATTTAACATAAGTGAGGTGCTGCTGCTCTTGCCACTGCCAGCATCCTTTGGTTTTCTGTACTTTCATGTCGGTGAATAACTATCCAGACTTCCCTTTCTTTTCTTATGGGTTTATTTTATTTTTATTAGAAAGGCAGATTTACAGAGAAAAGGAAAGACAAAAAGAAAAATCTTCCATCCATTGGCTCATTCCCCAAGCGGCCGCATCAGCCAGAGCTGAGACAATCTAAAGCCAGGAGCTTCTTGCATGTCTCCCACGTGGGTGCAGGGTCTCAAGGCTTTGGGCCGTCCTCGACTGCTTTCCCAGGCCAGAAACAGGGAGCTGGATGGGAAGGGGGGCAGCAGGGATTAGAACCTGCACCCATACAGGATCCCAGTGAATGCAAGGCAAAGACTTTAGCCACTAGGCCACCGCGCCAGGCCTCCACATTTTCCTTTCTTAAGGATGTTTAAATTTTTTGAGAAACAGAGACAGATGGATAAAGAAAATAAGCTCCCCTCTGCTAGTTCTCTAACCCCCACAGGTCCCCAGATAGCCAGGGCTGGGCTGCACAGGAGCTGGGAGTGGGGACCTCAGCACAGGTCTCCCACCTGGGTGACAGGGACTGACCCAACAGGCACTCCAACACGGGATGCAGGCATCCCACCAGCACCTTAACCATCTAACCAGGCTAACCAGGCTAACCATCCACCTCTGTATTTCATCTTCCACTGTGTCTGAATACCACAGCACACCTGACCATTTGCTAACGAGTGATGAGATTTCCCGGATTTGCTCTACAGCCCCTGGCGCTTTGACCTTTCTTGGGCATGCATCACTGCAACATTTACCTAACCCCTAGTGACCTTATGCATACATTTCATTTGCTTAATTACATGTGCCAATTCCTTATTATATATGTTCAGAGATACACATTAAATTTTTTTTCTGGGCCCGACATGGTAGCCTAGCAGCTTAAGTCCTCACCTTGCATGCTCTGGGATCACATATGAGCGCCAGTTCTAATCCCAGTGGCCCTGCTTCCCATCCAGCTCCCTGCCTGTGGCCTGGGAGTCGAAGACAGCCCAAAGCCTTGGGACCCTGCACCTGCATGGGAGAGCTGGAAGAAGCTCCTGGCTCCTGAATTTTTCCTCTCTGTATATATGACTTGCCATAATAAATCTTTAAAACAAAATTTAAATTTATTCTAATATCCAACCACATAGCTGCTCTCCTGAATTCTAATAACTTTATATAAATTTTTAATCGACACCACATATCACCTACAAATCATGAGAGAATTATTCCTTCTGTTTTTCTCCTTGAGCCTCTTGCTTGTTGGTCTTTTCTCACTATGCAAACTTGGATTTCAACGTAGAAATCAGCTTCAGTTATAGATGTTAATATTTCCTAGTTATAAATGTTAATGTTTCCTTTTAGATGCAATTGTAAGAGAAAAGTAAGAGCGATCATCAGAAACAAAACAGTGCCACTAGCAGGCTAGGTTGCAGGGTCATACATATTTATGTATTTTAGTTGTATACTTTGCCAAATAAAAAATAGACCTATGTTTTAAGCACATTTATGAGTATTGATCATAAACAGGCTATAAAAGAGGCCCTATTACATTCTAATCAATAGATAGATATCATATACTGTGTTTACATTAGTGAGAATTAAGACTAATAGCAAAAGGGTAGCTGATAAAATCTCTTATGTCTGAAAATTAAGTAGCATGCTATTAAATAGCTTGTGGATTGGAAAGCAAAAACAAAATGGCATTTATAATTGAATGGCGATGAAAACACCGCATGTCAGCTTTTAGGGCATATTGCAGATAGTATAATGTACATTTTGGTAAATGTGAAAAGTTAGCTGTAACAAGCTAAACACTGAAATCAAAAAATTGCGTAAAGACCAATAGACCAAAGAAGATTATGAAGGCAGAAACACAAGGAGAAATAAAATAATGAAAAACAATTTTCTGTCACTATAATGACACCCCTGAGGTCAGACTGTAGGAAGTCAAGAGGTTTATTTGGCTCACAGTTTTGGAGGCTCTAAGTCCAGACAGCAACAGTCTGACTCTGGTAAGGGCCCCACAGCAGGTGGCATGTGGGAAGAAATCATATCTCAAAATCAAAAAGCCAGAGAGATGGGAGTCGCACAATCCCTTCAGAGAATGATGCCCCCTGCTGGGCCCCACCCCAAAACATGCCACCCTGAGGACCAAGCTTCTAAAACAGAGGCCCAAAGGCTAGAGGGGAAGGGGGAGATACAAAGCAACACCCAAACATAGCAACAGTGACAGAAACCATTGAAGCAGTGAGTGAAAAAGCAAATGGTGACTAAAACCAAAAGCTGGTTCCTTGAAGACTAATGAGGTGGACCTCTTCTGACTGGGGTGGGAAAAAAAAAGTGAGATTCACACAAAATACCCATCAGGAAGGGGGCACGTGAAAATACAGAATTTTTTAGAAATTACTTTTTAAAAAGTTACTTTTATTGGAAAGGTGTATTTACAAAGAGAAGGAGAGACAGAAAGATCTTCCATCCTTTAGTTGACTTTCCAAAGTGGCTGCACCGGCCAGAACTTGAACTGATATGAAGCCAGGAGCTTCTTTCGGGTCTCCCATACGAGCGCAGGGACCCAAGGACTTGGGTCACCCTCCACTGCTTTCCCAGGCCACAAGCGGGGAGATGGATGGGAAGCTGAGCAGCTGAGTTGCAGGTGCTTGCAGGGAGATTAGCTATTGGGTTACCATTCCAACCCTTAGAAATTACTTTTAAAAAATTATTTACTTTCATTGGAAAGGCAGAGATATATATATAGAGAGAGAAGGAGAGACAAGGAGGATGATCTTCTGTCTGATTATCCACTCCCCAAGTTGCTGCAATGGCCGGAGCTGAGCCGATCCAAAGCCAGGAGCCAGGAGCTCTTCTGGGTCTTTCACACAGGATCAGGGTCCCAAGGCTTTGGGCCGTCCTCGACTGCTTTCCCAGGCCACAAGCAGGGAGCTGGGTGGGAAGTGGGGCTGCTGGGATTAGAACTGGTGCCCATATGGGATCCCGGTGCATTCAAGGCTTTAGCTGCTAGGCCACCATGAAGGCCCAGAAATGACTTTTAAACATGTTGAATACACATATATTGACACATTTCTAAAACCCATCTGCAATGGACAAATTACTAGGAAAGTACAAAATGCCACTTAGGGCAGATGAAGAAATGTTGGGTAGAGAAATAAAGCAATTAAAGAGTACAAATGATAATTCAAGACATCTCTCCTCCAGCTGTGGGCCCATATATCTAGGAAGAAAGAGAGAGAAAGAGAGAGAGAGAGAGAAAGGAAGGAAGGAAGAAAAAGAGAGAAAGAACTAACAGAAAGAAAGAAAGAAAGAAAGAAAGAAAGAAAGAAAGAAAGAAAGAAAGAAAGAAAGAAAGAAAGAAAGAAAGAAAGAAAGGAAGAAAGAAAGAAAGAAAGAAAAAGAAAAAGACAGACTGCCCAGGCAACCAGCAGGCAGGATTTTTTTTCTTCTTTCCTTCCTTTCTTTCTTTTTAAAGATTATTGGAAACATGGATTAGGTTTGCAGAGAAAAGGAGAAACAAAGATCCTACATCCAATGTTTCACTTCCCAAGTGGCCACAATAGCTGGAGTTGAACTGATCCAATGCCAGGAGCCAGGAACTTCCTCTGGGTCTCCCACATGGATGCAGAGTCCCAAGGTTTTGGGCTGTCCTCTACTGTTTTCCTAGGCCATAATTAGGAACTGAATCTGAAGTGGAGCAGCTGGGACACCAACTGGCACAATATGGGATCCTGGCAATTGACAAAGTGAAGATTTAGCCATTGACCTATCTTACCAGTTCCAGATAGCTTTTCTCTAATCTTCTACAAAATGTTCTAGAAATTTTTAAAAAAAAAGTGAAAGCTACCCATATCATTGTATGATAGCAGGATAACCTTGGTTTCAAAGCTGTATAAAGAAATTAAGGGAAAATAAATTAAGGGAAAATAAGGAACATTGATACAGAAATGTTTAAGACTAAGTCAGGTTTAATTTGGCCATTGTAAGGATAGCCAAACAGAGTATGCATTGGGCCCAGTATGATGGCTTAGTGGCTAAATTCTCGCCTTGTTTGTTCTGGGGTCCCATATGGGCACTGGTTGTGTCCCGGGTACTCCACTTCCCTTACAGCTCCCTGCTTGTGGCCTGGGAAGGCAGTAGAGGACAGTCCAAAGTCTTGAGATCCTGCACCTGCGCATGAGATCCCAAAGAAAATCCTGTCTCCTGGCTTTAGACATTCAGAAACTCCTTTCTCCTGATTCAGCTCCAGTCCTTACAGCCACTTGGGGAGTGAGCCAGTGGATGGAGACTCTTTCTCTCTGTAAATCTGACTTTCCAATAAAAAATTTTTAAAAAATTAAATCTTTTTAAAAATGTACTTGGAAAAACAAGAAAAATCTAAAAAAAGTGAAAAATCCTAGCCACGCCCCCCCCACCTTTGGTTAACTGGTGTTGCCACATTGGTTTCTTGCTGTGGGCTTTTTCCCTAGGCATCGGGGCATGGCATGCATGCTGTTTTCCATCCTGTGCCTCTTGGTCACCATCACACTGTAGAAATGTTCTCACTTAAGTGTTATTCATGCAAGAGCGTAATTTTTCTTTCATTGACTTAATGCCCTGGGCCGCATCTTTATTCTGCTTCCATCTACCAGCGCACTCCCCAAAAACCTGCAACATAGCGAGTACTGGGAGCACCAAAGCCAGAAGCCAGGAACTCCATCAGATCTCCTCCCACCCCTCCCACCCCGTGGGTGGCAGGGACCCACGTCCATGAGCATTCACCTGCTGCCTCCGTGGGATGTGCGTCAGCAGGGAACCGGAACTGGACGGGAGGCCCAGACGTGAACCTTGGCACTGTGGTGTGGGGCAGAGGCATCTTAGCGACAGCACCAAAGCGCCGACCTCCTCCTCCCACCCACTGTCTTACCCCCGTCTCAGCTCGGATGAAGCAGGCACTCTCTGGTTCTGCACCCACTTTAGTTTTACGTGGAGTCACCAGGGCCTATTCCTTCCACCCAGCAGAGACATCTGTGGCCTCTAGGAGGGAGTCTTGTCCTTGCCAGAGGACAGCTTGTCAACACTCCGCTGCCCTAATTGGCACTCAGCAAGCAATGAGGCCAAAGTCACACGTGGCAGCCCGGTCCCCTCCGGGAGCCATGTGTTGGACAAAGCATGCTCTCCACTCACGCACATCTCCCCAGCTCCCAGATACCCCAGAGATGTCTGGATAAACGGGAAGCTCTTTCACAAAAACTTGCCGCAGGCGGGCTTGAGGTTGGGGCAGGGGAACGACACCTCCTCCTGCTTACAGCAGGTCACAATACTCCTCTGTGTGGCTGAGGCAAACCTTCTGCTCTCTGCGCTCATTGAAGTCCTCACCAGCCTCACCTGCTTGCGTTTCCTTGGCAGGTTTTCTTCCAGCTATGCCTGGCAGGGAAGAACCTAACTCAAGCAAAAGGCGGCTGCCTTATGTGCGGGTACCTGAAGATGCTGCACCTGTTCACGCTCGTGATGCCGGGGATGATCAGCCGCATCCTGTACACGGGTAAACTCGACTGCAGATTATCTCCCTAAAAGGCAAGAGAGAAAGGGAGGAGCCAGAAACTCCATCCGGATCTGCGATCCAATGAGTGGCAAGGATCCAAGGACTTGAGCCATCTCCTATTGCCTTCCCAGGGTGCACATTAGCAGGAAGCTGCACTCAGGAACAAAGCAGGGACACTGACATTGGATGCAGTCTTTCCCAAGCTGCATCTTAATTACTGTGCCGAACACTACGCCAGGAAAGTGCTGGAATCTGATCCTCCCCTGTCTTAGACACACGCACTGCAGGCAGAGTTATCAGGTCTCCCAGAGGTCTCTCCTAAGGTTAGGACTGGGAGATGAATCCCGGCCACTGTGCCAGTCCCCAATCTGTCTCTTCTCTTACCCTAAATTTCTTCGCCATTGTATCAGAAAAAAAAGTCAGTCCCAGCATCCCCGACTTTAGAGTCCAGCTGTCAGGAAATTATGTGGTATGTTCATTAAGTGCTGCATCCTTGTGGGGTGCCAACTAGATTCCTATGCCCCCTGAGAGCTGGAACCCACTCCCCATCCCAAGTCACTACTCACCCGCATCAGGGTCAAGGAAATAAGGCTGTAAGTTGCTCACAAGGTAGTATGTGAAAGAACCATCTGTTGGCTTTCCTGGCACCTGGCTGGGGCCACTAAACAGCTTATCAAGGCCAAGTGACTTGCTGTGGGCCACACCCCTTCTGCCATAAGCTAGAACAGCCCCCAGTGGACCAGGAACACACGCCTCCCCTTCCTGGAGCCCAGCCCAGAGAACTCTAAGGCCTAAGCATTGACGCAACCATCGCTTCTCTTTCCAGAGCAAGTGGCATGTGTGGTTCCTTCCGAGTGTCAGAAGTTCTGCGGGGCCAGCAGCAGCTGCAACCCCATCGCTTACGCAATGCTGGTGATAAAACTGCTGCCCAGCGGTAAGAAACAGGGCCTGCAGCTGAGGACATGATGAGGGAGAGGAACTGTGCTCTCAACTCTCTCTACCCATCAAGCCCCTGGTTCTGGTGGACATGCAGGCCCTGGAGTGGACAGGAGTGTGGGGAGTCTTGTTGGCCCTGGCAGAAGCCGCGTGGCCTCCTTCTTCCTTTGCGTGCCCCATGCGCTGACTGCCCCGCCCTCACAGAGGCACAATGTGCTACAATTACTCACTTCACCTGCTCAGCTCAGCCCCTGGCTCATCCATTCGGAAAATGGGCTCCACTCTGTGCAGAGGTGTTTGCTCCAGACCCTTAGAACATGAAGATGAGCAAGAGCTAGGTCTTCCTTGTGAGAGCTCGCCATCCTGCAGGATGGGCAAGGAAACAAGAGAACGGCCATCCAAGAGTCAGGTGACAAGCCTTGTGAGGTGACGAGGCGCATGTGTGTTTCTGTCACACCTTGTAATTAGTTGGGGAAGTTGCAGCATCCTCAGTCAAATGCAATCTGGATGAATCAGATAGAGGAAGACCCTGACCTTCCCACAGCTCAGGGAGTTGTCTGGACTGCCTCCCCTCCGCCCACACACCACCACCACCCCCCACAAGCCCCAGGAAATAGCTCCTCTCAGAGTACTCAGAGTATCTAGGCCCCTGAGGGAACTGCAGACAGGCAAACCCAAGGACCCCTCCACCCCACCACTGCCAGTCTGTAGCTGCACTGCATATGCTGCATATCCAACTGAATCCAGTTGGGGGCGCTCCTGCAGCAGGCTTCTGGTTCAGAAGCTGGTTACCCTCACATTAACCCCCCCAAACACGTGAAAATCTCAATGGAACTGGTGAAGTGCTTTTCACATGTTGATACTACATAATACTCATTTCTAACTGCCCACCCTTTGTTGAGAATTTGCCGCCTGTATTGGGCACTGTGATTACCCTTTCACTTCATCTTTTAAAAATAGTTTTTTTTTTTTTATTTGAAAGACAGAGTTACAGAGAGAAGAGATGGAGAGGGAGAGAGGTCTTGACTCTGCTGGTTCACTTCCCAAATGGCCGCAATAGCCGTAGCTGAGCCAAATCGAAGCCAAAAGCCAGGAGCCAGGGTTGGGCCAGGTGCTGCCATCAGCGGCCAGGAGCTTCTTCCAGGTCTCCTACATGGGTGCAGGGTCCCAAGGGCATCATCTGCTGTTTTTCCCGGTCATAAGCAGGAAGCTGGATCAGAGAAGTGGAGCAGCCAGGACTCCAAATGGCACCCACATGGGACGCTGGTACCACAGGTGGAGGCTTAGCCTGTTTAACTGAACCCTAACAGCGGCTCTAGGTGGGTGTTGCCATGCTCCTCCCACAGATGCAGACACCAAAGCACAAGATACCACATCACATGCTGACAATATGAACCTACCCCATCCGTGCCTGAGCCTCTGGCTCCTCGCATGCACAGAGGAAGGCAACACAGGA
Source organism: Ochotona princeps (assembly GCF_030435755.1). Taxonomy (NCBI): domain Eukaryota; kingdom Metazoa; phylum Chordata; class Mammalia; order Lagomorpha; family Ochotonidae; genus Ochotona; species Ochotona princeps. Next base: position 18,721,217 of record NC_080860.1, on the reverse strand, counting down.
GCCTGTCTCACAGGCCTGTAGGAAGGAAGATGCATCCCGGTGCCTGCTGTGGCACAGAGGAGCCACCCAAGAAATACCAACCTCCCATTATCCTCCAGGGACACAGCAGGGAACTATTAAGTTCTTATCCCAAAGCAAGGAAAGAAAAAAAAAAATGAAGCAATCCTCTATCTAAGATGAAATCCCCTTCCAAATAAAATAGAATGTGCTCTAGGAAAAAAAAAAAAAAAGTATTTGGAAAAAAAAATCTCTCAGGAGGCCAAAGTCATTTCTTGGTGCCGTCAGGGAACCCAAGGTCCGGCACACTTCCTCTCTTGTCTTCCAGGTTTCCGAGGCTTGTTGCTGTCCACAGTGTGTGCCTCCTTCATGTCCACCCTGGCTTCCGTCTTCAACGGTGCCAGTGCCCTGTTCACGCTGAACATCTACACCCAGCTGCGGCCCGTGGCCAGCGAGAAAGAGCTCATGATAACCGGAAGGTGAGGTGTTCTTGCGTCACAGTAGCCACCAGTCGGGAACTGTGCCCACAGTTACCTACAGGAAAGATAAGGGGTGTAAGAATGATTGTAACTCAGTCTCACCTGTACACAGTTTGCTAAGGTGGGTTTTTTTTTTCCGTTTGTTTTTGGTAGATTTTTGTTTTGTTTTGCCACAGTTTTACAGGGGAGCTATAGTGCTTTGATGATCATAGAGATTGTTTTCAATTGAGCAAAAAAAAAAAAAAAAAGAGAGGAAAGAAATCATTGCAATGATGAAAGTCAACCTGGGGAGCCCAGTGTGATGGCTCCATGGCTAGGTCCTCATCTTGCAGGTGCCAGGATCCCAAGTGGGCGCTGCTTCATGTCCTGGTCGCTCCACTTCCCATCCAGCTGCCTGTCTTTGGCCTGGGAAGGCAGTCAAGATGGCCCAGGACCTTGGATCCTGCACCCGTGTGATAAACCCAGAAGAGGCTCCTGGCTCCTGTCTCCGGATCAGCTCAGCTCAGCTCAGGTCATTGCATCCATTTGGGGAGTGAAACAGCAGATAGCGGATCTTTCTCTCCTTGTCTCTGTGAACCAACCTTTCAAAGGAGGGTAAATATGTCTTTTTAAAAAGTCAGCCTGGAGCCCATCGCAGTAGCTTGCATGCGCTGGGATTCCATATGGACTACGGTTCATATCCCAGTAGCTGTACTTCCCATCCAGCTCCCTGCTTGTAGCCTGGGAAAGCAGTCGAGGACGGCCCAAAGCTTTCCATCCCTACACTCACATGGGAGACCCAGAAGAAGTTCCTGGCTCCTGGTTTCGGGTTGTCTCAGCTCTGGCTGATGCGGCCACTTGGGAAATGAATCATCAGACAGAAGATTTTCCTCTCTGTCTTTCTTCCTCTCTGTATATCTGACTTTTAAAATAAAAATGAACAAATCTTAAAAAAAAAAAAAGTCAGCCAAGTTTAAGCCGTTCTTGTGAGGCAGTGCACTTACACCGTCTCCTTTGGTTCCGTTGATTAAAATTATGTTGACTCATTCTCACTGTGCACGTGGGGAAATGGTGGCTAAAGGGGAGACTTGTCAGTCTCAGGACCATGCTGTTGAGTTGGATGCCACGCACACCTGCTAGGTCCCTGCCTTCAAAGTACATGGGCCATAGGGTTTGACACTGGCCACACCTGGACCGGAGTCAACCCACATACATTTATCCTGGCCTGTGTTATGCCAGAAAAAAAATATGTTTTTGTCTTGATTTAGGTGCCTGTTGGTCTCCTACTGTAAGTGTCTTACCACTGCAAATGAGTTTGCTTTTACATTTTCATTAGCACTCTGGGCATGAAAAAAAAAAATTTTTTTCTGAGACGTTTAAAGACACGGATTTCAGTTTCGAACTGTTAGATAATGTAGAGCTAAAAGGAAGACAGACTCATTTTATGATACTTTATCAAACTATAAATGTTAAAATCTAACAACCCCCTAAAAATCTAACAACCAAAGCCTATAAAAAATTAGACTAATTTCAGTTTTAAATATCAACACAAAAATGCTAAAATATTAGACATAAATCCCGCAAGACGTTAAAAGCGTGATAGAGGGGGGTGTTGTGGTGCTGCGTGTTCTATCATTGCTTGAAATGGCCATGTCCCCTGGCTGAGCGCCAGTCTGAGTCCCAGCTGCTCTGCTTCCAATCCAGCTTCCTGCCAGTGCCTCCTAGTGGGCAGTGAGTGAAAGTTCAAGTGCTTGAGCCATTGCCACTCTTATGGGAGACCTACGTGGAGTTCCTAGCTTCTGGATGTCATAGGCCATTAGAGAATGTACTAGTGAAAAGTCTCTTCTCTCTCTCTCTCTCTCTCTCTCTCTCTCTCTCTGTTTCTCCCTCCCCCATTTCATCTGCCTTCCCAAGTAGATGAAAACATTTTGAGAGAACACTACAGGGCCCTGTGCAATGGCTCGATTGGCTAATCTTCCTCCTGTAAACTCCAGAATCCCATATGGGCACTGGTTCATGTCTCGGCTGCTCCACCTCCTGTGGGGGGCATCCATGCTTATGGCCTGGGAAAGCAGCAGAGGATGACCCAAAACTTTGGGACCCTGCAATCCCTGTGGGAGACCCGGAAGAAGCTCCTGGCTCTTATGATCTTTTCCCAGGTCAGCTCAATAGGAAATACAACACTGCAGCTCATTATCTTCACAAGCCAAAAGCAGACAATCATGCGTGTCTATTTACCAGTGATAGAAAGGCATTTGGTAAAAGAAAAAAAAAAATGCCTTTCAATATGAGGAGACCCAGCCATCACTCCAAAAGCCTGCATCATGCTTTATGAAGAAACTAGAAAGGCACAAAGCAAGAGCATTCCCCCTCAACAATCTGTTTAGATAAATTAGATGGATATATGCGTATGGGTAAGTTGGGTTATGAAAGTAGACCCACCAGTGAGCTTAGCAGCCAAGACTTAAAGGAGTTTTTTACATTTTTGTATTGGAAAGTCAGATTTACAGAGAGAAGGAGCGACAGATCTTTCTTCTGCCAGTTCACTCCCCAAGTGGCCATAGCCGCCAGACCTGAGCCGATCCGAAGCCAGGAGCCAGAAGCCTCTTCCAGATCTCCCCTCAGGTGCAGGAACCCAAGGCCATGGGCTGTCCTCATCTACTTCCCAGGCCACAAGTAGAGAGCTGAAAGGAAGGTGGAGCAGTCGGAACATGAACCAGTGACCAAATGGCGTATACAAGGTGAGGACTTTAGCCATTGGACTACCACACTGGGCCCAGCAGCCAAGGACTTTAATACAACCAGATTTCATATGTGCAGTAAAATATAGAGATATATAAAATAGATGAAAAGATGGAGAATTTTAACACAGAATTTTTTTATATAAAATGGTTAAAAAAAATGTTCAGTAAATGAAAATGATCTGAAATTAAGAATTTGATTGGAGCCCAGTGAGTGTCTTAACTGGCTAATTCTCCACCTACAAGTGCCAGCATTCCGTATGGGTGCTGGCTCCTGTCCTGGTTTTTCCACTTCCTATCCAGCTCCCTGCTTATGGACTGGGAAAGCAATAGAGGACAGCCCAAAGCCTTGGATCTCTGAACCCATGTGGGAGACCCAGAAGAAGCTCCTGGCTTCAGATCAGTCCAGGTCCAGATGTTGCAGCCACTTGAGGAGTGAACCAGCAGAAGAAAGATCTGTGTCTTGGGCCCGGTGTGGTAGCCTAGTTGCTAAAGTCCTTGCCTTGCTTATGCCAGAATTCCATATGGGCACCGGTTCTAATCCCAGCGGTCCCTCCTGTCATCCAACTGCTTGCCTGTGGCCTGGGAAAGCAGTTGAGGACAGCCCAAAGCCTTGGGACCCTGCACCTGCATGGTAGACCTGGAAGAGGCTCCTGGCCTCAGATCAGTTCAGCTCAGCTTCTGCAGTTGGGGCCACATAGGAAGTGAATCAACGCACAAAAGATCTTCCTCTGTCTCTCCTCCTCTGTGTATATCTGACTTTGTAATAAAAACAAGTAAATCTTTAAAAAAAAAAAAACTCCATTGACGCTTAACTCAAATTGGATTATAGCAGAAGTTAGAATTAGTGGATAGAAAATGGATCAGTTGACAACATTGAAGCTGAAATACATGGGAACAAAGCAGGATAACATGTGACCCACAACCAGAAACCGAAATCACAAAAAGAAGAGGACAAACTGGATAGAAATACTTTTAGTAAGGTAGTAGTGGCCAAGATATTCCTGAAATGGAAGAACAACCATAGAGAAACTTAAACTACACAAACTGAAGCCAAATGAAGACCGAGGAAGCCATACCTACATGACATTATGGCCGGACTGCTGAAAATGAAAGATAATGAGAAAATCTTTAGAGCAGCCAGGGGAAACTAAAACACATTACCTTTCAATAAAGGAGAGACAAGGAGGTTGATTTAGCAAAATGCGCAACAACGGGGCTAGGACAGCCAAGACAATGAAAAGACATTGAGTGCTACGGGGAGGAATCACCCTGCTAGAACCCAGGACCTACCCCAAAGTATTCTCTGAAATGGACGTAAAATAAATATGCTGTTTTTTGGGGGAAATACAGTGGAGAGAATGTATTACTTTAGACTTGCCCGGTAAATACTAAAGGAAGTTTTTGAGGCTGAAGAAAATGAACTCGGAGTTGAACCTCAGAGAAGAAAAAAAAAAAAAAAGGGTAAACGTAGAAGTAAATACTGACAAAATAAATATTGAGGGTGTGATGAAAAGCAAACTTGTGCCAGACCGTAGTTTCACAAGGACATATGTAATTGCTAGGCTAAGTAATAGGAGAACAGTGCAAGATTGTTTAGCAAGTGAATGGCAGGAAAATATAAAAATAATTTGGTTAGTCCAAGTGAAGTCCAAAAAAACGGGCAAACATGAAACAGGTGAACTAAATTTTTAAAAATGGCATCATGGCACATATAACCCACAGAGATGAGTAATTCCATGAGATGTAAGTTGACTAAACAACGTTAAATGGCTGAGATGACTAGACTACACGTACGTCCTCTGAAAAGATTCCTCCCTTCAAATTAGACGGAGAAAGGGTTTTGCTTTTGTTTTTCATCTGAGAGGCAGACAGGCAGAGCTTCCATCCACTGCTTCACTTACTCTGCAGATGCCGCTGTGTCAGAACTGAAGCCAGACTCCCCTGCCAGGCTATACCTCCCACTGGTGAGCACGAAATCCAGGGCTGGAGGCGGGCCAGCCTGGACGAGGCGGCAGCACCTGTCAATATACGTGAGGGTCAGGTCTGGGAGCTAGGTGGGCAGAGCTAAGCCACAGCACCCATGGATGTGCACAAGAGCCAGATAGGATGTGGACTGGGCCAGGCTAGGCTGCAGCAGAGGCTGGCACATACAAACAATGGTGCTGGGGTGAGCCCGGTGGGGATTACTGGAAGTCACCCTGACTAGGACACAGCACCTGTTGGTATGCGTGAGGACCAGCTCTGTGGCAGGCTGGCTGAGCCGAGCTGTAGCGCCCTTTGGTTTGATGAGATCTGGGACTGGGGCATAACTGAACAGGCAGCTGCATCCACCGGTATGTGCAATGGCTGGTGCACACAGGAGTCAAGTCTGAGGTCACCCCAGGCAAGATTTCTTGGGGTACTCCCCAACTAGACCGCCAGACTGAGATCCCAACCACAGGGGAAAATGTGTTGTCTGACCTTGGAGTGCTTGTAGCAGGACTGGACCTCCTCAGTTGCTGATGCCTGTATAGTGGACAGCATGTCCAGACGCACGCGGAGATTATGACGGCCAGCTCATCTAAGCCAGCCGGGGATGTTCATTGCCTTGTCAGAGGATGGAAGGTGAAACATGTGAGACAATTCTGGCTAAGCTGTGCAGCGTGTTCCTGGCTCTGTGGACAATCCATATGGGATCCAGCACCTGTAAGGTAAGATTTAACCACTAGGCTATCATGCCGGGCCCTCTGTAGCTACTTTTTGCGTGTCATCCTTGCACAGGGGCCCTGCTAATCCTCTCGGTGTTGTTCCAGTTTTAGTGTATGTGCTGTCAAAGTGAACACCTCTATAGCTATTTTTATATTCAGCAGTGCAACAGAGGTCAGAACCCGGCACAATGGCCTAGTGACTGAATCTTTGCCTTGCAACCACCTTGATCCCATGTGGGTGCTGGTTCATATCCTGGCTGCTCCACTTCCCTTCAGACTCCCTGCTTTGGCCTGGGAAAGCTGTGGAGGATGGGCCAAAGCCTTGGGACTCTGCACCCACGTGAGAAAGCTAGAGGAAGCTCCTGGCTCCTGGCTTTGAATCAGCTTAGCTCTGACCATTGTGACCACTTGGGGAGTGAACCAGTGGATGGAAGATCTTTCTCTGTCTCTCCTTTTCTCTATAAGTCTGACTTTCCAATAAAAAATGAATAAATCTTTAAAAACAAAAAAATGAAACACTGTGCTGGAGGTATACCCAATCCAAAAGACCAAAAAAAGAAGGGAGAGGGGAATAAATACCATAAGAATTAAAAAAAAGAGAGAAATAAAATAATTACAAAAGATCTTACAGAAGAATTACTAAAAATTAAAAATGAGTTTAGCAAGATTTAATACAAAGCCAAAATATAGGAATCAATGATATTTTACAAATGACACATTTTGCATATTACCATTTATAGCATCATTCAACCAAATCTGATACCTAGGGAAAATTCTCCCAAAAAATATGAGAAAATTACTGAAAATTGCAAAGCACTGTAGAAAAAAGAATACAGTGCTAAATACAGTCGTCTCTTTGTGTCTGTGCAGGAGTTGGTTTCTAGGCTCCATCACAGATATCAAAGTCCGAGGATGCTCAAGTGTTTCATATCACATGGTGGCCATCTGCCCATAACCTCCTCACACCACCCCATATAATTTATATGAGGAGTAGGGGAAAGCGGATGAGACCATTGTTTCCAAATTTTCTCTTCTTTCATCCTGTGTCTGGGGAAAGAGGAAAGATAAGGGGAGAAGCCGCACCTAGCCTCCCAACTGCCTTAGGATCCAGGGATGGGGAATGGCCACCCAATGTCATCTTAGGGGTCCCAAGTGTTCTACTTAAGTGGTTTCAATAGTACTGAAATGCTGTCGATCTTGCCAAGTCAGATATACAGAGAGAGGAGGAGAGACAGAGAGGAAGATCTTCTGTCCGACGATTCACTCCCCCAAGTGACCACAATGGCCTGTGCTGCGCCAATCCGAAGCCAGGAGCCAGCAACTTCTTCCAGGTCTCCCATATGGGTGCAGGGTCCCAAGGCTTAGGGCTGTCCTCTATTGCTTTAGCTGCTAGGCCACAGCACCGGGCCCAAAGATTATTTTTATTTTAAAGATTTAATAGAAAGAGAAGGAAAGACGGCTATTTCACTCCCCAAAGGGCCATAATGACTGGAGTGGAGCAGATCCGAAGCTGGGAGCCAAGAGTTTCCTCTCAGTCTCCCACATGGGTGCGGAGCCCCAGGGACTTAGGCCACCCCCCCCCTCCACTGCCTTCCCAGGCTGTAAGCAGAGAGCTGGGTCAGAAGTGGAGCTACTAGGACGCAAACCGGTGCCTGTGTGGGATGCCAGCACCAGCAGATGGAGGATTAGTGTTATGCCACCACATGAGCCCTTGAACTCCATTTTATGCTGCATTTTGTCTACTGCTAGCCCTAAAGTGTCTCGGGTACTATGTCTTTAAAAAAAAAAAAAAAAGTCTAAGTAAGGTTTGGATGTGTCTCCTCCAAAATTCAGATGTTGAAGTTTAATGGCCAAGTGTGATAGCATAAGAAGCAGGCCTTTTGAGTTTCTCCTCCAATAAAATGTAGTAAGGTCCATTCAAATGCAGCAGTAAGCTCTGCCTTGTGTCCTATGCGGGACCCAGCCTTCTTGTCCTCGCCAGACACCAAATGCCACGTATCGGTCACCTCTTCATCACTATCATGAAATACCTGAGACAATACCTGTGAAGGAAAGAGGGGCTTCCGTGGCTCAGAACATTCCAGCTCAGATGACTCTGGGATGGCAGCAGATGGCACATAGAAGGATTGCTTGGCAAGCAGAGAGTGGCTGGACCCAATCAAGCATTTATAACCTTCTCCTTCTTTGAAATTGCGTTTCAAGGACACACCCCCCAATTCCCTAATGACCTCCCGCTAGACACACTTCCTGAAGTAGGGTGATAGATTCAGCTTGCTCCTTCTCAGGGCCATCACCCCAGGTGTCTGAGCGACAAACATCTTCAGGAGTCCAGGGGCCGAATCCTGTTGGAGCTGTATAGCATGCCCGAACCTGGATCTTGGATTTTTCCAGCCACAAGAACCATGAACTATCATTACCGGCTTTGCATAAATGGCCCATTCTCCGGGATTCTGTTTAGAAGCTGGGAGTGAGCCCTCCCGTTTTATTCCAACCTTGCAACAACTGTTCTCCAAGTCTTCACTTTCCCGTGTGATCTGTGGAACCAGCTGGCCAGTTTTGAGGTGTTAGGATCTTGCTTGTATGACATCTACAATCAACAGAGATAGAAGGGACATCTTTAAAACCAAGCCCTCCAGTCCCTCATCTTGGGAGACTCTCCGTTCACTTGCAACTTCTCTGATTTCCCCTCTTCTCTAGTTTTCACTGTGCAGATCTCACAGCCGAGTTCACTGTTCCGTTTTCAGTTATTGTTGTAATTGTTTTTCTTATTTTTCACCACAGCTAGAAATTTCCCTCTAAGCCCAGCTTTTTGGTGCCATTTCACAGATGTTGGCATGTTGTATTTTCATTTTATTTTGTTTTACAATATTTCCTGATTTCCTTTGTGATTTGTCTCTTCGATCCATGGGCCACTTTAGAAGTGTGCAATTTTATTTTTCCAAGTATTTGGTACTTTTCCTACAAGCTTATAGCAAGTGTTTTCTGATTTCCTTTCACCATGATCTAAAACATATTCTGTACTATTTTAGTCTTTCAAAAATTAAGTGATACTTTTGAATGCTTCCCAAATTTCTACCTAGTCTGTCTAAAGTGTGTTTATCCATTTCAGTGCATTCAGTATGGAAACAAGGATGTTAAAATCTTCCATCACAAGATGGGTGTTTGGCCTAGTACATCCCATATTGCAGTGCCTGAGTTTAATACCCAGTCTCAACTTAAGACTCCAGCTTCCTACTAATGCTTTTCTTGGGAGGCAGCAGTAATGGCTCCTGAAGTTGGGTTCCTGCACCCTCATGGAAGAGTTGGATTAAACTCTAACCCATTTGCATGTAATGTAATCATTAGTGGGGCTAGAAATAGATTTTAATGCCGTATTTTAACTCCTTTTGGTTGTTTTAGAGATGTTCAAAAATTTGTTTATTTATTATTGACAAGGCAGGTTTACAGAGAAAGGATAGAGAGAGATCTCCCATTGTTTAATTCACTTCCCAAATGGTTGCAAAGGCGAGAGCTGAGCCAATCCAAAGCCAAGAGCCGGGAGCTTCTTCCTGGTCTCTCATGTGGGTACAGGGGCTCAGGGACCTGGGCCACTCTCCGCTGCTTTCACAGGACACCAGCAGAGAGCTGAATTGGAAATGGAGCAGCCAGGACTTGAACCCCTGCCCATATGGGATGCCAACATCCCAAGCGGAGGCTTAGTTTGCTACACCATGGTGCTGGCTCCTGTTGGAGAGGTGTTTTATTGTTGTTGTTTTGTTTGTGTTTTTTTGTTGTTGTTGTTTTTATTTTAAAAATCAGATCGGATTTATGGAGAGAAGGGGAAACAGAAAGATCTTCCATCCTCTGGTTCGCTCCCCAAATGGCCACAGCATCCAGAGCTGAGCCAATCCGAAGCCAGGAGCCTGGAGCTTCTTTTCTGGATCTCCCACATGGGTGCAGGGTCCCAAGGCTTTGGGCCGTCCTCCACTGAATTTCCAAACCACAAGCAGGGAGCTGAATGAGAAGTGGAGCAGCTGGGACCCAACCGGGTGACTATATGAGATCCCGGTGCTTGCAGGGTAAAGGTTTAGTCATTACACAATCATGCCAGACCCATCATTCTGAATTTTCATGTGACTTTCTCTGAATGTAAGTGAAGGAATGGTCCAGTTAATGATGTGTAGCTGTGTTATTGGCAGGGAAGCAGAACCCATACACTCCTTACTGACTGTTGATTCAATCTGCAGGTTTTTTGTTATACTCCTATTTGCAGTCACCATCGTCTGGGTCCCTATCATGGACACGGGGCACAGCGAAACGCTCTTTGAATACAAGCAGGCCATCAGGAGTTTCATGACGCCACCCATCACTGCTGTCTTCCTACTTGCCATATTTTGCAAGAGGGTCAATGAGAAGGTGGGTGTCGACTCGGCCACTGCACAGCCTGCTGGAAAGGGTCACTGGCTGTGACCTTTGCAAGGAGCTGTCCTTCAGAAGGGTTTCTTGTGCTTCCGGAGTTCTGGCCATTGGTGCCATTTGCACTCCTGATTGTCTTTCCTCCTCCCTGGCACGTCTGCTCCAAGCTCCCTCTTGAGCATGTGCGGGTGGAGGGGAAGGCCAAACTCTTCAGTTGTTCACCCCTCCGTTTGTAACGTGATCCGTGTTCGCTCCATCACTGCACCAGTAAGACTTTTTTTTTTAGTTTTTTTTTTAAGATTTATTTTATTTTTATTTGAAAGGCAGATATACATAGAGGAGGAGAGACAGAGAGGAAGATATTCCGTCCAATGATTCACTCCCCAAGTGACCGCAACGGCTGGTGCTGTGCCGATCCTAAGCCCAGGAGCCAGGAACTTCCTCCAGGTCTCCCACGTGGGTGCAGGGTCCCAATGCCTTGGGCCATCCTCGACTGCTTTCCCAGGCCACAAGCAGGGAGCTGGATGGGAAGCAGGGCTGCCGGGATATGAACCGGCGCTCATATGGGATCCTGGCACATACAAGGTGAGGACTTTAGCCACTGGGTTACTGTGCCAGGCCCAATTTATTTATTTTTAATTAGAAAGAACCACAGAGAGAAAGACAAAATTATATTCCATCTACTGGTTCACTCCCCAAATGGTCATAATGGCTAGAGCTGAGCCAATCTGACGTCAGGAGCCAGGAGCTTTTTCTGGGTCTCCCACATGGGTGCAAGGTCCCAAGGCTTTAGGGCATTCTCCACTGTTTTTCCATGCTACAAGCTGGGGGCTGGATGGGAAGTGGAGCAGCCAGGACATGAACCAGCACCTAAATGGTATGCTGCTGGTGGCAAGCAAAAGATTAGCCAGTTGAGCCATCATCATACCAGCACCTTGGAGCAAGCTCTTTATTTTTTAAGTCAACAATGTTGTATGACCTGTGAATAATGTTAGAGTGATCCCAGGAGGCCCTTGGCACAGAAGTATGCCCCACCCCTGCTCTAGACCCACCAGCTAGAGTTCTTGGCTGCAGCCTTCAGAGCTGCATTCCCTGTAGCCCCAGGCATATGCTCCAGGGATGCCCCAGAAGAGGAACAGGAATGGGATTCTGTCTCCCAGTTAGGATGACAAGCTCAGAGTCTGAGGAGTAGGGGTCAGCAGAGTCTGGTCTCTATCCACCTGCAGGTGCACCACATGCACTGTCTTCAGTCTGGACAATTCTTCCCTCCTCTACTCCTCCCCCTCCCCACAATGGCATAGGGGCTCCTCATCTGGCCTCTACCCTTGGCCCTCAGCAAATGGTTCCTGGCTTTGGCCTTCTGCTGTTTCCCCAGTGTGCTTGCCCTTCTAGAACAAGCTTTCCAAAAGTTCATGGGGACGTGTACGTCCCATTTCAGAATGCCTGGTTCCGAGCCCTGGCTTTGCTGGTGTTTCCAGCCTCCCCATTAATATGTACCATGAGAGACAAAAGGTGATGGGACTCAAGGACTCAGGGTCCCTGCCACCCACGTGGGAAACCTGGAGTGAGTTCTCAGCTGTTGACTCATCCTGGCCTAGCCCTATTTGGGCATTTGGAGAGCCTATTTCATTCTCTCTCTCTCTGTCTCTCTCTTCTGCTCCTCTTCCCTTTTCCATATAAATCTGTAAAGATGTTTACAAAGAGATAACACAGGCTCTTGGAGGGGTGGCACTAACAGTGGCAGGTGTCAGCTAGGAAAAGACCTCTCCAAGGAGGTGGCCCTGAATCTGAGGCCTGAAGCTCAAGTCAGAGACACCAAGATCGGGAGAAGAACCAAGCTGGGAGAAGGACAACGGTGGGGGAGACCCAAGCGAGGAGCGAGTGGGCAGGTTGTGGGAGGAGAGCAAGGGAGAGCCGCTGGGCTGGGGGAGGTAGGTGCGCTGCGGTACAGGACCAAGGTCTGATTCTCACAGATGTGGTGGGATAGGCCAGGCAGGCATGGCACCCTCTAGTGTATGTGGGGAAGCCATTGTGGCTTCTTGGGGTTGGAGAGAGAAGGAGGCAGGGCGTGAGCAAGCAGGAGACCAGGCAGGGCCCTCATGCGTGGGAGACTGGGGCAGGCTGAGGACAAAGCCTGGGTTGCCGTAGGAAATGGCAGCAAGCACTCCCTTGAATCTAGGATACCTTTGGGAGGCAGAGCCAACAGACAGGATTGCGGGAAGGGAAGGAACGCTGCATGGCTGGCTCCCGGGATTTTGACCTGAAACAGCTAGGGGGAGGATGGAGAGGTTACTCTGAGGACCTGGGAAGACAAGGTGCTTTTCTGAGGAGAGGGGCATGGGGCAGGCACATTCAACATGCGATGCCCCATTCCTTGTATCTCTCTGTAGAGTTTTTACATTCTCCGACTGAAGGGAGAAAGCAGGTGTCTCGGGCCCAGTATCGCCTCTCCGTCCGTCACATTCAGTTTCTCTGTGAGGGCTGGATGGCCTCCTTGGGGACTGGTAGCTGTCCAGAAGCGTGAAGATGTGGCCAGCTCTGTCTGATCCCGGCTCCCTCCTCGGCGACTCTATGGGAGGACACCTGATTGCTCTTTTTTTTTTTTTTTGGCAGGGTGCCTTCTGGGGACTGACTCTGGGCACCGTGCTGGGCGTCTCCCGCCTGCTCATCCACTTTGGCTTCAGCCGGCAGTGGAACTGCCTGCAGAAGAGCAACTGTCCGTCCTTTCTCTGTGGCCTGCATTACCTCTACTTCAGCCTGATCCTCCTTGGGATCTGCGTGCTCAGCATGCTGACCATCTCCTTAGCCACAGACCCCATTCCTGACAAACACGTGAGTGCTGTCTCTGGGGTGCTCTGCGCCCAATGCCAGGGTCCCAGGGGAGGTTGTGGGTCCCCTGTGAGTAGTGGCCTGTGTCTTTGGATGTTGGCAGGTCCCAGGGGCGGGGGTGTGGGGTGTGGAGTATGAGACATAGGGTAGAACAGAAGCTGTCCTTGCCTTTAAACTTAGAGGAAAGCTCCTCAGAGATGTGAGGAATTTGGCTGTTTCAAGATGCTACGTTCTGTTGGGATTCCCCAGGTCACTAACTTCAGTGTGTGAATTACTATAATCCCAGCAGGCCCAGCTACTGCCCACCAGGAAGAGATTAAGCCAGAAGGTGGGGGAGGGATGATGCTGGCAACCTCCTCCTCCTTACAAGCCCTCCCAGCCCCCCAGAAGGCAGCCCCCAATACCCCCAGGTTTTGAGGGTCTGTTAGAAAGCCTGGACTGAGACAGCTGGGTTACCTGACCCAAGAGAACAAAACTGGTGAGGGGCAGGCCTGGCTGTAACCTGGTTCTGAGGTGCCACGTCTTCACCTGCATCTGCACCTCTGGCAGGACAGGGTCTTGGTCCCCTTGGGCAGAATCAGGAGGGAGCATCTCGGAAAGTCCATCCAGTGAGTGAACAAATGGGCGAGCAGGCAAGCGAGTCAACAATCTGGGGGGTGTAGAGTCGGGGAGGGCCCTTGGAAGAAATGGAAATGAGAGGTCTCAGTCCATTTGCTGCACTGTCACCCAAGTGTCATCAGAACTGGGACTCTATCAGCAACAGGACAGGTGCAATTGGAAGGCTGCAACCCTCGGGCTCCCATCCCCACCCCCTACCCACGACCCCGGCCGACTCTCTCCTTCTCTCCCTTCAGTTTCCTTTTGCTGCAAGCAGGGAGGGTGATTGCGGGTAGGGGCAGTGAGATGGATAGAGCAGAGACAGGATGGTCACTGTCAACCCGGGATTGGCCCCCTGCCTCGGCAACACCCCCGCAGGGAGACTTCCCTGAGATGCTGGAAGCCGCTGGCTCTGTGGCCTTTTCCGCCCCTCGCATCCTCTCAGTCTTGGGCTCATGCCCAATCTCTCTTCAGCCAAGGATGTCTGAGTCTCTCCCAGCCCTGTCAGCAGCTGCCAGCGTCCTGGAGAAGGCACAGTAACTGTCCGAGAGGGAAGGGAGAACAGCGTGGGGGGAAGCAGCGTGGGTGAGTCCTCTAAACGTGGCATCCCCTGCTCCCCACAACCAGGAGAGGCAGGACACCCCTACCCCACCCCGCCAACTCATCCACGTGGGTCGGGAACAGCAATGAGGGCCCTACTTAGAGCTCATGAACGGCGCCATAGGAGCCACAGGCCAGAGGTTCCAGCACCCTAGTTGAGGCTGGGTAGCAGACTCAGACATGTCCCTTGCAGAACAAATTCAGTGTGGCAGAAGCGTTCACTTCCTTGGAGCTTCTGTGGATCCCGGTCTTAAAAAGAAAAAAAAAATCTTTTTGCTGGGTTTTGTTATGTCCCAGAGTTTCCAAATATGTTTTAAGAAGGGTGGGAGAAGGTGGAGCAGTGGCGGAGGAGGGTAAGTGACTATCCCCTTGGCCTCTGTGGAGCTTGAGCAACTGAGCATTGTCCAGGGTCAGGTGCAGCCACCCTGGGCTGTCGCAACCCTCACCGGTGTCCAGCAGAAGCTTCCACAATGTCCCCCGGCAAGCTCTGGGTTACTTCCTGTCCCACCGATCCCCACAACAGGGCCACCCCTGGGGGAAGGGCACCTCTTTCACCTACCTGCAGGAGTGGGTTTCCATTCCCAGCCCCTCACACTGGAAGCACCCCCAAGCTTATTGCCTCCAATGCCTCGCTTTACCCTGAAAGATGAGTGAGGTCCCCAGGTGGGTTGAGTTAATCCTTGGCCACTGTCTGCACGGTCACCATGGTACCACAGCTGGCACTAATGCAACCCAGAGTTCCTGGTTCATCTGCGTCACCATCCCACATCCCTCCCACCACCTGGTAGAATCTGACAACGCCACTGTCTTTCAATCCACGGGGAAACCCTAGTACCCAGCCTTGGCTGATCCTGAGCAGCCACTGGGAAAGGAGAAGAGGGAGGGGCTGGCGGTGACAACACTCTGTTCTCCCCTAGCTCTACCGGCTCTGCTGGAGTCTACGCAACAGCCAGGAGGAAAGGGTCAGCCTGGAGGGGGAGCTGCCATGGAAGAGACACTCCAAGTACCCGCTGCAGCCAGGTGAGAAGTGGGAACCACGGCCTGGGAGCAGCGTGGCAGGTGATGTGGCCTGCGCCCCACAGTGGCCTTCACTCCACTGCTCCCTCCCGGCCATTAACATTCCTCCAGGCAGAATCCCCATCTTTCATGTTCCCTGAGATGGTGACTCTAAAGGTACCCACAGGGAGTGGACAGGGCAGGGCTAGAGAGAGTAGGGGAGAGGGTGAGGTATAAGACACCTGACACACCCCTAGAAGTCAAGGTCAGGGCTGGAGCTCAGGGAGCCCAGGTCGAAAGCAGGAGACAGCAGGTGGGAGGCAGCAGCCAAGCACCCAGTGTCACAGGAATGCTTCAAGGAGGCAGGGGTGTCCACTGAGAGGAACGCTAACAGGCAAAGAGTGCTGAGGCTTGAGACCTGGCCCCAGGCTGTTCTGTGCCCACCGAGGGTGTGGTGCCCCAGGGAAGAGGCCATTGGTGTTCAGTGCAGGGATTCAAAACAGCTGGCTTCTCTTCTCCTCCTCGGAGGCGGCTGGAGATGGTCTGGAAGGACTGCCACCACCTGGGGAGGCTCTGGAGGCAGTGACGACAAGGAGGGAAGCAGCCCCATTTTGAGAGGGCACCGGGGTCTGGGAGTAGGAAAGCAAAGAATGTTCCCTCTGAGGGAAGAGGCCCCAGGGCCTCCAGAGGGCCCATGGGTAGGTTTTGGCAGCTGGGGTCAGAAGGGAGCGTCCAGGGCCACCGGGGAGGTGACCTGAGCAGCTTGGGCCCTGACGCAGATGGGGGATCAGAGGGATAATGAGATTAGTTCCCAGCAGAGGTGGGGATGAGCCCGCAGGTCTGGTGGGGGAAAGGAGGAGGCAAAGGGTCTGGCTGGAGGAGCCGGATGGACCTGGGACTCCCGCCCTGAAGACCCCATTGAACCAGTCATGTGCCTGTTGGACACCTTTCTAGAATGGGGTACTCACGATGCCCCAGGCACACCCCATGTGGTATCCTCAACTATTAGTTTCATTTTAGAGCAAGGGAAACAGGCATTGGGCAGGTACGTATTGGCCCCTGGCCCCGCATGTCACTAGTGAAAGTCAGTGGGGATATGCATGCAGCTGTTTCAACTATCTGTTTGTGTGATAGGTGAGCCTTGGGGCTCTCCAGCATCCGCCTCCCCCCCGGCCCCACCCCAAGTCCTGGAAACCACATGATGACAAATGGGACGTGGGCATTTGAGAGTTCAGTCCCAATGTCAGATGTCTGCGTCCCCCAGCGGATGGGCTCCATCTCATAGATGCCTCTCAGCCAGGCTGTGAGGACCAAGACAGAAAGAGATGGCACCAGGTATGCCACAGGGAGCTGGCCCTAACTGACAAGAGGGAGCCTTTCCCAGCTGTGCTCTACGGTTGGGCTGCTGTGCTGGAGCTGGCCGTGGTGCTGACCCACACCTGCGCAGGCCCTGAGCAAGCTGGCGCCTGCCC
The DNA here is from genome assembly GCF_030435755.1 of Ochotona princeps. Taxonomy (NCBI): domain Eukaryota; kingdom Metazoa; phylum Chordata; class Mammalia; order Lagomorpha; family Ochotonidae; genus Ochotona; species Ochotona princeps. The sequence continues at coordinate 18,704,442 of NC_080860.1, read as the reverse complement.
GCCCTGACAGCAGCCAGTGGTGGGGAGTAACAGGCCCCGCGGTTAGGCAATTTGCACTGTCTGGCCCAAGGAAATTAACAGCTGCTGCCTCAGGGTCCCCATATCTCCTTCTGGACAGCCTCTGCGAGGTGCTTTCCAGGACTCAGGGTAGCCTTTACTTGGGGCCAGCCAATAGGACTGGGAGATGGCTGGAGAAGACACTCCCTGAGAGACTGCCAGCAAGAGCAGGGCGGTATCTTCTGTCCTCTGGATGGAGGGTTGCACAGGGTCAGGGGGTGGCCCAAAGGTTGTGCCTGCTGTACAGAAACCAGCGTGTCCTCCCTGACTGTGGCCCTCCTCCCATCCCCTATGTTCCAGAGTTATTGAAGAAGGACCAGAGCTGTCTCTGGAGGACGTGGAACCTGTTCTGTGGCCTGGACCCACAGCCAGGCCCCAAGCTGGCCCCAGAGAAGGCGAAGGAGCACAAAGCCAAGTCACCCGAGGGGGCAGCAGGGCTGGCTCCGGGGGAGGCAGCCAAGAGGACTGAAGGGGCAAAGGTGCATTGCGCGTGTCCAATGCTCATGGTCAAGTGGGTCGTCCATGGCCTCATGTTAGGCTTGATCACACTTGTGATCACAAGTTTCATCTTCTACGCCTGAGCCGGCCGCAGCCCCAGGACGGCCGCGAGGGTAGGTGGGCAGAGCTGCCGTAGGCTCTGGGGTCCCCAGCATGGAGGACAGCAAGCATTTTCTCAGGGTAACCCAAAGACCAGGAACCAATGATCACTCTAATGAAAACACTTGACGGTATCCGTCAAGTATCAGCAGGCGTAAGGCCCCGCATGCCAGGCCAGAAGGACAGCATGAAGTCCACTGGTGATGACATACTATGCAAATGAGAACAGCTGTTCCCTCACGAAATGAGTCATTTTCTCCAAATGGTTCTACCGCATAAACACTGACTTTCACTTTAAATTTAATTTTGGCTTTTTATCTCTAGATATATTCTAGATATATTTGGGACTTTTTTTTTTTTTGCTTGTGTTTACTTGACTGTCACCATTCCTTTCCTATGCCCAACCTCTGTTGCTTTGTTTATCCCCTCCTCATTGTTAAGTGGCAAAGATGCGCTGTGGAAGCCCTGCCCCATCCCCTGTTCCACCCCACCAGGGTGTGTTCCTCACAGGGATGCTACGCCCAGTGCTGGATCACACAGGCCACAGAGGCATAGCCTGGACCGGGCAGAACAGGCTCTCCTCGGCTCAGCACGGGGAAGGGGATGGGGGGAGGGGTCTGTGGTAGCACCCCAGAAGGCAGGTGCTGGGCTCTCCCAAGGGCGTAGACTCCGTCACCTCAGGAGGACAGTGCCAGGAGCCTCCCCCAGGGGAGAGATGCCCTTTGGCTGACAGAGAGAAGCCACTCTGCAGGGACTCCCTAAATCTCCTCTTCCTTCCCAGACCAAAATACAAGGTGTGTGTCTTTGAGAAGTCTCCCATGCCCTGCGTGGGTCTGGGGGCAGCCAAGCCAGCATCATGGCAAAGCATGCTGAAGGCTCATGAGAACCTACTCTGCCCACACTTGTTTGATCCTCTCCTGACCGTTCTGACATGGTGCCAGCCACCGTGTCAAGCTCCACAACCGCAGCCACAAGGAACCACTCTGAGAGCGGATCACCAAGCAGAGCCATAGCTGGCTTCTCGTGTGGCCCTGCTGTTCTCACACCAGGGCAAGTGCATCATCATGGTCAAGTCATTAGAGCCGCCCTCACAGGAGTACCAGGACTCAGCACACTTCATAGGGGAAGACTGGAGAGTGGCCATGAGATCCCACTTTTACCTACCAAGCAGCGTGTGTGCTTGCTGAACACCCAACAGGGGACCAGAGGGATCCACACGTGATAAGACAAAAGCTGGGGCACCACGGCATGCCTGAGGACACGGAGGCATGGCATGTGCCTGGGCAGGAGGGTGGAGGGTCGTGCACTGCCTTGGGCTGCTAAGTATGAGAACAGCGGCCGGGAAGGTGATGGAATGGGATTTGCCAGGCTGCTGCTGCTCCTGGGAAAGAGAGAAGACACCCCCCTCGCCCACCGCCCCAGGACGTGGCTAGAGCATGTGGTGACTGAAGGGCAGAGAAAAGGAGGGAGGGGCCCCACTGACGCTCCAGCTTGAGCACGTAGAGACTGGCCACTCGGGGAGAGGGCTCCGTTTCCACAGCGTGGGTCTGAGCTGCACGCAGTAGTTCTCTGCTATCGTGGTGGTAGACTCAGTCTACTGATCCACAAACATGGGACATCAAGGTCTTTTTCCACCATGTCTTGTTTCCAGAGCCAAGTCTCGGCACTTCTTTTATCAAGTTTATGCCTGGGAATCTTGTTTTTTTTTTTTTTTTTTAATGCTATCATTAGGTGAAACTATTTTTCTCAATTGCATTTTTTTTTAGTTTGGTCTACTGCCAGCATGCACAAACACAACTAATTTCCACATTATGACCTCACATCTTGCCAACACTGCTGAACCTGATTAGCCCTGATGTTTCTTAAATGTACATCCTTGATCTATGCATATACACAGTTCCCATCTCTTTCCGTTTCTTAACCAACTGCCCTATTAGAACCTCCAGAACATGGCTGAGCAGAAGCAGCAACATATCCTGGTCTTGTTCCTGACCTCTGGGAGAAAGCAGGTTGTTTTTTTTTTTTACTATAACATTTTCAATCTAAAATATGTTTGTCAGATGTGAGATTTTGCAGTTTTTGAAATCATGTAGAGGAAGTTCCTCTCTAAAATTCCTAGTTTGCTGAACGTTTGTTTTTAATCATGGATGTCTAATTTTTGTGGAATGCTTTGATTGCATCTAGTTTTGAAAACTTATTTATTTGAAAGAGTTACAGAGAGGGAGACAGTGACCTTCCATCTGCTGGTTAGCCACCCAGATGGCCGCAACAGCAAGGACTGGGCCAGTCCAAAGCCAGAAGCCCAGAGCCCAGAGCCCTAACCACGTCTCCCACATGGTTGGTGGGGGTCCAAACATCTGGACCATCTTCTGCTGCTCTTCCTCGAAGCTGGTTGGCAGGTGGAGTTGCCAGGACCCAACCAGCACCCATATGGATGGATGCTGGTGTCACAGGTGATGGCTCTCCAAGCCACCAAGCTGGACCCCTAACTGCATCATTCAGGTGATCATGTGCCCTTTGTCCTATATTCTCTCTCTGCAACACTGATTGATTCTCTCACGTTTAACCACCCTGCATTCCTGGGGCAAGTCCTGGTTGGTCATGGAGTACATCCTTGTCATATATTGTTGGACCTGGCTTGCTAACTTGTTGAGTTTTTGTGTCTGTACTCACAAGGAACCTTTTCTAAGGCTTTCTTGCTTTGTGATGTCTCAGCTAGCAGTCAAGAGTTAGAAAAAATGCTCCCTTTTCTCTTTATGCTCTGGGAGTCTGAGAAGGATGGATTCTTCCTCCCCCCACTACCACCACCCTTAGGAGACAGTTAAGGGTAGGTGTTGTCAAGTTGGAGTTAAGGGTCCATGAAGAGGGAGGGTGAAGGAAGCCAGGCAGGGTTAAACTAAGAAGGAGCCTTACGCAGAGCTGGGCCAGAGCTGGGTCCTCACAGCAGGTTGGTGGGTGACTTGGGCCAGGGCCTGCTGTGTGAGTTGAGGGGCAGTTGGAACACCCCCCCCCCCCAGTGCCTGTTCTGCTATGGAAGGGATTGGACCTGAAACCACAACTGAGCCAGCAGCCAGCCAGTCTCTCCCTGAACAAGAAGGCCTTACTGGGCTAATCCCTTAATTCTAGTGACACCAACTCCCCCGCGTTTCCTGGCAGGGAAATGAGGGCCCCTGGGCTCACAGCCCTTCCCGAGAAGAGGCTCTGGATTGCCTGATAACCCCTATTCCGGAAGGGGTGAGCGTTCCCTCACCATCAACACCCCCCACCCCAGGAAACAAGACTACTAGCGGTGCCATGGATGAGGGAGACCCCTTCCAAGGAGCCAGGAGCCCCACCAGCTCCTGAGGGGAGTGGGGAGGAAGGCAATTAAACCGTCCCCCCACACATCCCTGCCATGCCTTACCTCCCTACTCCCACCCCGCCACCCATCCGTGACCACAGTCCTGTGTCTCGCCTTCTCTCCGCTCTCCAGCCTCCAGTCAGTCTTGCTGCAGGGAGAGAAGCCACAGGGCCAGATGGGAAGCTCTGCCGAGGGTGGATGGGATGGCATGCAGATGGGCACAATCTTACCCAGGACATAGAGCCAACCCTGCTGGCTTCAACGCTCACTCCCGGCAGAACCTTTTAGGACTGTCCCAGCCTCCCCCTCCACACACACACAGCCTCACCTGTCTGCTTCCTTCCCGTACTGCAGTATGGGAGAGGGGGCAGGACTGACTGACCAGAGACGATGAGGCCAGGGCCTGGTTGCCAGTGCATCCCAAGCTCTGGCGCTGCCTGTTATGACTGCGGCTGCGGCTGCGGCTGCTCCTGCTCCCACCCCCACTGGTGCCCAGAGCTCTGAACACACCACTGTCTACCTCCGATGGGTCCCTGGGCTCCAACGGGGAGCAGAACCCACCTTCATGCCATCCCAGGCCACGGGACGCAGACACAGAAGCAGCATTCAGACCAGAGGGAAAGACTCCTCATTTTATTCTGACACACTGGGAGGGGGCTCGCAGCAGGCGCTCAAGGCTTCCACTCGATGACTTTGATGGCGATCTGAGCCGCACGCTTTATGGCCTCGTTGTGCTCTGCCTCAAGGACCCGGAAGACATGCACGTGGGACTGCAGGTACGCACGGCCCTCGGGGGCCTCGGCCAGCATGGTGAGGGCCTTGGTGGCGTTCAGGCGCACTTTGCTCTTGACCGAGGACAGCAGCTGCATGAGTGGGGGAATGGCCTCGGCGTCCAGGGCTGCATACTTCCCTGCCGGGCCACCAGCATTGGGTTTGCTACCGAGCCTGCTGGACAGAGGGGAGCCCTCTGCCTGTGCAGTCTCTAGGGTAGGAACCACCCAGCCCCAGGCTCCTTAGTCACCTCCCCACCACCTTCTAGCATCTTCTGGAGTCTGGCTCTCAGCCCAGGCCCCTCTTCAGCTGCTGCCCTTCCTATCCCTAACAGCTTAGCCCCGTCCACTTATTTCTTCCCACCCCACATTCCAATCCTCCCAAGACAGCATGACTGTTGTTTTTAAAACGTTAACCCAGGGGGTAGGTTAAGCCACCTGCTTGCGATGCTGGGATCTCCTATGGGACTGCAGGTTCGAGTCCCAGCTGCTCTGCTTCTGATGCAGCTCCTGGCTAACGTGCCTGGAGGGCAGCGGACAATGGTCCAAGGGTCCTGCCACCCAATGTGGGAGACCCAGGTGACATTCTGGGCTCCTGGCTACTGCCTAGTCCAGCCGTGGCTGTTGTGGCTATTTGGGGAAGTGACCCAGTGGATGTCCTTCTGTCTTTCAAATATCCCCATATGTGTGTGCGTGTGTGTGTGTGTGTGTGTGTTAACGTAAATCCAGTCATTCCTTTAGGTGGCAAAACACTTGAGTTTCTCACACCCACCCACCCCCTCCAGTGCCCAGTATGGAAGGAGGCCCTGCAAGGGCTGAGCCTCAAACTAAGCCTTAACAGGACTTCACTGCAAGGCCTGGTCGGGGGGCAATATTCAGGCTAATGCCAAGGTCACCCCCCCACCCTGCCTGGATCTGTCTGGCCTCAGGGAGTCCCCGCACAGCCACCTCCGCCTCACCTTCAGTGGTCACCACGGTGTACATCAGGGCCCCGGCAGCATTGGCCTGCACCTCCGTGTCCTTGTCCCTGAGCAGGTGCACCAGGATGGGGATGACATCATACTGACACACCTGGTTCTTGCCCTCCAATGGGATGCTGGGGAGGAGAGGGGATAGTTGAGGGCCTTTTTTGGCCAGGGGTGGTGGTGTTAGTAGAGGGGCAGGAGGAGGGAGGGCAAGGCCCAGGACTACCTCAGAGGGACATAAAGGGATTCAGGGTATAAGGAGCACCTGTGCTGGCCTGGGACTGGACATAGCATAGCAGCACGATGCAGAGCAGCGGCAGTGTGAGCTTGGCTTACTGCATGACCTACTGCATGGCAGGTTGGCCATGGTTCTGAGGCTGGAGTGGGGCTGCCTCTCCTCCCCAGCTAGGGACAGAGCTCAGAGCCAGATCGTGTGTGTGTGTGTGTGTGTGTGTGTGTGTGTGTGTGTGTTGGGGTAGGGCTGTCCCTCCCCCCCCACCCAGGGACAGAGCTTGGGGCCAAATCGTATGCATGTGTGGCTGCAGAGGTCAACCTGGTGGAAAAGTCTCTCTCCCATCCTCCCCGCCCCCGGGACAGTAGAAACCCCTCACCTGATGGCGATGAGCACGCGGGCAGCCTTGCTGCGGATGTCCTTGTTGCCGCTGAGCAGCTTCTGCTTGAGGAAAGGCACAGCGCGGCTGCTCAGGGCCTCGGTGGCATCCACCTGCAGGCAGGGAGCCAGTGTGTCCAGGATGAGCTCCTGAATGTCCTCCTCCTCCCTCTGCATCTTCCACACGAGAGCCGGGATCAGGCCGCTGCGCACGATGCCCTGGGCCCCTGTCAGATGCCAGGGGCTATGAGTGGTGGTCAGAGGGGAGAGGGGCCTGCTGGGCTGAAGGGTGGGGGCTGCACAGCCACCAGGAGGAGCTGGCCTGAAGCTGACCGCGGAGGTCCCAGGGTTGCAGCCTTTGGATGCCTGAGCCTTAAGTGCCCAGGGATTTAAGCAAGCAGCAGATACCACGCCTGGGAGACACCCAGCAACTCACCACCACCCCAGTACTGGGGGAGGAGGCAGGCCCTCACCCTTCTCTAGGAAGAGCCTAGGGTGCAGGCCAGGTTCAGGACCAAAGCATGTAGGCCAGACAGCTGTGCCTGCTGCACAAGGGGACAGGAACATACGGGGGGTGGGGTCAGGGGAGGGCACCCACCCCAGTATAGCACAGCTGGAGGGCACAGGTGCCAGGCACAGCACAGGAGGCCAAGCTCCTCCCCTCCACAGGGCCCCCAGCCCCTTCCCTCCTGGGTGATGTCCACATGTGGCTGCCTGGGGAGAGAAGAACCCAGCCACCAAGAGTAGGACTAAGTCCAGGGAGGAGGCTGTGCTTTTCCCCCCTCGCAGCCCTCTGGCCTTAGCCAACCTTGCTGCTGCCCACTGCAAAATCATCTCATTGGCCAGTCCACACAGGCTCTCTTCCGCCCTCCCCAGCTATCGGAGATGGACAATTAAACAGGTTAATTAGCCTAAAGGTCTCCAGTGCCAATTAGCACAGGGGATTTCCTCTTTGAAGCCAGCACTCCAGCGTCCCTCCCTCGCACCTTCCCCGGGGACATCAATAGCAGGTGCCCCAGGGGTTGGCAGGGTTCATAGCTTCTCCCAGAGCAGCCAGGGTGGAGCATTTAAGGCACTTTCCTGTGACTTGGACTTGAAATAAAACATTAATGCACACAGTTTTCCAAAGATGCCTAGGCCTGCCCCTTCTGCTCCCCCCCCCCGTGACCTTGAACCGATTACTTAACCTCTGTGGTTCTGGCTTCCTCATCACTGTGGGTGGGAAGGCACTCCATGTGCTGTGGATTTTCACATCCGTGTAACTGGGCTGCCCCAATGTATCTCCACTACACACAAGGGCCTGACTCGCGAGTGGTGCACAAAAACCAAAGTTGCCATGGCCCCTCTCTTATCCCTCCTGTTCGCCCCTCGCAAGGGTCAGCTCATCTCTCCCAGGAGCCTGGGAGTTCTCCACCCTCCGCCATGGCCAGGTTGCTACCAGGACACACTCACCCCTGGCCCATGCTGTGCCAAAGCCTCAATCACCTGCCCACAACCCCCATATCTGTCCCACTGAGCCATGGCCTGGCCTCCCTGGTGCATACACACCACCACCACCCCCCTAGTTCACAGCAGGCAAGTGATAATTTGGCAGATGGAGGGACAGGCTACTGGGCTGGGAAACACCTGAGCAGAGGCCCCGCTCAGAGGGTGTTGAGGAAACTGGGCACCATCCACCCATCCATTCAGGACCTGCCTCACAGGCATCCAGTTCCTGACCTTTCTGGGTAATCGCAGGGTGCAGCAGCCAGGACTGGGACAGGGCATGAGCTGGGTGGTAGGACGGAGGGGAGAGAGTGGAACTTGGAGGAGGTGTCCACCCTCACTGGTGAGGAAAGGGGAGCACAGAGGAAGCAGCTGGAAGGCAGAAAGTCATGCGGCACAGACGGGGCTCTTAGGGAGAAGGTGCAAGGATCTGAAAAATACTCAGCCGCTGGCCCCGGGTTCCTTCTGAGACAGAGGGAGGGGAGTAAAAATAAAAACGCATGCCGGCCGCACCTTGTCGCTTTGCTTCTTCTTCAGCTAAAAGGAGAGTGGCGGGCCTGGCTATTTATAATCAACCCAGATCTGGGAGGATTTTGTGCACATGGAGGTGGGATGTGCAGACCTCCCCCTGCCATGATGCAGGGGGTGCGGTGCAGAAGCCCCCCCGGGCTGGGCTGCAGCCTGAGGGTCAGCGAATTGCAGGGTTTAGAGGAGACAAGGACAGAGGGGAGCCAGCCAGCATGGGGTGGCACCACACAGGCCAGGCCTGGGTGGTCATGTGCAAGTGAGACTCTCCCACCCTCACCTTGAAGAAGTGGAACAACTGTTGGAGACAGGTCACTCCAGCAACAGGGTGACGTGTATGTGCCAGGAGTTCGGGGGTTCTGCATGTGCAGGGAGGGAGGGAGGTGGGCCTCACAGAGGAGGAGGCTGTGGGGAGGGGGAGCCCAGACTAGCATGCATGGAGGCCTATGCTACAAGCCAGCCAGGAACCAGAAGGGGTCAGCATAGATCTGGGATGCCTGTGGCTTGAAACCACCTGTGGTTGAGATGTGGTCATTTCCTGGTGGGCAGAGGGGTGTGTGTGTGTGTGTTTGTGCATGCACATGCCTGTTACTCCTATACCAGCTATTCTCAGTCTCTAGGGCCCCCCTTCCTCTGGCTACCATAGAGCCCCAATAATTGTCTCCCTATTCTGCTACCATCACCCTGGTCCAGAAGGGGCAGAGGACAGAGTGCAGACCCCCATTTGAAACGCAGTGTTCGGGCCCAGTGCGGTGGCCTAGCGGCTAAAGTCCTCGCCTTGAACTCGCCGGGATCCCTTATGGGCACTAGTTCTAATCCCGGCAGCTCCGCTTCCCATCCAGCTCCCTGCTTGTGGCCTGGGAAAGCTGTTGAGGACGGCCCAAAGCCTTGGGACCCTGTGCCTGCGTGGGAGACCTGGAGGAGATTCCTGGCTGCTGGCTTCGGATCGGCGCAGTTGTGGTCACTTGGGGAGTGAATCATCGGACAGAAGATCTTCCTCTCTGTCTCTCCTCCTATCTGCATATCTGCTTTTCCAATAAAAATAAGCTAATTAAAAAAAAATAAAGGTGGTGTTACAGAGAGAGGGAGATAGAGGGGGAGGGAGAGAGATGAATCTTCCGCCTGTCAGTTCACTCCTCAAATGGTTGCGACAGTTGGGGCTGGGCCCATCTGAGGCTAGGGACTTCCTAGGGGTCTCTCATGTGAGTGCAGGGGCCCAAGCACTTGGGTCATCTTCTGCTGTTTCTCCCCCTGCACAAGAGCAGAGAGCTGGAATGTCTCCACAGGTCCTCTGGCACATGGAGCGCCTCCTGCCCTGGTTGGGCTCAGGTGACGCACAGCTTCTCTGGGTCCCTTCATGCTCAGAGCCTGCCCTTCCCTGGAACTCCAGGGTCTAAATTCAAAAACTCCAGCTCCACTGGGAGGCGGCCCCAGGCAGTGATGTGGCCTCCCTTAATCCCAGGCAGCATTGGGGTCAAGTCAGATGAACAGCAGGCAATCCCCCACCCCTTGCCAGAGGGGTTACCCCACTCTTGCATCTGGTTTTGCTCCTGCAAATGGTGGATGCCCCAGCCCCAGCCCCATATTGGTTTATAAGCTGCACACAGCCCTCTTACATGCTTGGAATCATCTTGATGATTAAGATAGCTGAGTTCAGCATGGCGGGGTGGTGGTGGTGGAGGGAGTTGGGAGAGGAGAATGCCTGCACATGTTAGAGACAGATGTGAATTCTTCTTACCCCTCCAACTCCTGCCCCCATAGTTGGCTGAATCCCTGGCCATGGAACCTGCAGCTGCATAGGAACATCTAACCCTCAGACTGCGCCCCCTTCCCTATCCAAGCTACAGGAAACAGGTGGTGCACCTGCTGGGCCAGTGAGAGGAGACATGGAGGAAGCCCCATGCACGTGCACTGTTGACCACTTTCCTCCGGGCACCTCCAGGGAGCTCTGTGCCAGCTCCAGGGTTGTGCACAATCAGCACTTGTCCAGTCCGTCCCTTAACCATGTAGGGAGCACCCTGCCCAAGTGGGCCCCGACCCTAGGCTGAGCACTGCATGTTATATCGATGGGGAAAGAAACCGGGAGGAGATATTTCACGCGCAGCCTGAACAGGGACGCTTGCTGGAGCGTCCTAGAAGCACCTGTGGGGGACAGAGGCCTCTGCAGGAGTAGACCCTGACTTCATATGAGCTGGGTCCCTCCTGGTTGCTATGAACTGGGGAGATCAGCTCCCAGGCCCGTCCCCCATTCCCTTTCCTCACAATGCAACCTCACCGTAGGCCACGATTGCTGAGTTGTTGTCTACAACGCACTGGGAGCCACAACCGCAAAGCTGACCCATGTCCCCCTGTCCCTTACGGCACCCACCTCACCGCTCTACGCCTTTAGGGTTTCCCAGAGGCGACAATCCGGGGAAGCAGATGCTACGAACCTTACTCTGCAAATAACAAGGCAGAGAAAGAGAGAGAGAGAGAGAGAGAGAGAGAGAGAGAGAGAGAGAGAGAGAGAGAGATGGGGGCAGGGGGCAGTCGGCGAAACAAGAAGCGGCTGGGCTGGCTTCGAACCCCCAGGCCCAGAGGAAGGCCAGCAGGATCGGCCACGATGGGAGGGTGGGTGGGGATGGGACCGGGGCCCATGGCCGCGCTCAGGCTCACTCTCCCGCGCCGAGAGAGGCACAGAAGGGCGAGCGGGTGGCGGGGCGGGCGGCTCGGCCTCTCAGGCGCGGCGGCGCAGTCGGGGAGCGGTCGGAGCGGGCAGCCGCCAGAGCGGGCAGCAGGCAGCGGCGTGCGGGACTGCGGCACGCGCCAAGCCGCTGCCCCGCCCCTCCCCGCCTCCACTGGACAGCTCCGACGTCCGTCTGCCCGCCCGTGCCCAATGCGCAAGCCAGCCGGAGCCCGTGGCGGAGCGGCGGCGCCCGGCGCGCGTGGTGCCCGGCCGGGCGCGCGGCCCCCGTCCTCCCCTCCTGCCCGCGGTTGGCCTGGCAACGAGCTGCGCTCGCGGCTCCGCCTCCTGCCGGCGGCAGCTCGGCGCGGCGACGGCGGCGGGGCTCGGGGCGGGCGGACCCGCGGGCGGGCGGGCGGCGCGGGAGAGGGCGGGCGGAGGCAGCCAGGCCGGCCGGCCAGAGCGTGTGCGCCGCCCGCGGTCCGGTCACGTCCCCCCGCGCCTGTGTGCTGGCCCGGCGCTCGCTCGCTCGCTCGCCGCCTCGCGCCATCCCGGCGCTCCGCCCGGAGCAGCTGATGCCCGGTATACCGCGACCCTGCTGAGGTAAGTGAAAGCGGCGGTTCGGTGCGGAGCTCAATCCGAGAGGGGTCGTGGGGGCGCGGCCCCCGGGCGGGCGTCTGCCGCACCGCACCTCCTCAACCCCCTGGGGCCTTTGTGTTGGGGATCTGCCAGGGGGGCGCAGCGTCGAGGATGCCCGACCCCGGGTTGGGGGAAGGTGGCGGCTGCCCGGTTGCCTGCTCTGTGGGCACGGGAGGAAGGAGGATGGGTGGCCCCGCGATCCCCCATAGCAGGTGCTGCTGAGGGGAGGAAGGCGCGTCGGGCCGAGCAGGGCGGCTGCCGCGGGCCGGGGGTGGATGGGCAGTGGGTAACAGCCGTTCGTTCCGCGGTGGCCGGGGCGGACCTGCCGGAGCGGCGCCCCGAGGCACCGGTCTCCCTTTAGGAAGGTGGGAAGGTGGGATGACAGGGAAGGCGGCCGACTCCCCGGGTGGTCGAAGCACCGGCCGCTTGACCCCCTCCTGGCTGAAACCGAGCAGAGGAGGGCCGAGGAGGGAGGCCTGGGATTCTGGGGACGGACGGCTCGCAGTTGTCGGTCATTGCTCTGTGGAATGAGCAGGTTCCTCGGAGGCATATAGATCGAGAGACTAGAGTATCGACTTGCTGCGATTGTCAGATGTTCCTAGCTCGATATCCGCGCCCCCCCACCCCTCACCAAAGGCGGTAGGGATGTTTGGAGGAGGGGGTAGGGAGGGCTGTTAAGGCCTCAGGGGCTGGGCCTTAGTATCCTGCGGCGATCAGGGTGGGGAAGGAGGGGGGAGGCAGTTGCTGAGCCTTTTCTGGGTGATGGTGGCAGAAATCCGCCTAGGCCGAGAACTGGGGCTTCTGCTACATGGATGGGGGTGGGGTGGGGTGGGGGAAGGATGGGAAGGTTGTGCCAGGCTCGAGACCTGGGTCCCCTGGAGTGGGCATTCTCAGGGTAGGGAGAGAGACCTGCCTAGTCGGTCGGTCTGCCTGGTTTGGGGGATACAACCTCACACCACCTGCTTCTGTCTTGCCCAAGTGATTTCCTTGCCCTGGGGACCCAGGGCCGGTTCTCCTGGCCCTGTCTAGAAGAGGCTCCTTGGCCAAATGCAATTAAATAAATAGTTACTGAGTGCTCGCTTGCCCACCATCACTACCAGCATGGGTCTGGCGCTGGGGCGTACTGGGTGTGAGTGGTAGACTGGGCTTGCCCTCCAAACCAAGGGGAGTGCGGGAGAGGGGCAGGGGAGGGACTATGCTGTGATAACCCAGAGACCTCAAGGAGGTGCCAGGGTCTTGGATGGGGGATTGTGGGCACTGTGACATTTGAACTGGAGCTTTGAAGGACTTGAGGGTGGGCAGAGGAGACAAGGGGCACAGAAGATGCCTGGTCAGCTGGGTCTAGTGGGTGCCTGGTGTGTGATTAGGAAGGAGGAGGAGGGGGAGGTGTGGCGGGAAAGGCAGGTGGGGCTGCCCAGCCAGGGAAGGTGGGGGTGGCCTGCAGGTGCCGGGGAGGCCGTGTCTGTCTCAATGTGTATGGTGGCCTCCTTGTTTGTCAGAGGGGTGCAGTTCTGTAACCCCTGTGAGCTGGGGAAGCCTTGTGTGTGGGGGGGGCTCAAAAAAAAAAAACCCTTGCAACCTTTGATTGCTTCCTGTCCAGGTGCCTCACCCCTTGGGCGGGGCCCAGGGTACTGGGTGCTGGGCTGACCGGGGCTGGATGGAGCTGCCTGTTTTGGAGCACTGTGCTTAGCTGGTGACCGTGCCTTTGGGTGGTGGATGCTGGGGAGTGGCAGCCATGGCTGCCAGGAAAGAGTACGTCTGGGGTGGTGTGTATGGGGGAAGGTGAGGGAGCGTCGGGCCTAGCCACGCCTGGTTGGATGAAGCGTGAGCCTTCCCGTGTGTGCTTCCTCCTGCGGGGATGAGGAGGTACTGGCATTTGGTCTGAATTCATCCCGTGTGTTCCTCTAACAGACGTCTCTGTTCTAAGACAGAAGCTGAGTGAGCTGTGGGGGTTGGGTGGACGCTGTCCCCTCCTGCCCTGGAGCTGTTCCCTGGCTTCTGAGGACGCTGTCACCTGCCCTCGAAAGGGCTATATACTCCTTGTCTGTGGGGCATGTCTGGATGTGTGGATGACACTGGGTGGCCCTGGGACAAGGCTGCCCTGTGCTGGCCTCAAGCCTCAAGACACTGGGTGGCTGTAAAGGTATGCCTGCCTGTGCTGACCGTGGCTATCCCCCAGCAACCCACTGCTGTCCCGAAGCTCCCTGAAAGGACAATAGAGGGGCCGAGCTTCCCAGGGTAGCCCCTGAGCTCCATGCCTGGTTCCAAGCACCAGGTCAGACACTGGGATCAGCCCCAGGCAGGAGCCTGGAGCGAAGGCAGGCTTGCAGTTTGTATGGACAGACGGGCCATCTCAGAGCCTGCTCGTCCTCACCTTTTAGACGGAGCCAGCCCTCCATTAGCACCCAGGAAGCAGAACCCTCATACAATGCCTGCATCTGTGTGTTCACTCAGTTAAGGTGTGCCAGCACATGCCGCATGTCAGGCGCTGTGCCAAGGCAGGGGTGGGAGGATAGGGACATGGCACCTGTTCACATCCAACAGCAAAGGCCATCGGTCACACCCATGTACTTGAGTGCCAGGTAGGATGAGCACAGGGCATGGTAGACCCAAAAGCGAGAGTTGGGGCGGAGTGGGGGGGGGCAGAGTGGGTGGTGCTGTGAAGTAAAAGAAGGGCAGTATGGCTGATGGTGGACGAGAGAGCCCCCAGGAGAGGGTGGCATGTATAAAGGCCCGAAGCAGACAGCCCCACCTGGGCTCCAGGCGGCACTCCAAGGCCAGGGAGAAACTGGACTGGAAACAGAGTGGTTAGGATGAGAGACTATTGAAAGACTAGCAGGTCTGGCCTGCTGATGTAGAAGAGGCAAGGATGGTGTATAGACCTTTGGCCTGAGCCTGCGGAAGGACTGGCTTTGGCTGAAAGGAAGATTTTGGAGGTGGGAGGAGAAGGTTGCTTTGTGAGAGGTGGGGAAAGAAGAAAGTGAGGTCTGTGGCTCTTGTTGATGTCTGCTGTCTGGCTGTGACCATCAGGGTCAGAACAGGTCTCAGGGCTTTTAGAGAAAGGGATTGGAAAAAAAACTGGCCAGTGAGTGAAGGGGCAATGCCACCAGGACGGGGGGAGAGCATTGGGAACAATTTGCCTGGGGACCAAGCTGTATGGTTGGGCAGGCCACAAAATTTATGGCCCCCCTTGCTAAAGAGTTGATTTGTCAATACGGTGATGGCAGGTACAGGGTCCTGTGGGACCATTCAAGTGCTTACCCCTGAAGCCACCAGTGATGGCTGGGGCTGTGGTGGGCCTCGCAGAGGTGGGGGTGGTGTCCCCTAAGTGGGTCCTAAGGCCTGTCAGTCTGCTGCCCACACCTCACTCTGTTCTTCCCTCAAGACACTAGGGCTAGTCAGAATAGCCTGTAGGCCTCCTGGCCCAGAGAGCCCCGAGTGCCCACTGTAAGCTGTCACCGCCCTTCCCCAGCCCCCTCCCAACAGCATCTGGCATGGACTGTACCAGCCCAAGGCCAGCAGGGCCAGTCACTCCATGAGACAATGGCTTCCTTGAATTCGCCTCTTTTCCAAAGGAACCTGCTGCCTCGCACAGTTTTGAGTTATTTTGCTTCTAAATTAAGGTATAACTCTCTTTTAGAGACGTCCCTGGAGAATCTACCCTAAAGTGCTACAGCGCAACTGTTAGCAGCCACGGCACAGGGTGGAGCCTTGGAGACACCAGCAGGCCCGGTGCTCCCTCCAGCAGCCTCACCAAGAGCTCGGCCAAGGCTCTGAGGCCCTCCACGGGTAGCCCCTGCCCCTACTGCGGAGCCACCCTCTGGCCATGGGGATAGAGAACTGCCAGGACAGGTTCCCTCAACTTTAGCTCTGAGCCCCCTCAGCCAGGTTGGTTGGCATGAGTTATGCAGGCCCAGTCCCCCGGTGTGCTGGTCCCACCCCCTACTCCCCACATCCCACATCCACAGGTGTTTGCAAGAAAGGGCAAGAAGGAGCCCACTCTGGACTGTGTGGCCAGGTGTCTTCCCAGGGCCCTTCCACATCCCATTTTGCTGGGGAGGACCCCTGGCCCCTCTACTTTAGAGCTGAGAGACTCCAACCAACCCTGGCTCTGTGCTCCTGGTTGGTCCCCAGCAGGGTGGCAGAGAAGGCATGTCCACACCTGCTGAACTAGAGGCAGACATGGTGACCACAGCCACCCCTGGCCATTGGCATCTAGCCTTCCTGTTTTCCAGAGAGAGGCAGTGTGGCAGAGAGGGGCAAAAGGTTGGAACCACCCTATTAGGACTCCTGTTTCCTTCTCTTTAAAATGTAGGGGGGGGGCGGGGCGGGGGCGGGGGGCTGACAGGCATGGGCTGCAAGGCCACTTCTGCCCTGATCCTCCTTGCCCGCTGAGGGCCCGAGGCTCACTGCCAGGCCCAGCTCCTGTTGGCCACACAGTCCAGGGGCTGTCCTTGCATTTTCCCAGTTTCTATCTGAAGCCGCCTTCCTCGTGTGTCCATGTGCAAGGCCAGCTTCTCTGAGCGCCCGCTAGCCCCAGTAGCTGCTTGCTGTCATCACTCACGGCCCCAGGGTCACCCACAGCAAGGGTTCCCACCTCTGCTGACCACACCCCCTGGCCAGGACAGTGTCCCCTCGGGCCACGGTAGAATCTAATGTTCAATCGATACACAGGTGGTGGTTCTGTGCTGCCCCTCTGCTGGACCTATACTTCAAGTCGTTAGGACCCCCGTTCATACATCTGCTCCCAAGAGAGGCCAAGATGCTGTCAGGTTCAAGTCCCCTCACTGCCCAGTAATGGAGACCCCCATGGGTCACACTGTGGGCCCTGGCTCGCTTGTCTCATAATCTCTGAGCTGGGTCAAGGGCACATAATAGCTCTGGAGCTACAACATGGCTGAGGGGGCAGTGCTGCTGAGTGGTGTCTGCCCTGCGGGTCTGGGAGGCAGGATTTCAGGGACCAGTCCAACCCCTATGCCCTCCCTCTGACCTGTCAGCTTTAACTCACTCCCTCTCTCCTCATATGCCCCCTCCCGTAGGGCCTTCCCAACCAGCATCCTCGGGGCTCAGTCCCTGCTTCTCTCACTGCCTGCAGGTGCCAGGCCAAAGGTAGCCTTTCTATGTTGAGTGAGTGAATCACCAAATGAATGAGTTAGTGAGCCAACTCCTGGGTCTAAGCCTTGGACTGGTCTGGAACTGGGAGACCAGATGACTGCCGAAACAGGATGCTGAGCTCAGTTTTGGCTGTAGTTGTTGTTGCAGGAGTGGGGACGGAGATGGTTGCAAGGTGAATAAGCTCCAGGCTCTGTATCCTGTAGGTACTCCATGCTCTCATCCAGACTTGGCCATGAACGTGGGACCAGGAGATGAACTGGGGAAATGCTTCCATGCCATAGGAGGGGCCCCCTGATGACTTCCTTGACCAAAGACAGGCCTGGACTCGCATGGAAGGAGTAGCTGGGCCTGCTCAGGTGGCATTGTCCCCATTGCCTCCTGTTCCCGCACCTATGCTAGAGTGTGGTCAGGCTGGAGTGGAAGTGGCCAGGCCCGGGAAGGAGCAATCACCATGCTGAGGGGAGAGAAGCTACTTGATACTGACCGTGGCAGGCATCTTTGCCTGCCTCTCCCCCATGTCCTCCAACCTGAGCTGCCCCGGCTGCACGTGGCTTCGGTCCTGCCTGCCCACGTGACTGCCTGCTTTGCTCCCTGTGGGCCCGTGGAGCGGCTGCTGTGCCAGTCCCCACTGTGGGGAGCATGGGTGCGAGTGGCCTGTCCCCAGGCCGGGCTTCCCTTTAGCACTGTCGCCCCCTTGCCCGCCCCATTACCTCTGATATGCTGTGCAAACATATTTCTCGATAAAATGCTGGGAAGAAAAATAATTAGAGTGTTGCCTCCATTATCCAATTTCTGATTAATCAAACTCTCTTTGTCCTCGGCCAAAATCTATTCATTTCCCTTAAACACTGGGCCAGTGCCAGCCATCGATTTCCTCTATGATAACACCACACAGGCACGCACACATTCCCGGCCCTGCCTTGGGCTAGGGTGGCAGAGGGCACTGGCAGTGCTGCCCTCGATACCTGGGCAGTACACACCTCCTCACCTCCTGCTGGGGGCCTCCCGGCACCCCCATCCCTGCCTTGGACCCTGGAAGCATATGGCTGGACTTGCTGTTGAGGGTACCACTTTGGCATTGTTGGACCCCAAGAACTGGAGTAGAGACTGCAGCCCCCAAGGCTCTGGAAAGGCCAGGGTTTGTGAAGCGTTCCTGATGTTGGTAAGGGAGGAGTAGAATGGGGTTTGTAAGGGGCTGAGGAACTGGGAGGTGTTGGCGGACAGTTGGGAGCACACTTTCAGCAGCAGCAATGCAAGCCCAGTGCCGAAGAGGGTATAGAATGATGGGGACATCTTGGCCCCTGGGCCTGGGGCAACATATGGGTTGACCAAGTCCAAGTGCATCTCCTTGGGTCTGTCTGAGGTAAGTCCAACAACATTTCCAGAAAATCTGTGGCTGCCTCTCCCCACCAACAGTGTACTATGGTGGCCCACCTGTCTCTTGATCATTACAAGGGGCTGGGATTGAGTTGACAGCACCAGCTGAGTGCCAGGTCCCTCCCCAAGACACTTGGGATCCCGTCAGTGAACAGCCTGGTCTGTCTGAGCACCTCTGTGATGCTGTGAGCACAGTAGGGCCAGGGTCACACAGTATGTTGGGGGCCATATTGGAGAGGACTGTGGCTTAGGAGTTTGCATTCATAAATGGGAATGGGCAAGGTGACCTCCAGAAGAGGGGAGAGCTGAGCCACTGCCTGAGGGTGGGGTGGGGTGGGATAAGGGAAAGGGGAGGACCGTGCAGAGGCCCTGAATAGGGAGCACACTACACAGCCAAGACTCTGGGCAGGGGGCTGGGGGAGGCCAGAGCAGTCCTGGACCCTGGAGCCTGGAGCCTGGCAGGACCCTAACTTTCTCTGATCCCCAACTGCTAGCAAGGCCGAGCACAGGGCTGGGGAGGCAGAGGAGAGGTCATGTGCTCACGGCTGCATTCCAGACAAGGCTAGACCCCAGAGTCGGGAGGACAGCCGAGGGCTCCCCTGAGGCCAGCCCGCTCCACGTCCTGTGCAAGGAAGGCAATGTGCTGGGGATGCCACGGTGTCTCCCCACACAGGTCCCCTCCATAGCAGTACAATGTCGCCCAGCATCCAGCAACTCACAGATGCAGTCCTGCCTGACAGCTGTCCTGAGCCCTCAGAGCCCTTCCCTGGAAATGCCAGGGCTAAGACACAGAAACCCCCAGTTCAGGACCTGATAGAGGGGGGCAGGACTGTTGCAGGTCAGAGTCTCCCCAAGGGTGGTCTCCTTGCAGCTGGCTGCCTGCCAACCCACAGTGCTTGACAACATGCACATCCCTGGGCTTTTCTTGAGACCTGGGGCGGGGCCCAGGAGTCTGCTCTTTCTTTAAAGCCTCCAGCTCCCTGGCTCAGCAGCCTCACAGTTGAGTCTGAGTGTGTGGAATCCAGCTGTGGGGGGTGGGGTGCAGAGAAGGGAAGGGAGCAGGTGCAAGGTGCCACTTACCTTCCAGGGCATCAGGAAGGAAGCTGGACCCTACAAAGCCCTCACCTGGCCTGGATGGGGGTGGGGGGATAGGAGGAGGGGATGGCAGGGAGCAGGGAATTATTGGTGTACACACAGTTGGCAGTGGCCTTTGAAGGGCAGTGAGTAGCCAGGAGCCTGGGTCACCCCAGCGTCCCTGGGTCATGACCCCTCTGACTGGGCTGCTCCTGAAGGCCCCACTTTCTTCCTTGCCCCTCCATCTCTGTAAGTGGAAGCTCTCCCTATTACTGATTTATTTACTCCTGGCCCAGAGACATCAGTCCAGCCAGACTTCCTCCTGAGTCAGTGTTTTCCTTGGGCAATGCTGTCACCTCATTAGGGCGGCTTCAGTGGCCACAAGCCAGAAGACTGTTGCGTGCTGGAAGGTGTCCGTTAGCCAGGACAGCAGCACGGAAGGTGCCCCCTGCCCACCTTTGTCCCCTCCTTTGAGCTGAGGGACACCGGACGTCCAACCAAGGCAGAGCCATTTGTCTGGGCTGAGGCCTGTCTGCAGCCAGGGGTGGCCAGTGGCCACCGTGTCCTTCCTCCTGCTCATGTAACTCTGGCTTCAGAATAGCCAGGGTTCTTGCGGGGAAGTGAAAGAAAGTGGGCTGCAGGTGTCAGGTCCTGTGGTCGGCAGAGCACAGAGAAGCTAATCCAGTGGTCTGGGCCTAATGCCTGGGGAGGGACCACAGGCACGCATCCCCCAACCCCAAACACTTGTGCTTGTCGAAGCCACAGAGGAGCCTGGCAGAAGCCTTGGGGCACAGATCCCCTACCCGCTCAGTCATCTGCACCCACTCTGCCCTCATGGCACAAAGCCTGTGTCCGTGGCAGGCTGACTGCTGCGGCACCCCCCTGCCCTCTGCCCATGCCTTGCCCCTAAGCCAGCTGTGTCTGTCCCAGACCTGTGAAGGAAGGGAGTTTCCTCTGAGATGCAGGTGGATACTCCAGGGAGCCTTGGTGAGGACCAGGTGTGGCATGGGCAGGATGTGGCACTGGGAGACAGCCTGATGACTGTGCCCCCTGGCTTCTGTTGGCGAAAATGACCTGAACGTCACCCAGGGCTGCGCTGGACCGAGCAAGAGCTATGAGAGCAACCTCAGAGCCCAGGCCCTGGCCCCCTGCACACTCCGGCCCGTGGAGGCGTGCTCCTCTGTTTCAAGCAAGAACCAGATGCTTGCATGGTGTGTGTACTGTCTCCCAGGATTCCCTGCTATAGCTCCTTCTTGATAGACTAGCCTGCCAGCTGGTGGTCCCAAGCTTGACTGCAGCCTTGGGTTATTATTGGTGATTAGAAATGGGTTTGTAATGGTGCCCACGGGGTAGACTTTATGTGTGTGTTGTGGTGGGGGGTTGGGGTTTATTTTTGGCATAAGCTTATGTCCTGCCAGGAGAGGCCAGCTGAACCCTCTGCTCGCCCCCTCACACTGGGCAGAGTCCATGTCACCGCCATTCCCCGAGAGGTGCTGTCTAATTTTTTCAGCAAGATGTGAAGTGGCCAAGATGTGAAGTGGGTCGGGGAGGCTAGAGGAATGCTGGGGGCTGAGGAGAGCAGAGGGGTGGCCAGGAGAAGCTGGGTAGGGAGAGGAACTGGAAACCACTGTGTCTGGGAGCCGTTGGGAGTAGCCTGCAGCTTGGGGAGGAGCAGGGAGAAGCATGCTTGTGAAGCCAGGCAAGTGACAGGAGAGGCAGGAACAGGGCAGAAGTGGCACATGGGCAGAGGAGGCCCCAGGAAAACCTAACTGAGCTGGGTCCCCGAGTCCACCAGGGTGTGAGCCCCACCCCCAGAAGGTCAACAGAAACCCCAGGACCTGCTGCAGTAGCCTGCAGTGTGACCCGTCCCCTGCAGGCTGCCGGGAGAGGTCACATCAGGTAACGTGCTCACAGGGGAGGGCCGGGAAAGTGTCTGAGCGCGGAACAAGACTTGTTTGGTGTTGATCCATCTACTATCCATCTGTGCCGCAAACCTTCCACAGTACTAGCTTCCAGGGAAGCCAAGCTAGCGGCTGGAGGAGAGAGGACCACGCAGGAGCCCAGACGAGCCCATGGCGGGGTTGGGGAGACCAAACGCTCAGGAGGCGGCAGCCTGGGCCGGTGTGGTCAGGGAAGGCGCCAGCAGCCATGAGGCTGAGAAGGGCTGGGCTGCGGGCATCCATCTCTACATCTCCTCCCGGGTGAGGCCCAGTCCCAGTGCCAGGCCTGCCACACACCGCACCTGCTTCAAGGTCACAGGGCCAGTGGTCAGGCAGCCCTCAGCAGGAAGACAGCTCTCCCAGAGTCTCCAAGTGGACAGTGTCTGCTGGGCGTGGGGTAGGGAGGAAGGAGCAGGCCACTGTGGCTGTGGGGGTGGGAGACAAAGCTGAAGCGACCGGAACCTGGGTCCTTGTGGGGTTGACAGGAAGGAAGGGTGGGGCCCTGTCCCCAGAGGACAGTT
Source organism: Ochotona princeps (assembly GCF_030435755.1). Taxonomy (NCBI): domain Eukaryota; kingdom Metazoa; phylum Chordata; class Mammalia; order Lagomorpha; family Ochotonidae; genus Ochotona; species Ochotona princeps. The sequence continues at coordinate 18,682,765 of NC_080860.1, read as the reverse complement.
CCCAGAGGGTGCGGTGTCCCCATCCCATATCTAGTCACTGGCAACAAGGCAACCAGGGGCTCTTATCTGCTCCGGAAGATGTGGCCTTCTAGTCCAAGAATACACATCATATCAAAAACCTAAAACCATCAGCCTCTTCCTGCTGACAGCCACCCTGGAGACAGGGGGTTGAAGAGGCACCAGGAGGGAGCTGGACTAGAAAATGTCTAAGGAGCCATGTCTGCGATGTCCACCACATCCTGGTGGGGCAGGAAATATGGCTCCATGCCCTCCCAGACAAGTTGGGCACCCACCCTGCTCTCTCAGCCCGTGGGGGCCATGTCACTGCTGGCCATGGGGAGCCTCTTTCAGAGACCCTGAGGTTTCAGCAATGGGAGCAGCTCTCATGCATGGTCACGGTTTCCAGGTGGCATCCCCCCAGAATGCACACCAGCTCCTCTCTGTGCCATCAGCACTGGGCGTCACCCAGGCCCCTCAGTGTCACCAGAGGGTTCTCTCACTGTTGCCCTTCTCTCCCACGGTCCCTGTGTCCTTGTCTCCAGGTCAGTGGTCTTGATGGGGAATGACCTGGCTGCCTTATTAGCACAATGCAAGCCACTGGCACATGTGCGCTCTCTCTCTCTCTCTCTCTCTCTCTCTCTCTCTCTCTCTCTGTCTTTGTGTAGTCACCTCCCCTACTCCCACCCTGTCCTGTCCACTCGATTCTGGGCGAGCACAGTCTCCACGGTGGCATGCCTCGGGCCAGGACATGTGTGCTGGGTCATTTGGGAATGAATGGGGAAAGCAGTGGAGGGTGCCCTGCAGCAGAAGCCACCAGAACAGACCCAGCCAGTCGGTGACCCACTTTTCTGAGAAACAGCCTCTGGGGAAGGGGGGAGGCAGTACTGATAGCATAGCCCAGGAGCCCTGGTCCCCTCCTCATCACCTCCACCCCAGGAGTCCCAGCATAGAGCACCTCTGGGCCCAACTCCGGGTGGACCTGCAATCCCAGGAGACAGTGGACACAGAGCCCTGCTTCTTAGCTCCCAGGGTGGGCAGCCACCAGGCCGGAGGGTTGGCCTGAAGCCACAGTTGTTGGGTGGCACCAAACCTCCCCATGAGGAAGGCAATCCTTTTTTTTTTTCTCCCTCAATCCTTTTCCTTCCAGGAGAAAATCCCAGTTTGGTGCCAATGGGGCTCTAACACCCTCCAGCAGGTGCTAATCCCTGTTGTTTAACAAACAGCAAGTGGGTGCCCTCACCTGGCCACTCTGCCTGCAGTAGGTCCTGGCCAGCAGCAAAAGCAGATCCTTTGCACTGCTCTCCAGTCCAGGTGCCTTCTATGTACAAGCCACTCTGACTGTCCATTTAGTTACAACATAGGGACCAGCATTAACAGTGCTGCGGCATGGGCTATCACTTGCAGTGCTGACTTCCGCTATTTGAGAGTCAGATGCAAGTCTTGGCTGCCCCGCTTCCTGTCCAGCTCGCTGCTAATGAGCCTGGGAAGAGAGCAGAGATGGCTCAAGAGCCTGGGAGACCCAGGCAGCGTTGCAGGCTCCTGGCTTTGGCCTCGCTCCCGCCCCAGCCACTGTGGCCATTTGGGGAGTGAACCAGCAGTTGTGAGCACGCTCGCTCATGCTCTCTCTCTCTCTCTCTGCCTCTCTGCCTGCTTGCCTTTCAAATAATAAAGAAGTAAGTCTTTAAAGAAAAAAAAAGTTAGGATATGAAGTTCTTTCTTCGAGACATCTGTTTAGTAAAAAGGCAAGTCTATTTAAAGAAAAACGCTGAGTAAATAACAGGAGGAGGTGCCCAGACACAGCCAGGTTGGACAACTGTCAGGGATGCTGGTGGGGCTGGGCTTCGGCGGGCGTGCAGGGTAGGAGGTTTGGTTGAAGCCAAGCCTTGCAGATTCCCAGCCGGTGACCCTGAGAAAGTCATCCCCCGCCTCTCCAACCTTGGCTTCCGCATTGTCTGCAAAGTCGTGGCTGGCAGGCACCTGGGGCAGGAGCAGGAGGATGCAGGACAGAGGCCCATCTGTGCCCTGGGCCTTTCCAGCCAGCCTCTGCCCCCACTCCAGCCTCCTTCCTGTCCCCACAGTGGCCCACGGGAAAGCAGAGCTAGGACCCAAAGCCCTCCCCATGACCCCATCATGCCCCCCCCCGGAGTTGGCAGCTGTCTCCTATCATTCCTTAAAAAAACAATCAAATGTATTCATTCATTTGAAAGGTAGAGTGATAGAAAAAGAGTGAAAGATCTTCCATCCACTGCTTCATTCCCCAAATGACTACAGTAGCCAAGGCTGGGCCAGTCTGGAGCTACATCTGGGTCTCCCGTGGGTGTGGGGGTCCGCGTACTTGGGCCATCCTCTGCTGTTTTACCAGGGGCACAAGCATGGAGCTGGATCAGAGGTGGAGCAGCCAAGACTTGACTTGGTGCTGTGAAATGGGATCCCGGGAACTTTACCCAAATCCCCCTACAACGCTGGCCCCTGTCCCTGATCATCCTGTAAGGAGGCCGCTGGGACGCTGGCCTGTGCCCAGACCCTCAGGGTGATGTGTGAGGGATGACACCACCCAGAGCTATGGCTGGAAAGGCGGAACTCGCTGTCATGATGCCGGGGTGTCTGAGGAAGTCCCCTTCATACCAAGCAGAGAATGGGAACAGGGGAGGGGAGTCAAGAGGAGCAGCACAAGGGACTCTTCCTCAGGGCTCAAGGCCGGGCCACGGGCACTGAGGAGAAGCCCGCGCGCGGTATCAGCCCCAGGTGGAGGGCATGATCCCGGGGAGCTGGCAGCGTGGAAGGACAAATGGGGAGGCCACAGGCATAGACTTTGTCTGGCCTTGGTTCCTAAAACAGACACGGTGGGGGCTGACACAGGGGTGTCAGTGCCCAAAGACGGGGAGATGGGGAGTGAGGGCAACAGCAATACTGGCCCCCTGGAAAGCATGGGGAGCCCCTCCTGAGCCACAATGCAGTCACATGGGAACAGCTCATGAACACCCTCTCCTATGGGTCCAGCGAGTCCCAAACCCAGTTCCTGCCAACTGAAGCATAGGCTGACTGTGGAGTGTGGCCCACAGGCAGGGAAGGGCCTCTGCTGGCTGGCCCACACCCTTTAGTCTGTTCAGCTTGCCACAGAGCAGCCCGGGGGTGGGGATCAGGGTAGAGCAGATGGTGGAAGGTGTCTGAATAAATGGTGAAACAACAGTGCCCAGTCACAGCCCTGTTCGGGCATGCCAGGCGGCTTAGACTCCAGGGACATACTGAGCATAGGCAGCCATTGTGGAGTGGTACCGGCTCATCCATCACTGATGGGGGCTCTGACTCCAGCTACCACCCCCAGCATGGACCCCAGTGCTGGGACTGAGCATATTCCAGGCCCAAGCCTGGGGTACAGATCCAGGGCATCTCAGGGGTGCCTGGGAGTACTGTGGGGTGCAGAGGGTGCAGCCTCACTCTGCCTGCCAGCCTATGACCAGGGCTGCCTGTCCCTTCCTAAGGTCCTGCTCCATCTAGGTGGCCTCTGTTTAGGCCTCAGACATGACCACAACCCTCCCTGCATTCACCATCTGGGTATGAAGCCACCTCCATCAGAAGGCTAAACTGTCCCTCCCCGTGGTGGGTCTTAAATCATTGCTCCATTGGTGGCTGCCCTGGCCCAGTGTGGGGCAGGTTCTTCAGTGGGCATGGAGCCAGGGGTCTGGGCAGGGGGTGGAGGGCTGCTGCATCAGAGGACATGGACCTGGCAATGAGGGAGCTGGTCTATAAGCGGCAGAGTGTTGCGCCCTAGAGTCGCCTTGACATCGCCTGGCTTGGGCAGTGACAGCTGTGAGACTCTGGCAGCCTTCCTCCACCTTGGGGATCTCACTCTGCACTGGCCACTGTGGAGGAGGCCCCAGGAGAGGTCAGAGTGTGGGGGCAGATCAGAGCTGGCACTCCCGTGGCCTGGCTGTGCCCTGGTGGACTTGGGAGGTGTGTTCTGGGACCCATGTGCCCTCTGTGGGCCCAGCCTCCAGGGATCCCAGGCCATGGGGACAGGCTCAGGCCAGGAGTAGGGGGCGCAGTGACTCCTGATGTGCAGAATCCCCAAGAGAAGTGGGCGCACTAGTCCCTCCCGGCTGCCCTGGCTCAGTGCTGTCAGCCAATGTCAGTTACGGGAACAGGCCAGAGGGCCTCTTCTAGGGGAAAAGGCACAGCATGGCATAAAGCCAAGCTGGACTGCCAGGGGGTGGGGCCTCATGGGCAGGAAAGGAGGCTGTTAAAGGGGGTGACCCATGCATGTGTTGAGGGGCTCGACTTGAGACCACCAGAAGTAGGGAGCTTTCAGTTGAGGGTTTCCTGAATGGGCTTGAGTTTGAGAAGCACACCTTGGCAGTTTGTGCATAGGTGAGTCAGGGAGATGTACTAGGAGCCAAGGGGGAGCCTCTTGGGAACCTATGGCCTGTCCTACCCGCCTGCCAGACCCTCGGGTGCCCTGAACACCACCCTGATCCACACAGCAACTGCTTCATCACCAGACAAGGTCTGTTGTACAACCCACCACCTCCTGCACCTGCCAGCCTCAGCCCTTGCCCACCTTGCCTCGCTGTCATCTGGACATACAGGAGCCAGTAGCCCAAGGGATGTCAGTCATACATAGGATGGGTCCCACACTCCCTCCTCCCCAAGCCCTGGTTGGCTGTCGATGAGCCCTTCCAGAGACCTCCTACTGCCCCCTCAAGTCCCATCCTGTCCCTTGGCTGGCCGCAGGGCCTTTGCAATGGCAGATCCTGCCTTCCCCAGGAGCCTGCTTGTCGGTGGCCATCACCTCTCACCTCTAGGGAGACAGGTCCTGGCCACCCTGGCTGACTTGCAGCCTTACCCTTCCTGTACCCAGCAGCTCTGCCATCTGGAGCTCCAGCACCTTTCATCACTTACTGTTTGACTCTAGCCCTGCCTGCCTGAAAGGACGGAGACAGGGTCCTGGCTGTATCATCACCTCACTCAGCATTGCTCTGCTCCCCAGGCTCCCAGCTCCAAGTGTGGCTTGGCTGCTGATTCACCTCCCCCAAGCCCTACTCCACACCACAGTATCTCTTCTGTCCACAGGCCCCTCCATGCCCAGGACACATCACACAGCGATACACAGGCCCACACTGCAGGACACACACAGCTGCATGAGACACTAAGGTGTGCCTGCAGACATGGGCAGAGGCACACACCCGGACCTACTCACAGACTGGCAGCATGGGCTGTTCCGGATAGGGACCCAAATGAAAGGGGTGCTGTGAAGAAGCAGTATGCCCTTGGACGTGACCACTGGTCCCCGGCCTGTGAAGACAACACTCGGCCTGGCCACGGTTTCCCCTTTACCCCATGATGCCCTGTGGCACACACCATTTAAGGACCACACGGCTAGCCTGGGGCTTCCGGTGGGCAGCAGTTGAGGCTCCAGGATGCCTGTGCCCCACCCTGGCCTGCTCCTGATACTCAGAGGCCCAGCCTGCTCCTCAGTGCCCATCACAGAGTACCCTCTTACCCACCACCCATGGGACCAAAGCCTGGGTAGACATGGCTCAGCATCTGGCTGTGTGGAGTAGACCTGTGCCTATTCTGGCAAGGCCCCCAAACCCCTGTCTTGGGGAGCCAGGGCCTGGGTTTTAGAGGAACTTGAGGTAGGAGCAGTCGTGTACTGCCCTGCTGAGGAGTAGCCTACAAAAACTGCCCCAAGGATCCTCCTCCAACTGTCTATCCAGTCCCAGAGCTCCCATGCCACCCACCTGGCCTAGACCATGTCCTAGAGGTGTCCGGAAGCAATGGGGAAGGAACTGACCCTGGGTGATCGTTGACCCACAGTGTAAATCACTGAACTGGGGAGAAATGGTACTAACAACAGGGGCTGCGGTGGTCTTGCCAGGTGACAGCGCTGGCCGGCAAGGCCCTGGGGCCCCAGTGGCAGCTGCAGTACAGGGCACACCCCAGGTCGAGGATTGGGACACCTTCTGTCACCAGCAAGGACAAGGGGACAGTGGCAGTGTCCCTCGCTCACACGTAGACAGCCCACGACACAAGCAGGCCCAGGGCATACAGAGCAACCAGGCCCCACTGGGGCCATGACACGGCTCCCAGAAACGTAAGAGACAGCCAAATGCCCACACACACGAGATCTCCCGTGATTCCACAACTCCGTGCCACCCGGGGAACGGCTCTCAGATCTCTGCCTGCAGCCCATCGCATGTGCCAGTGTCATGTGCATGTGTGTGTGTGCATGTGCACATACGTGTGCATGTGCACATACGTGCACATGGCTCCCAGCCTTTTGGGATTTGGGCTGCAGGACCTGTGTATCGCCTCAGGTTCCCAGCAGACATTGCCAGGCCATCCCCTGCTACACCTCTCCTCTCCATGCTTTCCCTTTCTTGGAGGTCCAGAAAAAGGGACAGAGTTCCCTAAGCTTGCCAGGGCTGCGGCTTGCACTCCAGTGCCCCCCTCAGTGCACTGGGCACTGTGGCAGGAGGTGACATCAGCATGAGGTCACATAGGTCACCATTGTGGAGAAGCGACAGGGAGAGGCTAGGGAGGAAGAGGCGTGGGGACAATGGTACAGACCCCCATGACCGGTGGGGGACAGGGCTGGGCCAGGGTCTGGAAAGGCCCCAGAACAGCAGGAGCATGAGGTTTAGCTGAGGAGTGCTGTTAGGAGCCCCACTGCTGGAGGCAACTGGGCCCACAGAGACTCGCGGAGGGTGTGGGTGGAAATCCGTGATCGTTGTGGAGCGGGGCCTGGAGCAGGACGCATCCAGGAGCGGCTCAGGTTCTAGACAGGGTCGCACCTGCTGCGGAGATGAGCGTAGGCCCTTAGCTGCCTTGGGCCCTTGTACCCCAGCCTGGCAGAGGCTCACCAGGGAGGTGAATGCTGGGCCCCAGACAGCAGCCAGGCAGGGACAGAAGTTGAGGTATAGAGCAGGTGGGGCCAGTGTGGTGGTGCTATGGGGTAAGCTTCCCATTGCAACGGCGGCCTCTGATATTGGAGTGCAAGTTAGAGTCCTGGCTGCTTGGCAAATGTGCCTGGGAAAGCAGTGGAGGATGTCCCAAATACTTGGGTTCCTGTACACACATGGGAGACCAGGATGCAGGCCTGGCCCAGACCTGGCTGCTGAGAGAACTTTTAAGGAGTGAACTGAAGGATGGAAGATCCCCCTCTGTTTTGCTGTCTTTACTCTGTCATCCTAATTACTTAGCTGGTTAATCTTTAAAAAAGAAAAAAGAGGTACATGAGGGCAGGAGCCATCCTGGGCTCCCTGCCCCAGGCAGAAGGTTGCGCTCCAAGTAGACTGGCCTCATTCCCCAAGAGGTCATGGGGTGTGTCTTACCCTCTGCTGCCCAACAGGTGGCCAGGTGCAGCCATAGCTGCTCCTCACTGATGGCTGGGCAGCCCCTGGGCTTGCCTGGGCTTGCTCTACACTCAGCGACGGCCCCACCCCTGGGAGCCACTCCAGCCTCTCCTGCCTTCACCTCACCAAGGTGCCCCACCCGGGCCAGCCTTGCCCCTGCCTCAGTGCCAACCTTCCCCACTTCATCCTACCAGGAACGAGGTACCTATTCATACCATGGCCTGACCCTGAGCTACTGGCTATTCTGCACCCTGTTGTGCCCCAACAGCCTACAGCACCCCTCCCAGTCCATGTGTTACACCCCGCCAGCTGCCCCTTCCTGGGGTACCTGCCCTGCCCCACGGAAAGGCAACATCTCGGCTCCTGCAGGAAGTGGCAAGTATCCTGGAGGCACCCAGTTACATTGGGTCTGGTAATAGGGGCCCAGCCTCCTCCCAGCAGGACCACAGCCAGCGCCCTCAGAGGACAGGTCTCAGGACTGGCTCCCTGGCGGCTCACCTGACTGAATCGCAGCCAGGGTCAAGGCCAGAGGCTCGGTGAAGGTGGAGCCAGCCCAGTCAGGTGGATAGGGAAAGAGCAGGGAGGTGAGGCTGGCACGGGAGTGGCCACCCGCCTCACACACTTGTTCCTCTCACTTGCTGCTGGCCGCAGGTGCGCTAGGCCAGCCAGGAGGGCAGCAGGGTGAGGTGGTGGTGGCAGTAGTGGTGGCGGCTGTGGCAGCCAGGCGTGTTTGTTTTGCCGTGGTTTGGACACCGACCCTGCCACACTCCACAGGAGCAGGAAGTAGATGAATTGCTCCCGGCTGGTTTTCTGAGCCGACCTGGGCTGCTGTTTTCCACCTTCCCTAAGGGCCCCCTTTCCCGTTTAGACCCAGGTAGGGCTGCAGGGAGCAAGGGGGTGGGCGACTCACGCTGTTCTCTGTGTTTGGCAGGTGAAGGGACCGGATGCGTGGCCAGGCGCCCGAGGCAGGGGGGCCACAGGGAGTGCACGCCCTCCAGCCGCGCTTAGCAGCATCGCCACAGCAACCAGCAGGCAGACGGCAGCAGCCTAGGCAGGCGCTCAGGGGCCAGCATTCCCCCACCCCGGCAGCGACAGTGGCAGCGGCAGTGGCGGCCAAGCGCAGGGAATGACTGCTACAAATCAGGCCACGTTGCTGCCCAGGGAGGTGGAGTGGCGCTAGAAAGGAGGGTGCGGCCACCGCCCCACAGCACGGAGCGCCATGCCGGCTGGAGAAGACGTGCTGGGGCAGGGGCTGCAGCGTGGCACCTCCCAGGCCCCCCACCAGCACTGAGCACCCTGAGGGCAGCCGGCTCTCCTTCGCTCCACCGGTCACATAGCGGCCTGCACTGTAGTGTCCCCCTGCTGTGGTGGAGGCAGAGCAGGTGAGAGGGAGAGGTGCCCTGCCCCGTGCCCCCCCCTTCCCACCCTCCCCCTGACATCTGGGCCCCGCCACTGCCAGACCATGGGATGTCGGCAAAGCTCAGAGGAGAAAGAGGCAGCGCGGCGGTCCCGGAGAATCGACCGCCACCTGCGCTCCGAGAGCCAGCGGCAGCGCCGCGAGATCAAGCTGCTCCTCCTGGGCACCAGCAACTCGGGCAAGAGCACCATCGTCAAGCAGATGAAGATCATCCACAGCGGCGGCTTCAACCTGGAGGCCTGCAAAGAGTACAAGCCCCTCATCATCTACAATGCCATCGACTCGCTGACTCGCATCATCCGGGCCCTGGCCGCCCTCAAGATCGACTTCCACAACCCCGACCGGGCCTATGACGCCGTGCAGCTGTTCGCACTGACGGGGCCGGCCGAGAGCAAGGGTGAGATCACCCCGGAGCTTCTCGGTGTCATGCGGCGGCTGTGGGCCGACCCTGGGGCACAGGCCTGCTTTGGTCGCTCCAGCGAGTACCACCTGGAAGACAACGCCGCCTACTACCTGAACGACCTGGAGCGCATCGCTGCGCCCGACTATATCCCCACCGTCGAGGACATCCTGCGCTCGCGGGACATGACCACGGGCATTGTGGAGAACAAGTTCACCTTCAAAGAGCTCACCTTCAAGATGGTGGACGTGGGTGGGCAGAGGTCGGAGCGCAAAAAGTGGATCCACTGCTTCGAGGGCGTCACGGCCATCATCTTTTGCGTGGAACTTAGCGGCTACGACCTGAGGCTGTACGAGGACAATCAGACGGTGAGTTGGGCTGGGCTCTTGATCTTGCGTGTTGCTGCTGCCATAGGCCTCTGGGAACAAGGTGGGCGCGTGTAGCTGTGTGATGCCCTCTGTGACGGGTGCTCCAGTGAGGTGAAGGTGTCCTGCCCCTCACACCATGCCCGGGAGCAAAATGGAGCTCCAGAGAGTCTGTGGGTACTGGGGAGTCTCCTATTAGGACATCCACCCCAGAGGGGCCTGCTGGCTGGCAGGGTCGTGCTGGGCGTTGGCAGGTCCCCTGTAAGACCAGCTCTGCTCTTCGTGGCAGCCTTGGCCTGCTTGAACCCGGGTGACCAGGCAGGTGATTTTGACCCCCTCTGAGTGACAGGCACAGGCCTATAGGCTCCAGCCCCCATCAGCAGTGGCTGCCCTCTCAGTGGCCGTGGATGACACCATCTTCCTCACGTCTGTGAGCCTTGGGAGCTTCAGCCAGAGTAGATCTCACCCCATGTGTGAAGTACGCAGGCCTTAGAATCCACAGGATGAGAGAGGATGAAACCCAGCAGTGTGTCCTATGCCAGTCCGTGTGGCAGTCTGGCAAATCCATGATGCTCTTGAGTCCAAGTGGTAGGAGAAAGAGTAACCTCAGGGGGCTGGGGCCTGGAGCCTGGGGCCTGATGGTGGGACCTGGGTGAGAGGAGAGGGCGGGGCCAGTGTCAGCATCCTATGGAGCTCTCAGCCCAGAGGTTGGAGGGCTAGGGCTCAGGGGCCCACAGTGGGATGGGGGTGGCCCAAGGGAAACCTGGGCCCCATGCTACACAGGTCGGGGCTTGTGAGGGGACTTGCTGTTGAGGCTGGCAGCCAGAGAAAGAGCAGGCAGCACCATGCACAGGTTCAGCAGAGGCAAAATACCGAGCACACAAGGCGCCCACCGTTATCTCAAGTAGCCAGGAGTGGCAGCATGGAAGCCAAAGAGCCAGGCAGAGATGGGCCTGGCCAGGGCCATCCTGGGGCTGTGCTGCTCAGCCAAGGCCTTATGCCAGGCAGGAGCACTGAGCAAGAACCCCGAATCTGCCCCTTGACCTCTATGGAGTTGGAAGTGATCATGGATGCCCTGGGGTCCAGGGGACATAGTGTGTGTCCACCTCAGGCACTTCCAGAGCCAACAGCAGGGGCTTGTTCACGCAGCTGGCAGCTTTGTCCTTTGCATTCACCCAAGGGTTTGGACCAGTGGCCCCAAGGGAACCTCTGGCTGCAGTGCTGGGCACCTGGGCATTCTGGACAGAGAAAGGTCTGTGACTACTCAGGTGGCCATGGGAGCCTGACTGTATCTATGTCCAGGTGTTAAAGGTGTCCCCAGTCAGAGAGGCCGTGAGCCATGACACTGTGTCCACAGGAGGCCAGGCTTCCTCAGGCTGCCCCGACTCCAGCAGCAGGACTGGCCCACTGGGAGCAAAACGAGGTGCCCAGGTCTGCCAGCTCCCTGCAGCTGCTATTGGTACAGACCCTGGTGATTGACTCTCTGGGCTCCTGTCCATTCCTGTTGTGCCCGGAGGCTGGCAAGAACCCATGCCCTGAGGGTTCGCAGGCCTGGCCGGAAGCGGGGGGTGCATGACAAACTCCCTGGGCAGCCTGTGTCCGTGGAACCTGTGTGGATGCCTGGGCCATATGTCTGGGCCCTGTGCAGCTCCTGGGTCTCTTGGAAAGCGTTGGCTCTCTCTGCTCCCTGAAGCTGTGATGGAGAAGGCTGCAGTGCTGCTCAGATGCCCACTGCCTTATGGCTGTGCTCCCTGCCCTGGCCATCATCGGGTCCTTGGTTCCTGCAGCACCACTCTGTCCAGCCTTGGTTTGTGACCATCCCTTTCTTTGACTGCTACTCCATGGCCCCATCCTTTGGGTCTTGTCCCAAGTGACATCTCCTTGGGAGGCTTCTCCAGCCCCGGCCTGGTGCCTGCACATTGCTCCCGCGCATCCGTCCACTCCAGGCGGGGTCCACCCCCTTCATGCCTGACCTCTGGGTGGCTCTCCATGGGACCTTCAGTGACACTCCCCAGCAGGCTCAGGGGTCTGTAAGGCCTGGGTCCAGGGTGTAAGGACATTTTCTGACTGGTGGGGAGGCCGGCAACAGCCAGCCTGAGCTCCCCTCCACCCCCACCACCGTGGTCTCCACGGGCCTGGAGAAGCAACTTGTTCACCAGAAAAGGAAATTCCTAATGAGAAACCCAAGCGAGGCTGGAAATTCACTGGATTCCAAATGGATGTGACCTTTCATGCTCTACAAGCAATATCTGGGGATGGAAAACAAACAGGCTGCCGAGGAAAGACAATACCCTCCCGCGATTCCTCCCGGCTGGGGCCTGCCTGGCCGCGCCCTGCCCTCCCTCCAGCCTGGCCAGGGCTTGCACAGCACGGGGCGCCAGCACGGACTGCCGGCCCTGCGAAAGGCCAGTCTGTCAACAACAGGCCTTGCTCCTTTTTTTTTTTTTTTGCCAAAGCTGAATGAACCTTGGGGCGTGGTGCCAAGGCTCTGGACGCAGCTCCTGCGTGCATGTCCTTCCTCGCTCAGCTCCCGAGGCCTTGTCTTCCCTCTGCCAGAGGCTGACGGTGCCCCCCTACCCCACCCCCATGCCCGGCCCCCACCCCACCCGCCGCCCGCCTGCCGGCTCCTGCGTCAGCACGTTGCCAAGGAGAGCGTCAGCATCTCTGAGCTCCCGGGTGTGAGAGCTGCAGCGAGTGCCAGGCAGTGCCTTGGAGGGGAGGAAGGCAGATTCCAGGGCGTCTGTGGACCATGGCAACAGAGGAGCAGGAGCTATGCCCGTTTCAGGCACAATTCTTACCCAGGAGTCAGTGGGCTGCCAGCCTGACCAAGGCCTCCAGTGCCCTGCCTCCGCCTACCCCCCAACCCCGACACAGCACAGGGGACTGGAACACAGCCCAAGCACACTCAGGCACCACCTCCCTCACCCCCCCCCCCATTTCTGTAGGGCAGCAGCAGCAACACTTGTGGTCTGTGTCACAGGTGGAGGTACCAAGGCTCAGGCACAGGGGCAGTGTCAGCTACATGTCCACCCTTACTGTATGCACCAGCACCAGGACAGCCCCAAGGACCTCGGGCTCCTCACGCAGCCCAGGGCTCTGCCCTTCCTCTAGAGTGCACTTTCAGTAGCCAGACGTGGGTCACTGGCTCCAGGAGGACAATGGGAAAGAGAAAGTAGAGGAATCGGCAGCTGTTCGCCCACATGGAGGGACAAATGCAGGGGTTGACCAGAGGAGGCCCCTTGGGAGATAGGCCGGGACCTGAGCACCCCTGCCATCACCAGACCTCTGACCCTTGTACTTGCAGATAGACTCTGCCGGTGCCGAATGGAGGGGGTCCTTCCCAGGGGTCAGATTGGAAGTGCCACATGCCTCACATGGGAAACCCACAGGGAGCTCCCTGCCTATTTCTCGGTGGAGCTGTCAGCATCCCCAGCCCCATGGCAGGCCTGCTGTGCACCTGCTGAGCACCTGCTGTGCCGGTACAGGATCCAGACTGGGGGCCAGGGCCTGGGGACAGGGAGGAACTGACTCTGCTAACAGCACAGGAGCTCAGGAGACAGGGACAGTCAGACCAGCACAGCCACACTTGATCTCCACACACCCCCCATGCTGCCAGGGCCACCCGCCCCGCTTCCTGGGCCAGCAAACAGCTGTTCCCAGGGGTGGCCCCTGTTTTGCTTTCATCTGGAACCTACCGCAGCCAGCTGGACCACAGTATGGCTCACCAGGGGATGCCTGGTAGCCACACTGTTTTATCTGTGACACAGCTGGTCAACATGTGTCATGGATGATCCCCAGGGAGAATATCAGGATAAGCGAGCAGGAAGCAGGTTCTGCAGGACCAGCCCATGGGCAGCCAGCAGCTGTACAGTCCTGGCCCTTATCCTGGACCCTCACATTCTGAGGGCAGGCCCAAGCCCTCCCTGCATGGCCTGTGCATGGGCAAACAGCCTGGCATGTACCGGGTGCTCAGGAGGCCAGCTGGCTTAGGTGGAGCCTGGGTTGCAGGTTCCTAGCTGCTGGATGTGAGGCTGCTGGGACCACCCCCACCGCAGCAGTGGGCTTATCTCTTGCCCCCCTAGCTCTGGTGTTTGCCTGAACAGAGGGCTTGCTCAGTACTTTAAAATGGAATTCAAACAGTTGTGTCCTAGACTGATGTGTTAAGGGTAACACAGGGTTTCCACAGTAGTAAGATGGACTTTCACCTTTTGATCATGGAGCCAGTTATATCTACCCAAAGGAAGAGATTACAGTTTGGAGACAGCCAGGTGTGGGCGCAGCCACCACTCTTCCCCCTGCCACACACATGTCCTTCACTGTCCCCAATCAGCACTCCCCCCCCCCACACACGTCCTGTCCTTCACTGTCCCTAACGAACCAGCTTGCAAGTAAGCAGCTGAGGCTTGGAAAGGTCCCATCAGTGTCCCAAGGCTCTGGGGGAGAACCCTGCTCTGCCCCCTGGGCATTCCAGCTGCCCCTTGCCTATACAGGCAACCTCTGACCTCTGAGTGCAGGGTGCTTCAGAGATGGCCCCGGGAGGATGTAGAGTGGGCTCCACCCTGAGCTGCCATGTGGGAAGGACAGCAAGCCTTGGGAAGCAGGAGTGGCCATCAGGGCTGGCAGTTGCCCGCTGCCTCCCCAGCCCAGTCTGGCAGGGCCACAGGGAGCCCCAACAGAGCATAAGCCCTGCTCCTAACCTGGCTGAGAACACAGCTTGAACAATACTGCCTCTGCCGGAGACTGGTACCAGACTGCTGCAGCCCACCGCCCTTCCCTTGCCAGGCGCTCGTGTCCCAGCAGCTCCTTCTGATCCTGTGATGCTCCAAGGCCCCATATGGTTTGTCTGTGACAGCTACAGATCATCATGCCCCCCCCAGGAAGTGCTGGCCTCCTAGAGCAGGGCCAGCAAAGAGGGCTGGAGGCAGCCCAGCTCGAAGGGGCTTGGCAGAGGCAACAGACGGTTCAGGTCTGCGGCAGGACCCTGATGGTGCCTCCCACACCGGGTGCAGAGCTCAGCTGGTCACGGTCCCCCTGCCGCTACCCTCTGCACCTGGACCGGCTATCGCTCTGTGACCTGGTATCCTTGTCTGAGCCATAACTGGGGCTGCAACTGTCTGGTTCTCCCTGGGGTAGACCCTGGGCTGAGCTCTGAGCCTGTGGTCCCTGCACAGGGCCTGGGCTTGCTGTGAGTACCTGCAGGCTATTGGCTACAGCCTGGGATGGGCAGAGGAAGGGGAGAAGGCCACACCCCCTAGCACGTGTTGGAGACACTGTGCACTTGGCCAGTGGTGCTTCATGACCTTAGGCTGGGACCTCCTTCTCTGTGCTTCCAGAGAGCACCTGCAGCATGCAGGCCCTGCAATAGCAGGTGTCTCCACATCTCCCACTGGCCAGCGGGGAGCTTTCGAGGGTGCCTCAGTGTAATAAGGGCTCCTTGCACTGGGTAGGTCCTCAGTGAGGTGATGGCGGCCAATAAGCAGGTCCATCATGTGCCCCATGTCTCCCATACTGCCCTCCTTACACTGTCAAGCCCTTTGCATTTACCTCCACATCCTCATCCTCGTGTCACAGTGTCACTGAGACCACCAGGCTGGGCACAGGCTGCCACTGAACACGGCCAGGAGCAGCTGGGATCTCCAAGGCTGTCACCGGTTAACACTGCCCCATGTCTCAGCAGAATTCCCGTGAGGTGGCAACTATGGACTTGAGACAGCAGCTCCAGCAGCTTGGGCTCCCTCATGGCAGACAGGCTGGGGTCCGCGTCTTGGCCTGGTATGGGAGGGCAGTTTCCGCCCATGGAGAGGGCACAGGCACCTGTGTTAGCAGCGGCAGAGCCTCCGCCTTCCCACTGTGTGCCCATTCTGCGCGGGGCTAGCTCCCAAGAGCCACTTTCCTGCCTCTCAGATTCTGAGCAAATTGCTGAGCTCTGGTCTCTAGTCAGCCACGTGAGTGTGGTTATGCCGTAGCCGTTGATGGACAGACATTCATAGCCAGCACACACACACTCTTTTCCCCGTGCCCACCCCAAGCTGCCTGTTCAAACTTTCTCAGCAGCAACTCGCAGGCCAGGCTCGGTCACTGGCAGATTACAGCATTCACGGTGTATGTCCTCTCCAGGACACGGACAGCACCCTTGGGGTTTGCCCAGGACTCCCCAGTGGTTCTCAAGCCTGGCCCTGTCTGCATCCAGGCCACTGCCGAAGCGTGATTTGCTTGGGCAGCTACTCGCTCCTTCAGGCCCCACCCACTCTCCCCAAGCAGGCTAGAGACAGCCTTCCCGTCCAGAGAAATGGCCTCAGAGCTGGGGCTACAGTCTGTTGTTCAGCCAACACAAGGCCACCTACCCAGGCGGCCTTGTGAAGCAGCCATTCACATCCAGAGACTCTAGGAGGGCCTCTGCCCCCAGAAACCACTTTGCAGGAAGAAAGGCAGGGGGCCTAGGTGGACTGAGAGGAGCGTGGGGATGGGAATGCCACTGGTCTGGGCCTTCCAGAATCCAGCCAGGGTCAGGGGGTGGCCAACAGAGTGGAGGCAGTGGGGAACATGGTACCGCAGCACAGGTGCCGCGCAGCTCCTACAGGGTGAGCGGAGGCACTGGGCCAGGCAGTGGGCCAGGCCCTACCCAGGCATGGCACGCCACTGTGTGCCAGGGCACGGCTACCCAGACTGCAGTGGTGCAGCTGGTCTACAGACCCCCTTCTCACTCCTGGTCTGGGTGCCACCCACCCTGCCCAGCAACTGCCGAGGTGACCACAAAGATGTCCCTCTGCAGGACAGAGTCCTTCCTGCCTGGGCCAGCGGGGAATTACACCCCTGAGCGCATTAGCTTGCCCTTTATGCACATGCCATGTGTCACAATGGCTCTGGGTGTTAAGGTGCAGTGAGTGTATTATTGTTTTACAGGATTTGTATAATCCAAGAACTGGAAAACAGTTTCTCATCGTATCCGAAAACAAGCTCCAGGGTACAGACTGACCATACTTGGGGCCCTCCAAATTGGGACCCTCCTCCCCCTGGGTTTGAGGTCACTGGGTTAGGGGATAGGAGGCTAACCCCCACGGGAGTCCCAGAGCTGGTCCTGAACAGCACAAAGAGCAGGTGAGGTGGGGGCAAGCACCGCAGTCCACTGTGAGGGCTGCTGGAAGCTCTGTGCTGACGCTTATCTGAATGGGCTCCCCAAGACCCTGTTGTTGCCTAAGGAAGGGACTGTGGGAAGCAGGAAGGCAGAACCAGGCCAGACGTGGCCACAACCCCTGCTCTGTCTCCACTTGATGAGCTTGTCCAGCCACCACTTCCTGGGCTGTAATGGGGTCTGGCTGTGGCTCAGGATGGACAAGGTACCTTTTTATGCCCTCACATGACCTAGTAGCCTCTGGTGGGGTGGAGAGCACCAGGTTGCTGGGACGTATCCAAGGTGGGGCTTTCAGGCTCTCCGCCAATGCTCAGACCTAACAGGGCCTGACATGGGAGTCTCAGGGCACCAGGACTGACACAGCATGAGTCCCTTTCTGGGGACATCTCACCTGACCGTGCCTGTCCCTTTAGACAGGCCAGAGACGCTGTATGTGACCACAATATAGATGAGCCAGTCTGGCCTCTGGGCTCACTTTGGCCCCATTCCATAACCATGTGCCCACCCATTGCTTCTGTCCCCAGGAGTAGCTGCCAAGATAGGCCCTGTTACCCACCCTGCACCCTTCCATGGGCCTAGCTGGGGCCCCGCTTGTGCCCTGGCTACCCTGTCCACTCACGGTGCCCACCTTGACCTTGCCCATAGTGCTCTTTCTACCTGTCATCCTGACCCCATGTTTCCCACATGGGAAGACAGCTTGGGTGGCCAGGGGTGATATAGGGGAGTTCAAGGTTGGAGCAGGACGAGGCATTTGTAGATCCACCCAGGAGGCGGTGATGCTGACTGCTTGGCCTGAGGGCTAGAACAGTCCTCCTGGTAAGGCCGGTGGGCTCGCAACCCTGTCTCAATGGGGCTGAGGCTGGAGGGGTGGGGAATGTCCCCAGTAGTCACAGCACTATAGCAACACACTGCTTTCTCCCCTGCAGTTCTGGTCCTCATTGCTGCCCACAACCCATTGTGTGACTGCTACAGGTGCACCAGTAGTTACCTCCCAGGGCATACATAGGCAGCTTCGAGGAGGTTCTAGGTCCCTCCCTGACCAGGTGCAGCGTTGAACTAGAAACCTGTGCCCACTGAGCCCCAGAGAGGAGACCACGTAGCCCAGAGGTCCTCCTGCAAATATGCAGAACGAAGCTGTTCCTTTGCAGCTCCCTGGCCTCCCCCTCAGCTACTGCTGGTGACCAGGGCCCCACCTAGAGCCTGTGCAGTCTCCCCTCCACTGCTCCCTAACCACCCTACCCAGCACAGCCGTGAGAGCTCTGGTGCTTGAACCAGACTCCACCCCCACCCAGCGCACGCATGAGAGACCTGGTGCTTACGCCAGACTCAGATGGAGCCTGAATTCTGGGAAGGCTGCACTTACTGCATACAGGGTGTGTGAAGGTGGAGAGGCCCGGGTCTGGGTGGTAAGCACTGAAATCCAAGTTTAAAAGATGACAGTTCTGACATCCATCTTACTGGCCACAGGCCGAGTGCCAGCTAGAACCTCAGTCCCACCACCACCACCACCTCACCCCGTTGCTTGTGTCACTAGGGGACCTGGCCCCGGCTGGGACTGCCTGCACTTGCTTTCACAGCCTTTACACCTATTTGTGGGGGCCCCGGCCTTGGCTACAGCCCCAGCGCCTGGCACCGTGGAGTATGCCTGCCTTGGTAATCCATGCAAGGCACGGTGCTGGACTGCAGGTTCCAGGAGCCTCCTGGAGCTGAAAATCAGAGGTTCTTGCACTATGCTTCCCTGCCACAGGCCGGCAGTGGCAGCGACAGCCTCTGGTCTATAGCATGTATCCTGCTGTGTCTTAATTTCCCCAGTCAGTGACTGACAGCAGGGGAGAATCCACTAAACTGGCCAGATTTAACACAGAAGCAAAGAGGAGCTCGGGTTCTCATTTCAGAGGCTGTGCAGGAGGCAGCTCCCCGAGCAAGCAGCACGTGAGGGGCCTTAGCACGTGAGGGGCCTTAGCGGCCCGGAACCTTCCTCTGCTGGGAAGCAGCGTGCAGGAGTGCCAGGCCCTCTCAGAGCAGGCGCTCCTGGCACGCATCCAGTGGGGCTGTGCTGTGGCAGAACTGGGAGTCACCCCCTCGCCTTATCAGATTACGGGACCGCTGTCTCCCCGTCACACCCACCCTGGGGCAGGGAGTGTCTGAGATCCTGTAAGTCACCAGTAACAGATCTGGCAAAAGGAAAACCATGATGTCTGCAGGGAGCCCCCCAACTCCAGGCAGGCTCCAGCAGATCTGGGGATCCCTCCCAGGGGACCAAGAAGGTGCTCTGGGAGCAGTCGCAGAAGTCCTGGGCAGGGGGGAGGGGCACTGGCTGTGGGCCCCCCACCACCTGTGTCTGTGTGGACTGCCCAGGTCCAGGCTGATGGAAAAGTATAACACCCAGTCCCCTTGTTCCTCTCCCAGCTCCTGAATAACCCGGTGGGCTGAGAGCTTAGGAGTGACACAGAACACAGAAGGAGCGGAAGGGCCACCATGAGCATGCAACATAAACCTCAGGCCAGCAGGGGGTTCCCCCAGGCACACAGGGAAGCTAGCATCCCAGATAGGAACTCTGCTGCCCACTGCTGAGAGGGCCCCGGGCAGGCTGGGAGGCAGCACCCTTTAGATATTTAGAGTTACCCCCCCAGTCCCTTCCTCCGTGCCATGCACATGGGGAGACCAGGCAAACAGGCAGCTAGGTGGCCCCAGTGAACTGGTGGGTGAAGCAGGAAGTGGCCAGCAGCTGTCTCCGGCAGGTTCGGAAAAGGGCTTTGCAAGCTGCTGGAGCCCGAGTGACAGCTCTGCCGGCAGCCTGTTATCTTGTTTAAACAGCGCTGGCTGTTTGAAATGGCAGGCCGTGCTGCTGCTGTTACTATGAGCGGTGCAGTTGTCCCTGAGCACAGTTGAAAGGGGAGGCTGCCGTGGCTTGTCATTATGGAGCAGGGACACAGCCCAACCCCTACCCCAGGAAGCCCCATCTGTCACCTCTGGCCTGCAGCCACCAGGGCCAAGTGCTCCATAAAACGGGCCACTCCTGAGTCATGTGGGTGTCCCCTCCCCTGCTGCCCCTAGGCAATGGCTGAGGAGCCACAGGGGCTGGGAAGGAGATGGCAAAGTGGCAGGAGATGAGGGAAGGTCAGGCGCCCCAGGAACATCTGACGGGCGCAAGGGGCCGCCGCTTGAGCTGCTGACCCTGCCCAAAGGGAAGCCAGGTATTGGACACGACACCCTGTCCCCACAAACACATGAGCCCTCCCAAGAGAGCCCGGCCCCAGGGCTAGGTGTGTCCTAGGACCACAACTGTTAGCCACAGGACAGGAATCAAATCTCAAAAATAAAATCCTAAAGCTTCATCCACCAAGATACAGACTGGATGGTTCCTGATCACTTTGAAGCCAAATGCACACCTGCTTACACCTGCTTACCAAAATAGCTCTGTAGTTTACTGATCAACCACGAGGCCCCCTGCAGGCCAGCCATCACCACAGGCTGTTGCTGGGAGGCTAGAACAGGCCTTCTGGGAACAAGGGATGGGGGAGACTCAGGGTCACCTTTGGATGCCCGTCATGTGTACAGCCAAGCCATCAAGTGTCTTCAGAGGATGGGTGGGGGCAAGACCTGTCCCCTTAGGGGCAGATTGGAAGCAGGGGTGTGGCCTGCAGCCCCCTCTGCCCAACCTAGGCCAGATCACCTGTGGGCTGGGGCGCACAGGGCATCCATGCACTCACATCTTCTCCCAGGCCAAGTTCCTCTGGCACACGCTATCCGTCCCTGCCTGGCATGTGCCCCACACTGGACAGAGCTGGGCAGGGTCATCTCCAGACAGGTGGCCCTGTGCCCACAGACAGACCATGAGCAATCACAGGAACCAGGACCAGTGGTGCCAGAAGCTATACTGCAAATTCAAGGGCTGAGGCTGACCAGAGGCTACTTCACAAACCTTAGGAAAGGACAGCATGGCCACGGCCTTGAGGTCCAGAGGCCAAGTATAGGAGAGCAGGCCAGGAGTCGGGCGAGGAGTTGGGGAGGGTGCAGAGGTCATCCAGCCCTCCACATGAGTCCTGAGGAGTTGTCACAGAGCAGCCACAGAGGCACAGGGCTGGGCAAGAGACAGCGGCAGGGGGAAGAGGGCAGGACATGCCACCTGAGTGACCCAGAGGCCCATTGCAGGATGGGACACGGGCCCTCTGCACGCCACACTCCCTGAGCTGTGTCACTGTGTGGGGGCCCTCTCCTCTGGCAGCAGTAGACTCCATTACCATGCGTCCACAAAACCTGCCCTGTGGCTTGCTGGGCATGGTGCTGGCCACCCCGTTAGTCTGCTTCTTTGTTGGACAGCTAGTGGCACACATGACCCTCCCCTGAGGGCCTGAGTTCTCTGAAGCCTGGACAGTCCCCCTCGGTCCTCTCCATCTCTCAGGCAAGAAGGGGCATGCACTATACCAGCAGTTGTGTGGCTCAGGGAGTGGCCAGGGGTGGAGAAAAGGGGTGCCAGCGGGGAGGGGCTGGGCTCTTGCGATGAACAACCTCTCCTGGAGGCCCAGACAGTGCCTGGCAGGTGGGAGACACATCCAGTGGGTAGTCTCTGGTCTCCATGAGGCTGCCCATGGCAATGGACCACGTTTCTGCTGTGACTCATTTCACCATTGCCCAAAATAACCGATTGTCTCTCAGCTACAGCGACCAAGCCCTGGGGTGACATAGAAGTCAAGGAGAAGCAAAGCTGCCCACAGCGGGCCTGGTGGCTGGGCAGGTGAGGATGAGACGGTGAAGCCCTGTGGCTGGGGTGGAGGTAGAGAGGGGTAGGAGCAGGCGGCGCTGGCCTCCACAGCACCCCCTCACCTACTCCCTCCACCCCCAACGTCCTGCCTTGCTAAAGGAGCCCCAGGTTGGAGGGGGACATGTGGGGTGGACCCCCAGCTGAGTAGGAGGACCTGACCCAGACTGAGAGCAGTGCTATTAGGGCCTGTGCTTGGGAAGCTCAGTGCTAGACACAGAGCCATGCTGGCCTCCTACAGTGCCCCCTGCTGTGTGGTCCCTGCAGGCAGGCCAGGGGCTCTCAGAGTCATGGGCCTCCTTTAATCCAATTCTGCAACCCAGCAGGAGTAGGAAGAGGGAAGCGCTAACCAGATTACACTGGAAATGACCCTGGGCATCCGGCTCTGTCCCTAGTCACTTCCCTGTTCCTCAAGAGGGCGATAGCCTGGGGTGCATGGCCAGGTCCAGGCAACTGTTCTCAGGGTGGGCAGTGGGCTAGGCAGAAAAGGGCCTTGAGGCCATCTCTGTGAAATGGCGAGTGTGGCAGGGAACCTACCTGCTTCTGTGGAGGGACACTCACCCAGTTCTGGGAGACTCAGGGTAAAGGCAAACCCCATGGTTGTCATGGAAACAGCTGTGCAATGCTGGGAAGACCCACGGGGCTGCCACACACTCCTGGGTGTGGCCAGCACACAGAGTGCAGCTCTGTGGCCTTGTAGCCCACTCCACCCCTGTGGGCACCTGTCCTCCCAACTGCCTAGAGTCAGCTGTGATTCTGTCCAAGCACAGGGTACTGCCCTCTGGAAACCACCTCCCCGTGGAGGGCAGGAGGGGCAAAGGGGCAGGACAGTGTCAGGATTCCAACAGGAGACTGTCTGTCACGAGCTGCCTGGGGCTGCCGAGCACCCGAATCCCCAGGTGTGAACAGAGCTGACTGATACACATGCCTCCTCCTGCTCCTATCTGGAAGCCCCTCTGTCTCCCCTCCCAGCAGCGCCCACTTTGCATCATAGCTTCCTGAGAACCAGGTGGGCACATAGCTTTCCCCCATTCATTTTCAGACCAAGGGACACAGCAAAGCCAGAAGAGCTGCCGTGTGTCTACTCACAGCCGGGGCCAGGCAGGTCTCGGCCCGGGCTCAGGCCAATCCCAGCAGCACAGGGACAGCCAGGGGAGGGAGCAGTGTGTGGAGAGCATGCAAACAAGGCTGCGTCCAGAGACACTTCTCAGAGGAGGCGAGTAGTGAGGGGTTCCCCCACCATGCATTCAGACCCATGTCAGCTGCATGGGGACAAAACTTCTCCTAGTACCCCTGCACATGGTCACATATGAAGACCAAGCAATCATCCAGACAAAAAGCAGCTTTTCTACCAAGGCAGGGAGCTGTGGCTGGAAGAGGAAGCGATGCAGTTTGTGGCAGCCAGCACCCCCCGGGGAACCCCTTGTGGGCCTGACTCCTTCTGTGAGGCTTCCAGAGATGGCAGTGGGCTGGGTGAAATCCAGGCTGCCTCTCTGGGCATGCCCAAACCCGAGTCTCCAGTTCACAACATAGCACCCAGAGTGGGTCCTGAGGGCCCAGAGGCCCTGCCCTGTGCAGCTTTCTCTCAGTGGACTTGACATTGGCACAGGGCACTCTCCGGGTTGTGCCATGGCTGCCCTGGGCCCCCTTTCTCTCCCAGGGCTGTGAAGGCATCCTCCTAGCTGCATTGCTGGTTTCACAAGGTCCCTCTCATGCTCCCCCCACTTGCTCATGAGAGTAGAGTAGGGGCTGGCAGGTGGCGTGTGGAAAGGGAAGTTCAAGGAAGACCCCAATGTGCACATGGGGACTGGATGGCAGGAAATGAGGTGGCAGCAGTAGGGGCCGTGGGAAGAACCTAAGAGACAGGGATAGATGGAGAGGGACCTGGCCTGGGCTCTGCAGAGTTACAGCTGGAAGGGGTGACTCAGCACCCCCTCTCCCAGCTCCTGCAGGGACCCCTGTGACACCTGGCCCTGTGCCTGCCCACCTGGGCAGGTGTGTCACAACTCAACAGCAGCACCCTCGTAGGGAGGATGACACCTGGGCCCTGGGTGCTGCTCCAGCTGGGAATGGGAGGACTAACCTCAGGTTCCTCACATAGGATACGTTCTCACTTCAAGAAAGTTTAGGGGAGCCCTGCTCAGCGGCTGTGGGTGCTTGCTCGCTGGGCCAAGAATTGGGCTTTTCACAGAGGAAGGCTGAGCCAAGGGATGTGAATGAGCCCCATTCACAGGACAGGGCCAGTCCCCCGGAGTGCCCAGCCCGAGCTGAGCCACCAAGTGCCAGGCGCAGAGAGCAGCATCCTGTGTGGCAGGACCAAGATGGAGTGGGGTGAGATGTTATGAGGCTGGACTTATCACTGGGCCCCCTTGTAGGAGTTTGAGGGCACCATAGGGTAGGGTGTGGCTGGAGGGGTACAGCCTGGGGTGCATCCTCAGAGGACTGGCCATCACCCCTCCCCGCTATCTCTAACAGAGGCAGGTGGGACACAGGCACCCTCAAATACTGTTTCATTGGGGAGGGGGTTCCTGGATCTCCCAGCCTCAGCCCCATGCCTCTTCATGGTCACAGGAGGTGGCCAGGGGATGGAGGAGCCCATGCCTCACCTTCCGTGCCCCTGTTCGACGCATTCATGACTGAGGGGCCATGGAGAATGAGAGGAACCCAGAAGGGGCTGCTGTACTCAGAGTAGCCCCTTGCATAGTGGGGCCCCGGCCATGAGGGCAGCTGCCTGCTGGAGGGATGCTCTCTGAGCAAATCCCTGGGAGCAGGAAGGGGAGGTGCGGGGTCACCCCTTCCAGCTGCAGCTCTGCAGAGCCCAGGCCAGGCCCCTCTGCCTTCTCAAGGGCCCAGCCCCGCCTCTCAGGTCCTTTCCACAGTCCCTACCGCTGCCACCTCATTGCCTGCCATCCAATCCCCACACACACATGGGGTCTTCCCTGCACTGGGAAGAGGTCACAGTCCTGTGTCTGTTCCATTACCCAAGACTTACAGCACCCCCAGTTGGGCCTGCTGAGCTTGCCTTGCACTGTGGCTGCAACAGCCCAACCCCAAGGCCACAATCAGGCAAGAGCTCCCAGGTCCCACCCCAGTGCCCCCCCACGTACTCAGCACCGAGCCCTCATTGTGTCTGCTGGATTCAAAGCCACATCCTTCACAAGGCACGGGAAAGCCAGTATCTTGCCCAATGACAGGCGAGTGGCTGGGGTGGGGAAAGTTGGCGCTCTGGGAGGTGTCATGAGGCCCTGAGGTTGAGGGAGTCACAGGATTAGGGAATAAGTTGGCAGGTCTGAGGAGAGAGACAGGAGAACTCCTGATGGCAAAGGGCAAGCATGGGGACCAGACCTCATCCCCAGGAGATGGGGAGGCTACAGGAAGGCACCCCTGAGCATGTCAAAAATGGGAGAGGGGCGTTCCAGCAGACAGATTTGGTGCACTCCCCGGGGGTGGCCAGTGAATCACCATGACAGGGTGTGGTCATGGTAAGGCCTAGGGAGAAACTGTGCCCATGGGCTCCTGCACAGCGTGACCATGGACCAGACCCCTGCCTCTGTGGAGGTGCCCCAGAGAGAGCTGGGGGCACAGTGGCACAGTGGCAAGTAGCCAATGCTTCCAGCCGTCCTCACAGGCTCTGGGCCTTGGTCCCATGGCCCACCTCCCATGGTGGCAGGGTGGAGGGTTGCAGAAGGAGCCCTCCTGTGTCCACCCCTCCCCAACACCAGTCTGTGCAGGGCTGAGGGAGGAGAACAAGCAGGAAACCCACCAGCAGTGGGCAGAGTCACAGGACCCCAAAGCTGCCTCCAACCGTGGCCCAGGGCCCTAGCTGCCCCATTAGGGCAGTGCTAACCCCAACACAGCCAACTCTGCAGGCAGGAAGAGGGGTGTCTGGGTGGGAGGTGGGGTATGTTCTGTAAGGAAATGGGCACGGCTTCTAGGAAGGAGGTGAGTGAGCAGGATGTGAACTTGGGGGATGCCGGACAGGGACGGGACCAGGATGGGGAAAGCCCAGGGCGTCCCGTCCTCGCCTGTATGCAAGCTTCCCACCATTTACAGAGTTACAGCCCCAAACAGCCTAGCTCTCCTGTCAGTGGTTGTGACTTGCGGTGTCTGGCCGCTGGGGGCTGCAGGAGGGGGGGACAGGCACTGTCGTGAGAGTGGCTCCAAGGTACGAGGGCCCCCACATAGTCTGGACACTGGGTCACAGCAAGAGATGATGAGCTGCCAGCCCGGTCCACCACTAATCTCTCCCTTCAAGGGGCCACCTGTGCTTCTATGGTCCCTCCATTTCCCCCAGCCTCACGCCCTACCTCGAGGAGCCACAGGCCTCTCTCTGGTCAGTGGCTCCCATGTGGAGATCCCAGAGTGGGCGCAGGCAGCAAAGTGCAAAGTGGGGAGCAAGGGGCTCGGCCAGCATCGAGGTGCCAGGGCGGGTGAGGCTGTTCCTTCAGGTGCTGACAGCCAACTCAGGGAGCTTCTGAGCCAGGCTCATAGCCACCCAGGGCCTCCTTAATGTCAGCTAGGTAAGTGAGGCCAGTGGCTGTGTGTGCACACAAACAGTTAATGTTATTCTTTGACATTTCTCAGGCACCCATGTGGTTCCCCGGAACTTGTCCCAAGGAAGAGGGGAAATCTGTGATCCTAAACACCAGCAGGACCCCCCCAGCAGGTGCACACCACCTGGGCTGGGGGGGGAGTCCCTGGGGCAAGCTCTCATTCAAGGACCAGTGAAAGAATGCCACCAGGGAGGGGGTCCTGCCTCCCAGAGCCCCTCTGTGGCCGATGGCAGGTGGTTTCCTGGCCCTCCAGCCCCTCTGTGGCCAATGGCAGGTGGTTTCCTGGCCCTCCAGCCCCTCTGTGGCCAATGGCAGGTGGTTTCCTGGCCCTCCAGCCCTGTTGTCAGGATGCTGGACTGGGTGCTGGAGCCACCCTGGCTGTCACCCCATGGAGCCCAGGCCCTTGCTCCCCCTGCATGCCTCTCCGCCTGCTGTGGAGTCCCTGGCCTAGACCCTGCTGCAAGCCCTCCTGGCTGGGGGGTCAGAAGCACAGCCCCAGCTCTGACAGTCACTCCTGTGAGAAATAACAGCTCCATTACCACGGGCAAGCAGTCTTTGCCCGTGTGGTTTCCAGGAACCCATTAACGCTAATTACTCCTGCTGCGACTGTGACATTCCTAGACCACCGCTGTTCCCTGGTCTCGCCTTCTCCTTCACAAACATCAACTCCACGGCCAGGTTCGGCTGCGGAGACACAGGCACCTCTGGGCTGCTATGCTCAAAGGTCAGCCCTGCCCACCTCAGCCCTCGGCAGCGTTCAGGTACATTCTAAATAAGGAGTACGCAGGGTGGCAGGTGAAGCGTGGGTTCCTGGGAATGACAGGGACCTCTGGGCCTTCCCTCCTCCCCACCCCATGCACCTGGCTTCCTCTTGGCACAGACACAGAGTATGCAGGGGCCCGCAGAGCTGGGTCTCTATGAGGCACCCCTCATGAAGCTCCCCCCACCCCAACCGCCGACACCACCAGAGAACCTGAGGATATCATCAGCGTCACCGCAGTCACCATGGTGCTGGTGCCTCCGGCTGCGGTTGGCACGGTCATCAGTGAGACTGTGTGGTCAGGCAAGCCCTCCAAGCTGGAAGTGGAGATGGTAACACCTGACCGCTGTCTGTCCTCACACAGGGAGGGGTGCGTAGATGGTGGCTGTGAGCAGTTAACTGCTCTCGGAGGTGAGAGCTGCTAGCTCACAGGGAGGCAGGAGGTGTGGGTGTCCGACAGACACACATGTGCTGTGAACAAACCCAGAGGGGACACAGCACACTGTGAAGGGGACAGCCAGAGCGGCACAGCTCGACAGCCGCACCCACAGGAACTTGGAGCTCCTGTGTGTACCCACATGGGGCAGGCTGGGGGTTCAGGCAAGGCATGTACCAAGGAGGGCGGAAGGACCCACAGGGGCTTGGCTGGGGGGAGGAGGCAGCGAGGCGGGGCTGGGGTGTGGGGTCTTAGCCTGAGCCGCCTCGAGTTAACACGAGCACCTTCCCCTGCCCAGAGTCGAATGGCAGAGAGCCTGCGGCTGTTCGACTCCATCTGCAACAACAACTGGTTCATCAACACCTCACTCATCCTCTTCCTGAACAAGAAGGACCTGCTGGCTGAGAAGATCCGGCGCATCCCGCTCACCATCTGCTTCCCCGAGTACAAGGGCCAGAACACGTACGAGGAGGCCGCCGTCTACATCCAGCGGCAGTTCGAGGACCTGAACCGCAACAAGGAGACCAAGGAGATCTACTCACACTTCACCTGCGCCACCGACACCAGTAACATCCAGTTTGTGTTCGACGCCGTGACAGATGTCATCATCCAGAACAATCTCAAGTACATTGGCCTGTGCTGAGGCACCGGGGCCGCGGCCCACCTGCCCGGGATGAGACCAGTTACGGGGTATCACACCCCAAACCCGTGCTAGAGAAGCCCCCCACCAAGGGCAGAGGCCTGGGGAGCCTGGGGAGTGGTCCCCCCTCCCTGGCCCCCTGTCTCCACAAACATACATATATACAGATAGATCACTAGGTAAACACACACATGCACACGTCCACACGTTGGAGCAGATGAAGTTCTTGAAAGCGTCCAGGTGTCTCGCAAACTCCGGGAGACTGTCCCAAGTCCACCACTAACCCATCCTGCCCCTTCACTTTGCCTTCCTGAGCGGGACTCCTCCACCTTCCGGGCGGAGGTCCCGGCGGCATCGCTGGACTGCCCCTGGGGGAGGCGGGGCCAGAGCCCAGGCTCCGGACTGGGCCATCTTGCTGCTGGCCTCATGTACTCACAGCTACTCTGCACCGTGTCCATTGCAGACTGGGGGACCCGGGGCGGGGGGCACCACGTGACAGCACCAACCAGACCTCCAGCCACTCACAGCTCTTTTTAAACAGCTTCGAAATATGCAGCAAAAATCTGACACAATAAAATGAGTGGCACCACCGATCAATCTCAAAACTAGGCCGGCTGGGTTTCCAGCTTTTCTTCTATACTTCTAGTCTGATGATGTTTTATAAATTGAAACCTGGATTTTTTTTTTTTTTCCTTTTCTGACATCCCTGGGTGGTGGTTGTTTTTTTTTTTTTAATTATTATTTTTGTTTTTGGTTTGGTTTGGATTTTTGGTTTTCTTGGCCAAACCTCGTGGGTGTTTCGCAAAAAAGAAAAAACACAAAAATACAGGAAATATTTCCAATGCAGTCCGAGTATTCCTTTTTTAAAAAAAAATTGCAGATTTTTTCAAAGCCTATTTTTTTTTTCTTTCAGGTGGTCCTTTCTTGTGTCTGGCTTGCCGAGTGTCCAAAAGTTGTCCACGTGGGCAGCCGCGTGGCAGCCCCGTGGGCACACGTTTGTACATACGCCTCCTCTGCAGCGTGCGTCCTCTTGTTCTTGGTGCGGTTTCCCCGCTTTGTTTTTATTTCAGAAAATAAACGTGTGATGTATTGAAGAGCGGTTCTTCACCTAGGAGCAGGTGGACTGACGGACAGACGGACGGGGAGCCGAGGGTCTCGGGGCCAGAGTTCTGTGGCTTGGCCTGGGGAGGTTCGGAAGGGGTGGGAGGGGAGCTGGGCCGGGCCGGGAGCAGCAATGACTCCTGTGAAGGTGCAGCAGTGTGGCCTGAGGGAGGCTCTGTTGAGACCCAGCCCGGGCCTTCCTGTCCCCCCACCCCGCCACAGCGGAGGGGAGAATCCGTTCTCGCCCTGTTCAGTAGCCAAGGTCAGCGGACGGAATCACAGCCAAGGACTCTTGAGGGTCATACTGTGGGAAGGGGAAGAGAGGAGCCGGCGAGGGTGAAGGGAAGTCGCAGACTGTCTACTTTACGAAAAATAAAATACGCTGAATGGAGCCACACCTTGTCCCCGTGTGCTGTGTGTACGCCAGGCGCGTGCCTTCACCCACCTGGGATGCCCAGCTGTGGCCACCCTCCACACTGGGGTTCTGGGCCTCTCCCCTGGCCCTGCCCCCTCCCCACATTTAGATGATGACAGGGGTCATGCCCCTCCCTATCCTGTAGACCGTGTGTCCAGGTGAGACCCGTCCCCACAGAGCGCCCTGTGTCGAAGAGGAGGGTACAGGGGAGATAGGGTCCCACGAGTGCTGAGTTGTCCTCCCCCCACACACACTGGCCCTGCCATGCCCCTGCTCTGCCCATGGGTGGGTGGAGACCACAGGGAGCCCAGAGCCGGTCTCCAAGACTCCTGGACCTGGAGGGAAGTCCCGTATGTGCGTATACACAGGTACCTGCTCTGGGCCAACGTGGCATACACCTGGCTCTCCAGCCCCTCTGGAGGGAGCCCAGACACCCCACACACACCTTCTCCTCACCCCTTCCCAGGTCCTCAGACAGCAAAAATCAAATGGAACTTTAGTTTAAGAAGAAGTCGCCTGTGGCCTGCTGTATTTTTTTCACACCCACGGTGACTTGGTAATCTCACGGTGGAAGCACAGGTAAAGTGGAGGGGAAGCACTTCCCCGGGCTTCCCAGAGCCCAGCTCCCCACCACACGTCTGCACCCGTCCTCCTGGGACACCTGCCCAGGGGCAGGACACAAAGGGCTGTTGGCAGCTCCAGGTCTGGCCCCACCTGACCTGCCTCCTGCCCGTGCCAGGCAGGGGAAAGCAATGAACTGGGAGGGTCCCAGAGAGGCGTAATGTGTATAAACATTGACAGATGGCCAACCTTGGCCTTGGTCAGGGTGGAGTTGGCAGGGGAGGGGGAGGGTGGGTAGGAGGAGAGGGTGCGAGCACCCAGACACCAGCAGGGATGAATAGTAAGAGCAGGGCTGAGCTGGCCCCTGCCCAGGACATGGGGACACCAGGCTCGCTCATGAGGGCGTGAGTCTGAGTGCTCCCTAAGGCGGCACAGTGGGCCCAAGGCAGTGCTAGGCAGAATCCTACACTCGCCCTGCAGTGTCTGCTGCTCGCGCCACACTGCACAGAGAGCCTGTGTGGACTGTGATGGGTGACCTGGCCAGGCCTTCGGGCAGCTCCTCCATGGGGATGTCACACACCTGCCTCACTTAGCCCAACCAGGGGCCTGCAAAGCTGAGCCACGGTGCTTAAGGCCAGGGGCCGAGCTGGTTCAGCCCCCCATGCATGCCCGTTTTAGTGGTTCTGTTTGTCACCAAGCTGTCCTATTGTGAACCACTTGGGAATACCGCCCAAGGTTCCCTGGCCCGACGGAGTGATGAGGGTAACCACTGAGACCCTGGCGGAGCTAGCCTGGGCCAAGGTAGGGAGTGCACCTGCAGGATGGACGTGGCCTTGAGGCACAGCCTGCATCAGCAACTCCTGGACCTGGCCGCTCCACTCCCAACTTCTCTCTAGTCCTAGATGCTGGCTCCCGCACCCCCAAAATATTCAGGCTCACAGCTGCACCCAGACATCTGTCCCGGCTACACCCCAACCCAGGAGCCAGAGTCCACATGCCAAAGGCAAGGCCAGAACTTGGCCTTCCCGGCCCTGGTTGGTGCTGTCCTCCAGGCCTGACTCAAGCCAGGGACCACCCAGGATACCCCATCACAGTGCACCAGGAACTGAACCAGCCTCTCAGAGCCTGCACAAGGAGGTGGTGGCAGAAGGAAAAACCGGGTCAAACTCAGGGGGTCCCAGGGATGTTCAGATGTACCCCCAAAATGTATTTAGAGAAGAATCGGAGGTTTTCCCCTAAAAAACACCTGGCCACATGAGGTCAGCAGAAAGTTCACGGGCAGCCCCTGCAGGCCGGTCAGCAGGTGGTCTGCCTGGGCTGACACTTGCCTTGATGGTGCTGGTTTCTTCTCCCCTGACCCACCAGAACGACTGCAGAGAGGCCCAGCCCCCCCACAGGCCAAGGACCTGTCAGGATGCGGTCTTGGAGCTCCTCCTGGTGTTTACTAAGAGAAATTGCACAGCGATTCAGACCTGATGGGGCTTGGGGATGCCGGCAGCTTTCAGCTTTTCTCCTGCAGAGGCACGGTGGCTTGGACAGAGCAAGGGTCCAACACACCTTTGTCGAATGGATAGGCGTGCAGATGGATAAATTTTAGCAAGGAAATAGCAAATGATTCTTAAGAATATGGATGTAGCAGCTAAAGTCCTCACCTTGCACAGCCAGGATCCCATATGAGCACTGGTGTCCTGGTGGCTCCACTTCCCATCCAGCTCCCTGCTTGTGACCTGGGAAAGCAGTGGAGGACAGCCCAAAGCCTTGGGTCCCTGCACCTGAATGGGAGACCCAGACCAGGCTCCTGGCTCCTGGTTTTGGATCGGCTCAGCTCCAGCCATTGCAGCCACTTGGGCAGGAACCAGCAGACAGAAGATCTTCCTCTCTGTATGTCTGACTTTCCAATAAAAAAAATAACTAAATCTTTTTTTCAAACAAGAATATGGACGTAACAGGGGCTGGTGTCTAATGTAACCCACACACCTACCTCGAGTCCTGGCTGCTCTGCTTCCGATCAGCTCCCCTGATAATGTATATCCTGGGTGGTGATGCCTCTAGTACCTGGGTTCCTTCCTCTCACGTGGACAGAGGCGCTCCTGACACCTGGCTTTGGCCTGGCCCCGGCTGTTGCAGTCATTTGGGGAATGATCGAGCCTAGAGCTAACTGGAGCGGAGGGTGTGTGCGATTGTTCGACGGGGAGAGGTCTTGTGGAATAGCCATGGAGGACCCTTGGTATGCCAGCAGCTACCAGCACCCACTAGAAGCCAGCTGAGCCCTCCCTGTGCCCAGCAAAACCAACAGGGGTGCCACTCAGGCTCGCTTGGATTCTCTTAAACAGCACTCCCCCGTACACCAAATACTATAGGAACAGGTTGGTGAATTCTGTGACATGATTCAAATAGAAAGCTGCTGAGCCAACAAATTGCTGCACTTAGAGCAAAGAACCGTGTGGACAGATGATGTAGGACATGAGATTACAGGCAGACGACCGACAAGTGGCTGGAATCCCGGCAAAAGGATGTCATGCTCCCTCGAATTCACAAGAAACAGAAAAACCCAGCTGGTGGATGGCACAGGCCCCAGGACTCTCCAGGAGGTGCTGGTCATGAGCCAGGCAGAAGGAACGACGCTCCTCAGACACGGAGGGGAGAGCAAAGCCACGCGGCAGTGGACACACAGCACAGCTGGGTTCTCTCCCCCACTGGCAGAGGGTCAGATCAAGGCAGGCGTGTAGCCTGGGTGGCCTGGAGATGCCTTCCCCTCCCCGCTGCAGAAAAGACCCTCCAGGGACAGTCCCTGACCAGGGGACCAGAGGACAAGGGCAGGTGGACTGCTGTTCCCCCACACTCCACTTCCTGCAGTGCACCTGCCTGTCAGCAGGGGGCGTCTCCACCTGCACCTGCTAACACACCTGGAGAAGGCCCCAGGCGACAATGTGACTGGTTTTTTTTTCTTCTTCTTCTTCTTCTTTTTTAAGGTCTTCTAAGAGCAGAACAAATTCACGCAGCTAGATCCATTTACATTGTGTTTCCAAACACGCCAAGCGAAGGGAGGGTCCATGTGGCCCCATGGGAAAGGGAGTTACAGTTATGGGGAAAGATAGGGACACGCCATTGGAGACAGTCACCCCAGGATGGGTGGCTGGGCTGTGGAGGCGGGGTGCTGGGACGCGGGAGGGCTATGGGCTGTATATACTGCTGCTGGGAGGGGTGTTGATCAGAAATCGTGGGCAGGTCTGAAAGACGGGAGGAGGGTGAGATTTGGCAGAGCTGCCCCTGCAGTCCTCACCGTGTATCTCTGAAGGCTGGATGGGGTCTCAGTCATTGTACCGGCCCCAGAAGCAGCGCTGCTATCCCCACTCCCCCTAAGGACCAGAAAGCAAGACCCAGGTTCTCATCCTCAGTTTTGTCGTTTAAGCTCAGTCCCAGCCCTGGTCCTCCTGGGAGACACCTGATATTCCATCAGCTATCAACTCCAAGCACACAGACGTGAGAGTCCTCCAAAATGTATTTTAGAAATCTGAGCAGGTTTGGGTGGGGGCGGCATTGTGATGTGGCAGGTTAAACCTGTGCCTGCAATGCCAGCATCCGCACGGCTCCAGTCCTGGCTGCTCGCTGCTAAGGTACCTGGGAAAACAGCAGAAGACGGTGCAAGTCTTCGAACTTCTGCTGCTCATGTGGAAGACATGGAGCTCCAGGGTCCTGGTTTCGACCTGAGCAGCCCCAGCTCGTGGGGCCATTTGGGGATTAAGCCAGGAGATGAAACATCTCTCGCTCTGTATGCATGTATGTGCGGGTAGGGAAACGCAAGTTAAAACCAAAGTGAGACACTGCTCCGACACCCTCCCAAACAGCTAGAATGCAAAGAAAGATCAAGTTGTTGGCAAGGACGTAGCTAGAAAAGCATGTGGCCTTTCCTTCTAAAACTGTTCTGTTCCCAGGTACATCTTGGGATAAACCCATACACACAGTCCAGACAGAAGTGTGTTGCTACCCATCACACTGGTCATCACACACCAGAAGCAGCCCAAATGTCCAACAGATATGGAATGCAAAAATCGCAGCTCAAGAGAGTTCTCAAACCAGTCGAGGAAAATGAGAATTAAACCAATTGTTCCCAATCAGCACTGTGGCACTGCCAATGGCATCACCGCTCTTGAGGTCAACAGCCTACACCAGAGTGCTGGTTCTGCTTCCGGGGCAGCTCCACCATAGACTTGGGAAAGCAGCCGGAGGACAGGCTTGGCACAGCCCCAGCCATGATGGCCATTTCCGGAGTGAACATCAGAGAATGGAAAATCTCTCTCCCTTTTTCTCTGGGTTAG
This sequence comes from Ochotona princeps, assembly GCF_030435755.1. Classification (NCBI taxonomy): domain Eukaryota; kingdom Metazoa; phylum Chordata; class Mammalia; order Lagomorpha; family Ochotonidae; genus Ochotona; species Ochotona princeps. The sequence goes on along the minus strand of NC_080860.1, from coordinate 18,648,549 downwards.
TCTGCCTTTTAAATAGACACTTCATTCCATTTTCCCATGAACTTTTTAGAGAACCTGCACAGGAGTCCCCGGCACGGTCTCCGGCTCCACCTGCAGGACGCGCGCCTACCTGCAGGCAGCTCAGCCAGGTGCTTGTAAGCCTGGTGCAGGTTCCGCCGGCAGATGTGGTGGGGATCGTTGAGCAGAGAGGACAGGGCCAGGATGACGCCGCACTCCAGAAAGCCGTTCCTAGGCAAGGAAGGTGGATTCAGGCCCAACCAGAACCCTGCCCACGCAGAATCAAGGGAGGGCAGTGCTGTCAGCTGCCGCTGCGGGGAGGGGGGAGTCGCATCTCTGACCTCTGGCTCAGCGTGAGAGCTCACGGAGGCCGGAGGTGGACAGAGCCTTGAGCGTCTTCCTGGAGGAGATCCTTGGGGCTCAGCGGGGAACCAGGGGCTGGCGCTGTGGCGTGGGGGTAGAGTGGGGTGGAGGCAGTCTTAAGCCAACGCCTGGAGCACTGCCATGCCCTGCTCGACTTGCAGTCCAGCTGCTTGCTAATGCGCCTGGAGAAGCAGCAGTGGAAGGTGGCCTGAGACCCACCACCCACGTGGGAGACCTGGATGGAGTTCCAGGCTCCTGGCTTCAGCCTGGTCCCGCCCCGGCTGTTGAGGCAGTTTGGGACTGCAACAGCAAACGGAAGATCTCTGTCATTCTGCCTTATATATAAACCATATATGTATATGGGGTTTTCTTTTAATCAAAACTACAAATCAAATAAGTGTGGTTTAAACAAAAACACATCAACATTGTGGAAAACATCAGCCAGCTGACCCATATCCTGGAAAAGATCTGGGTCACACAGTGGAATTCACTAATGTCTTGTCACCTATATTTGGATTTTTTTTTAATGAGCAATGTAAAGGAAGTACAACATTATTATAATTCCTTGCTTTGTAAACATTTCCTCTGATGCGTCAACTGACCCTAGGGCCTGCCTACTAGGGGGCTAGAGGAGGTTTCGGGGTCATCTCTCTCAGGGCTGGGTCCCCTGAAGCCCTCGGCCAACTGCCTGGCAACAGGCAGTATTTGGCGGTGAGGCTACAACGGCAGTGGTCAAGACTTAACCATGCAGCATATTGGCATGTTCTGAGTCATTCTGGAAAGGACAGAGGAGAGTGTTGCTAGGTAGCAATGTCCATGTCAGGAGCAGAAAAGGAGGGAGCGAGGACAGGGAAGATAAGAGAAGCTTAGCTCCATGTGTTGGTATCTTACTATTATTACTATTTATTTATTTAAGAGGCAAGGTGTTGGCTTTGTGCCCTACCAGCTAAAGCTGCTACCTGGGATGCTGAAATCCCATAGAGGCATAGGTTCGAGTCCCAGCTGTTCCACTTCCCATCCAGCTCCCTGCTAATGTGCCTGGGAAAGCAGCAGAGGATGGCCCAAGGGCTTGGGACGCTGCACCTGCATGGGAGACCCAGAAGAAGCTCCTGAATTTGGATCAGTTCAGCTCTGGTAGTTGTAGTCCTTTGGAGAGTGAACCAGAGGATGGAAGATCTTTCTGTCTCTCTCTCTTCTGTAAAGTCTGCCTTTCAAATAAAAATAAATATTTTTAAAAGATTTATGTATTTGAAAGACAGAGATTCATTCCCCAGATGGCTACCACAGCTGGATCTGGCTGGGCTGGAGCCAGGGGCTTTATGCAGGAACCCAAGCCCTTGGGCCGTCCTCTACTGCCTTCCCAGGAGTATCAGCAAGGGAGCTGGACTGGAAGCAGAACAGCTGGAACTCGAGCCAAGGCTCCAGTATGGCATACCCACATCACAGGCGGCAGCTTAACCTGCTATGCCCCAACTTCTCTTTACACTTCCCACAGACAACGTGGACTCTTGTACAAGCTCCCCTCCCCTCCCCCCGAAGACCAACGCAACAGACCAAAATTCAGAACTCTCAGAGCTCTCCAGGTCGATCACGGACATTCACATCAGGGGAGGAACACGACCCCGGGTTTCCAGGGAGAGCTGCTCACCTGCCCACGTTGTGGGTGGCCATGATGTAGAGCACCTCGGTGGTTTTGATCCGCACCACGTCATCGCTGTCTTTTATCAAGGCCTTCAGGCTCTCCAGGCAGCCTGCATGGGACAGAAAAACCTGTGAACACCAGCCAGGAACCTGCATGTGAACGGTAAGAAAGAACCAGAGGGGCCCGACGTCGTGGCCTAGCGGCTGAGGTTCTCGCCTTGAGCACGCACCTGCATTCCATGTGGGCACCGGTTCTAGTCTCAGCAGCCCCACTTCCCATCCAGCTCCCTGCTTGTGGAGGATAGCCCAGGGCCTTGGGAGACCTGGAGGGGGCTCCTGGCTCCTGGCTTCGGGTAGGCGCGGCTCTGGCCGTCGCAGTCACTTGGGGAGTGAATCGTCAGACAGAGGATCTTCCTCTCTGTCTCTCCTCTTCTCTGTATATCTGACTTCGCAATAAAAATAAATAAATTTTAAAAAAGAAGAAGAAAAGGAAGTACCAGAGGTTCTGCTGCTTGGGGCCCTGGGGTCACACAGTAATGCACAGTCATTTTGTACAGTGTAAGAAGCCTCTATTGTAGTGCTGGCATTCAATACGAATGCTGGTTCAAGTCCCGGCTACCCCACTTCCCATCCAGCTGCCTACTAGTGCACCTGGGGAAGCAGGAGCAAAACAAACAAGCCTCAAGTCCTTCAGTCCCTACATCCTTGTAGGAGACCCAAAAGAAGCTCCTGGTTTTGGGACCAGCTCAGCACTAGCCATTGTAGTCATTTGGGGAGTGAATCAGCACATGAAAGATCATTCTGTCTCTCCTTTCTGTAAATCTACCTTTCAAATTAAAAAATAAAATCTATGTCTGTCCTTTTCTGTGTCTGTAAACTCTGCCTTTCAAATAATGAATTAATTAAACAAAAAAAGAAAGAAAGAAAATGTGGCTCAAGAGACTAACCCTCCACCTACTGGCGCTGGCATCCCATATAGATGGATGCCAGTTCAAGTCCTGGCTGCTTCACTTCCCATTCAGCTTGCCTGGGAAAGCAATGGAGGATATCCTAAAGCCTTGGGACTCTGCCACCCATGTGGAAGACCTGAAAGAAGCACCTAGCTTCTAGCTTCAGACCAGCCCAGCTCAGACCAGTGTGGCCACTTGGGGAGTGAACCAGTAGACAGAAGATCTCTCTGTCTTTCCTTCTATCTCTGTATACCTAACGTCAAATTGAAAAATAAATAGATGAGGAAAATAAATCAGTCTCTGTCTTTCCCTTTGATCTCTGTAAACTCTGCCTTTCAAATAAATAAATGACTTTAAAAAGTAACGGAGAGAAAATGGCCGTTGGAGTAACTTTGACCCGGGCGAGACAAAGGGTCACAGGTCATATTACAGCCCCTGTCCCAAACTAGTCACATGATCTTGAATGAACTCACTGCTCAGGCAGCTCCGTATTTATCACCCTCTCCCTGCACCTGTGTGTTTTTACTCGATTGGCGGAGGATGCGCCCTTGGTTTGCAGGTGGATGCTACAAGGACTGAGACAATGTGGATCCTGGACTGGTCCAGGGTTAGGCTGATTAGGGCCATGCCCCCTCACCTATGTGGATGGCCTCGAAGACATACTCGGGGTCATGCATAAGGTCGCACAGGGCCACCAGGGCTTTCTGCCTGGTCAGCAGGTCCTCCGACTGCAGCTCCCGATTCAGCTTCGGCAGGGCCCGGCAGCCATAGGCGACAGGTGCCTGGGTGGGATTGATGTCAGGTGGCAGGTACATGGAGATCTGAGCTCGGGCCATCTCTCCACACAGGCAAATGACACTCAGCACAAATCACTGATTAAAAGAACAACAACAAATGCTAATTTAGTAATTTAATAATTTAGTAATTTAGTAATTTAGGTAATTTAGAAGCTCCTTTTTCTTTTTAAGATTTATTTTTATTGGAAAGACACTTTTTTAAAAGATGTATTTCTTTTTATCGGAAAGTCAGATATACAAAGAGCAGAGACAAAGAAGATCTAATGATTCACTCCCCAAGTGAGCCGCAACGGCTAGAGCTGAACCGTGCAGAAACCAGGAATCAGGAGCTTCTTCCGGGTCTCCCAGGTGGGTGCAGGGTCCCAAGGCTTTGGGCCGTCCTCAACTGCTTTCCCAGGCCACAGGCAGGAAGCTGGATGGGAAGTGAGGCTGCCGGGATTAGAACCAGCACCCATATGGGATCCTGGCAAGTGCAAGGCCAGGACTTTAATTGCTAGGCTACCACACCAGGCCCTAGAAGCTACTTCTCATCGAATCTTCCCAACCATGAGCAAAGGCAGAAAAGAACTTTTCCGTCCATTTTACAGAGGAGTGTTATTGAGGCTGAGAGCAGTGAAGAGACTGTTTGAGCTCATGAAGAAGGTAAACTCTGGGATCGGTCCGTGCAGCAGCGTTTAATCACATATGGAACCGCAGATGATCTATAATTTGGACCTTCAGTAGAAGTCAGCCAAGGCCCGGTGCTGTGCATATAACAAGCTAAGCCTTTGCCTTTAGTGCCAGCATCCTATATGGGCACTGATGTGAGTCCGGGCTGCTCCACCTCTGATCCAGCTCCCTGCTTATGGCCTGCGAAAGCAGCAGAGGATGGGAAACCACATGGATTTCAGGATTTGAGGGTTTTTTTTTTTTTTGCAATAACATACATGTTTCAATTCCAATTATTTCAGGCATTTGGAAGACACCTCATAGGATCTGTTGTTGACAAATAAGGAGACTGAAGTCGCCACGCCAGCAAGGCTAGGTGCTGCAGTCAAACAGCTAGCTCACCCTTAGGACATCACACTCAAACGCTTCCAACACAACCCTCAAAAGGGGATGAAAGCAGTCTGGCGTGGTAGCCTAGTGGCTGAACTCCTCGCCTTGTAGGCAGGGTCCCCTAGGGGCACCATTTGTGTCCTGGCTGCTCCACTTACCATCCAGCTCTCTGCTTGTGGCCTGGGAGAGCAGCCGAGGACAGCCCAAAGCCTTGGAACCCTGCACCTGCCTGGGAGACCCAGAAGCTCCTGGCTCCAGATTGGCTCAGTTCTGACTGTTGCGGCCACTTGGGGAGTGAATCGTCACAAGGAAAATCTTCCGCTCTGTCTCTCCTCCTCTCTGTATATATGACTTTCCAATAATAAATATATAAATAAATGAACATTTTTTTAAAAAAAGGAAATGAAGGCTAAGAAAGGATTTGTTTGGGGCCCGGTGGCGTGGCCTAGCGGCTAAAGTCCTCGCCTTGGACATGCTGGGATCCCATGTGGGCGCCGGTTCTAATCCCGGCAGCTCCACTTCCCATCCAGCTCCCTGCTTGTGGCCTGGGAAAGCAGTCGAGGATGGCCCAATGCTTTGGGACACTGCACCCGCGTGGGAGACCCGGAAGATGTTCCTGGTTCCCGGCTTCGGATTGGCACAGAACCGGCTGCTGCGCTCACTTGGGGAGTGAATCATCGGACAGAAGATCTTCCTCTCTGTCTCTCCTCTCTGTATATCTGACTTTGTAATAAGAATAAATAAATCTTTTAAAAAATAGAAATGATTTGTTTGCATCCTCCACACACACTCTGGGCAACTCCATTCATTGTGACTTCGTAGTTAAGAACGAACTGCAAGAGCAGGTGGTTAGCACCCAAATCCTCGGGTCCCTGCTACCCACGGTGAGACCTGGATTGAGTTCTAGTCAGCCTGTCGTGAACATTGAGTTGGTGATACAGAACATGACTGCATCAGCCAGTCAAATGGCCCATCTCTTGAGTCACTACCCTTTCAAACAAACAAAAATAATTAATTTAGAGAGAACTGGTTCCAGACTCAGGTGACCCGTGGCTCTCAGTAAGTTATTTCCTTGGTCTGTTGCTCTCCACACCTAACACAGGGTCGTGCTCACAGCACCTGCCTCTCTCCTCTCCAGAAAAATCCTGCAGGCTCTTACACAGGGGCCAGACTCCCCCAGAGCTCCAGATAAGACCACAGGGGTCATCAGAGAGGGCTTGGCCACATGGCTGAGCCCCAGCCCCACAGGAATCTACTCCAGCAAAAGTGAGCAAAACTCAGAGACCCCTAGCATCAAGTGGGCCCCCCAGCCTGGAAGGGGGCATGACATGGCCACGTCTGTAACCTGGGCCTCCCTAGCAGGGGACCGTAGCCTCTGGGGCACAAGGGCCTGAGGGGTGAAAGAGCTATTTGGGGGACAACATTTTGGGGACACAAGCTCTCTGTGAACGAGACTGGGTAGGTCAGAGGACCCACCTCATCCCTTCCATCCCAGGCCCCCATCAGGCCGCCTCACCTGTCTCACAGCCGGGAGCTGCCCTCTTGGCGTCCACACCCGTTGCTAGGTGACCCGGTTGCTAGGCGATCTCGACAGCGTCTGCCGAGCCGCGAGCAGCTCCTTCCGGCGGCCTCTGCGCACCCGCGCACAGCCCCGGCGGCTAGGACCAGCCGCGGAGATTAGAATATTCTACATGGTTACTACGAGGAACAAAGGAGGCTCCGTATTGTCCCCGTTACTGGGTACTTCGCAAGTCCTTGAGCTTCAGATCAAATTGCTTCAAATTTAGGGGCAAGCATCTCAAAGGATCAGTAAGTAGCTTACCCCCAATCACACAGAGCTGACCCCAGGGCTGCTCATCTCTGGCCCACACTATTTTTTTTTTAATAAAGATTGATTTATTGATTTGGAAGGCAAACTGACAGGAGAAGAGAGCGATCTTCCGTTTGCTGACTCACTACCCAGATAGTCAGGTCTGATCCAAGCCAGGAACTTGTCACTCCATCCAAGCTACCACACGCTCAGCAAGTGCAGGACAAACGAGGGATGCACAGGTGAGACTGAGGCTTAACGGGATTTGAACGCGTGTTCACGGTAAGGACCAGGTCCTGAGGGATCTGTTTTTAGAGATAGATGGGGCTATCCCATGTGGGCACTGGTTCGAATCCCGGCTGTTCCACTTCCCATCCAGCTCCCTGCTAATGTGCCCGGGAAAGCAGCAGAGGACGGCCCTGGGACCCTGCCACCTACATGGGAGACCCGGAGGAAGCTGCTGGCTCCTGGCTTTGACTTGGCCCCGTGCTGGGCCTTGCAGCCTTTTTGGGAGTGAACCAGCAGATGGAAGAGCTCACCCTCTGTCTCTCCTTCTCTCTGTAGATCTACCTTTCCAATAAATAAATAATGTGAAACAAAAATGATGGTGTACAGTCTGAAAGTCCGGCTGTCTCGTTCCAACTGGAGTTCTAACTCACTTTATCGGCTTATCTGTGAGACAAGCCAGCCCAGGGCTGCTAACAAGGTCTTTTTCGTTATGGAAATTAGCTTGCAAGGGGGTTCCGTGACTAGGGTCAGCCCTTCGGCCTCCATTAATTAAGGAAATTAATTTTGTAGCAGGAACTCCAGCAGCCCAACATATGTCCTGCAGGCAACGCTAGATTCACAATTATGCAAATGAAGGTCAGGAGACAGCAGGCCTGTCCATTCTCTTGTCGTGGTTGGCTGCTCAACTCCCATCAAACACCAGAAACGACTGCCAGTTCTTGCTATCATGATGGCCCCGGGGCCGGAGTTAGCAACCACGGACACCAGCACCTGCCGCACGTCCGTCCATCCCTCCGTCCAGTGGCCTCCGGGGCCTCCGAGGCTCCGCCCTCCGCCTGCCAACCCAGCCCCGCCCTCGTTGTCATGGTGCTCCCCGGCAGCGGGGGGGGGAGGCATACGTTGCCATGGTGACCGCCTGTCCAGTTAGCCTTGCGGGCCCAGTCCCTGACGTCGAGGATTGGGTCATCTGTCTGTCAATCCAGTCCCGCCTGCCGGCCCGGCCCCGCCCTCGTTGCCATGGTGGTCGCCGGTCCAGTCAGCCCTGCAGGCCCCGCCCACGACGTCGGGGATTGGCCGGAGTCCCCCCACGGTTCCCGCGTGGCCGCGTTGCCGGAGTGACCCGGGCCGCGCGCGGGAGAGGAAGCCGCGCGCAGCTTGCAGCCTCCGCCGCCACCGGCACCGCCGCCCGGGTAAGTCCTGCCGCTGCTCGGTGCCCTCACGGCCCGGGAGGCCGAGGCCGCGGTCTCCACACCCGTGTCTCACCCCCTCTCGCTCCCGCTCACCCGAACCCCCAGGGGCGTCCTCATTTCCAGAGGACCCTGAACCCTGGGCCTGCCCAGCCCGCCACCCCAGGCCGGGCTCCAAGGCAGCTGAGGACCACGGAGAAGGTCAAGGCCAGCCTAGTGGACAGAGGGAGCTGGACAGGAAAAGGGAGATAGAGGAAGACTCACTCTTGAGTAGGCTTGAGGAGGGGAAGGGACGGTACTGGATTGGCGGGCGGGGTTCAGGAAGGGCTTTCTAGGAAAAAGCTGAAACTTCCTCTGCCCTTTTGGATCCGCCCAGGTTACAGCAGGCACCCCTCCTTCACCCCACGTGTACCCCACTCCTCCTGTTTGTACCCTGCCTGGTGGTTGTAGCATGTGAAGAGAGCTCTGGGAGGTAGGTCCCTCTGCAGGGGAGATGGGCAGAAAGCAGCAGGCTTGCCCACTTCATGCACCTCCTTACTGCTGGCACCTTGGGCAGGGAGGAGCCCAAGTTCCTCTGTCCGGGCGTAAGAGGGAGACTTAGATCAGGTCGTTTCAAGCTGATGAAAAGTGAGGCAGAAACTTGTGGGCGTGAGGCCCCAGTTTCCCCTCACCGCCTTCCACAAGGCAGAACTGCAGCCAGTGTCAGCCGGGTCTTAATTGGCTTGGGTTTGCAAGCCTAGCGTTGAGCAACCCCTTTTCTAGAACCAGTGAGCGAGCCGAGGGGGTGGGTCCTGTAGACTCGGCACTGAAATAGGAGACAGAAGGTTGGTGGGTCACTCTGAAAGGACTTTGTTTCCTCAGAGGGTTGAAGCAGGGAGGGCCCTCTTGGCCCCACTGATCCTCATGGGTAGGCTGTGTGTGTGTGTGTTCGGATTTGCTTTGATGCCACTGCACTTGACCTAGTCTAGGAGACCCCTTTAGTTCTGTTGCTCACTTTCTCCCAATCCGGGCCCACAGGACACGGGAATGATGAGGTCATCCCTGACACCCTTGGGGCTCCCTGTAAGCCGGGACCGCATCATCGCCAGCTTCCCTAAGGTAGGGTCCCCGTAAGGTGGGAGGCCACAGGGCCCATTGCCCGCACTTGGCTCCCTTCTCCCAACCTGCGCTCACCCTGGCAGTAAAGCAGGTGAACCAAGGAGGCCTGTGCCTCACCCCACCGATGAGTCGTCTTGAGAGAACGGAGTGCTGACTTGCCCAAAGCAGACTGGCAGTTCGTGGTGGACGCCAGGCGTGTGTCACACAGGGCCGTGGGCCCCAGAGGTTCTAAAGGCTCCGATTTTATCATCCTGAATCACTGTGCTGTGTGAGTGTGGCAGTCACTCAGCCGCCCACAAGGGTAACTCATGGCAGAGCAGGTGCACGGATCCCCTTGGGATGCCCGCCTCTGCTCTCAGAGTGCCAGCCCCGCTTCCGACTTCCGCGTCTCGCTCATGTGCGCACTGGGGCTAGAGAGGGCTAACCCTCATTACTCGATTCCTGCCGTATGTGTAGCAAACCCAGATTGAATTCCAAGTTTCTGGCTTCAGACTGGCCAGCCCCACCTGTTGTAGGCATTGGGAGATGAAACAGAAGATGTTCTCTTTCTCTCTCTCTGCCTTTAAAATAAACAGATACATTTTTAGAAATTATAATGTACCATTAATTGCAACAAGAAATACAAATCAGCGTAACCCCCAAGGGAGCAGTGCAACAATCCTTACCCACATTGCCAAGGCCCTGCCTGCTGGTTCAGCCGTTCAGGCTGCCATAGGTTACTGAACAAGGACAACAGCTGTTGTAGTTCATTTTTTTATTACGCCTTTTTAAAAACATTTTATTTGGATGCAAGCCCTGTGGTGGGGCAAGTTAGGCCACCACTTGTTTTTAATTTAATTTTTTTTTATTGAAAAGTCAGATATTCAGAGAGAAGAGACAGAAAGGAAGATCTTCTGTCTGATGATTCACTCCCCAAGTGACCCCAGCAGTCAGAGCTGAACAGATCCAAAGCCAGGATCCAGGAGCTTCTTCCGGGTCTCTCACTTGGCTATAGGGTCCCCAAGTTTTTGAGCCGTCCTTGACTGCTTTCCCAGGCCACAAGCAGGGAGCTGGATGGGAAGCAGGACCACTGGGATTAGAACCGGCGTTCATATAGGATCCCAGAGTGTAGAAGGCTTTAGCCACTCAGCTACTACACCAGGCCCTTAAGCCACCACTTGTAATGCTGGCATCCTATATGGCTGTTGGTTTGAGTCCTGGGTGCTCCACTTTCTACTTCCTGTCCAGCTCCCTGATTACGTATCTGGGAAAGCAGTGGAGGATGGCCCAAGGGCTTGGGTTCCTGCACCCTCGTGGGAGACCTGGATGAAGCTTCTGTCTCCTAGCTCCTGGCTTTGGCCTGGCCCAGCCCTGGCCATCCTCATGCTTAGGGAGTGAACTGACATATGGAAGACCTCTCTCTTTCTCTGCCCTCCTCTCTGAAATGCTTTCAAATAAATCTTTTAAAAGTGCAAGAAATGAAGTAGTGTATGGTCACATGTGTGTAGCATGCTCTCTGTGTTTCAAAAAAAAAGTAGACAAAACAAACTTCTGTGTTTGTTTATACATGCAGCAAATCTTTCTGGAAGTACCCATAAGACCGTATTGTACGTGGTAACCTGCATGTGACTCCAGATAGGCATGGAGGAAAAAATTGTCCTGTGGAATGTTTGATTTCATTTATTATTTTATTTGAGAGATGGTGGCACAGTAGTGGGAGCTTCTATGTGCCAATTGACTCCCTAGACCCCTGCAACAGCCAGGACTGGACCAGAGCTAAAGCTGTGTGCTGGGAACTCCATTTGGGGCTCCCCCATGGGTGGCAGGGGTGTAGTGACTTGAGCCATCCCCACGGCCTCCCAGGGTTTGTATTAGAGCTAGGACATGACTGTGGGGTGGCGGGGGAGCCAAGGGAGGGTCCTGATGATTTAATGCCTTCTCTATCTTAGACACAAAGAGGTGATCATGGCCAAGTGCTGACTTGCCCAGTTCATGGTGGACACAGGGCCGTGGGACTCAGAGATCCTCAGGGCTCTGACTTGATAATCCTGAATGATTGCACTGTGTGACCGGCAATTACTCAGCCGCCTACAGCTGCTGTCCTCTTTCTGTTCTTAAGTCCTTGTTAATGTGTTTATTGGAAAGGCAGAATGACACAGAGAGACGGAGAGAGGGAGATCTTCCAGGTACTGGCTCAAGCCAGGCCTGGATCAGGTGGGAAGCCAGTCTGGGTCTCCCACCCTTGTGTCAAGGGACCCAAGTACTTGAGCCATCACCTGCTGCCTGCCAGGGTGCGCGTAAGCAGGAGGCTGGACCACAAGCAGAGCTGGGACTCGAACCCTGGCACTCCAATATGGGATGTAGGCATCTCCATTGGCAGCTGAACTGCTGCACCACACACCTGCCCTTTCCTCCTTCTTCAACTCTCCAACACACACACACGCACACACACACACACCCCCCCCAAGTTCCTGCCCCACACCCACCCGGAGTTCCCATCACAGCATGCTCAGACGATGGCTTTCCCTGTGCCGTGGACAGTGAGTGGTAGCCAGAGACAACGGGGACCGGTGTTTACAGAGTTGAGAGGAAGAGGAGTTTGTGTGGGTGGCACCAACAGTTCAGGTCTCATGGGACAAGGGAACCCGTTTCCAGAGCAGGACAGCAAGCTGGCTCAGGGCTCCCCGCCCCTCTGTCATGAAGTTGCTGATGCTACATCTTGCGTGAGCGTGGGATGCTCAGCTTGGCTGGTGACCAGCGTGACTCCGTTACACACCCCCACCCCGCGGCCACATGAAAGGGTGCCGTGCTGAGCATGCCCGTTTTACAGGTAAGCAAACTGGAACCCAGAGAGGTATCATCTCGTGCCCCTTACAAAGCTTCCTCCCCTGGTGCCTGCCGCCTCAGGCACAGCTGGAGCTTCGGAAGACAGAGGGACCAGGTGATGCCTCAGAGCCCAAAGGACACCACTGGGGCTGTGAGCCGTGGGTTCAAGGAGCACCCAGAGGGACAGAGACAAGAGTCCAGGGCAGTGTAGCCTGACAGCAAGGAGCCCTGCTTCCCAGAGCCTTAGCTTGCTCTGTACCTAACCTTGACCAACCTAATGCCCCCACTCCCAAAATATCAAGGTCATCATTAGTTTAATACATTCTTTTCCTTTTGTTCAGATTTATTTATTTTTATTGGAAAGGCAGACTTACAGAGAGAAGGAGAAACAAAGATCTTCCATCCATTGGTTCATTCCCCAGCTGGCTGCAACAGCCAGAACTGAGCTGATCCAAAGCCAGGGGCTTCTTCTGGGTCTCCCACATGGACGCAGGGTCCCAAGACTTTGGCCCATCCTCCACTGCTGTCTCAGGCCATAAGCAGGGCACAGGATAGGAGGCATTGGAGCAGCCGGGACATGAACTGGCATCCATATAGGATGCCAGCACTTATAGGTAGAGGGTTAGCTAGTTGAGCCATTGCTGCAGCCCCAGCTTGTTTTTCTAATTACCAAGCAGGTGTGCATTCTATGTGTGTGCTCATGACTTTTAAAAATTGTTTTCTTTATCTGATAGATTTATTTATTTGGGAAAGTGATAGAAAGCGAGGCAAAGTCAAGAGAGATCAAGAGAACTTGCCATCGGCTGGTTCACTCCCCTGCTGGCCACAGCAGCCTGAGCAGAACCAGGCCAAAGCCAGGAGCCCCAAACTCCACCTAGACCTACCCTGTGGGTGACAGGGGCCCTGAACATGAACGGTCATTGCTGCTTTCCCAGGGACATTATTAGCAAGGAGCTGATCAAAAGCAGAGCAGCTGAGATTCGAACCAGCACCCCAGATAAACCAGAACTGGCTGAACCCGGAACTCTGTGTGGGTCTCCCGTATGGGTGGCAGAGACTTGGTTACTTATGCCGTCACTGCTGCCACCCAGAATCCCTGCTATCAGGAAGCTGGAGCCAGTAACTCAGCTGGATATAGAGCCCAGGGACACTAATGCTGCATGTCATCCTGTCTTAATAGCCATGGCCGTTTGGTGCACATTTAGCATGCGCCAGCTGCTGATGCCTTTATTTTGGAAGATGTCTTATATTTTTTCACACAGGGCTAGTGAAACAGTGGCAAGTGCTTGCTGCCTTCCTTTCCTTCCACATTTAATACACGTGTTAATGAAGCGCACTCTTCCATGTATCAGATAGATACAATTTACTGAGGAATATCTCTCTCTTCTTTGGCCAGTGCCTGCAGGTCACTATGATTTTCTGATATGTGCTTGGAAAAAAATTATTTGTTTGAAAAGCAAAGTTACAGAGATAGAATGAAAGATAGGCAGGGAGAGAGAGAGGATCTCCCATCCACTAATTCACTCCCCAAATGGCTACAACAGCCAGGGCTGGGCCAGGCGGAAGCACAATCCAGGAGCTTCCTTGGGATCTCCCAAGCGTATGCAGAGACCCAAGGAGTTGACCTGCTGCTGCTGCTGCTTTCCAAGGAGAGATGGAGATCTGCCAACCACTGGTTCACTCCCCAGTAGCCACAGTGACAAGTGCTGAGCCAATCCAAAGCCAGGAACCAGGAACTTCTTCCGGGTCTCCCATGTGAGTGCAGAGCCACCACCTGCTGTTTGCTCAGGCCACAAGCAGGGAGCTGCATGGGAAGTGGAGCAGCCAGGACTTGCACTGGTGCCCATATAGGATACCAGCGCCATAGGCAGAGGGTTAGCCTGCCACACCATGGCACTGGGCCTTGCTGATGGCTTTATAAGCAATATAAGCCCCCAAGTTTCTGATGGGAAAATTGGGGCTCAGAGAAGTTGGGTAACTGCCCAGGGCCGCACAGGGGTAAGGGCAGATGTACTTCTTCCCCTCCCCTAGAGACTCCCTGAGACTTTTAAGACAGTTCTAGTTGTTAAATGTCTTTATTTTTTAGCATTTATATGAAAGGCAGAAAGATCAGAGACAAAAAGAGGTTTTTTTTTTTCATCCGGTGGTACACTCCCCAAAAGGATACACAAAACCCAGGGCTGTGCCAGACCAAAGCTGGGAGCCCAGAACTTCATCCAGGTCTCCCGAGTGGGTGGCAGGGACTCAGTTACTGGAGCCCCCATCTGCTGCCTCTCAGGAGCATTAGCAGGAAGCTGGATGAGAAGCAGAGCCAGAACCTGAACGCAGACACTCCCATATGGGACATGAGCACCTTAGTCGCTGCACCAAATCCTTCCCCCACCCCTGTTATTGCTCATTTTCCCTTCCAAGAAGCATGGAAGACAAAGTACCTTCTAGGATATTTTCTGTGCACGTACATGTGAATTTTTACAAACAAAAGTGGCATCCAGAAGCTGTAGAGGATTTGGATCTTAAAGCCAAAAAGATCCCTCATTATCCACACCCCCAAGAAACCCAAGGCGCAGAGGGAGACAGACTCCCGTCATGTGCCTGCAGCCTCTGACGCAGTGAGGCCTGACTGGCCGAGTCCCTGCTTGGGTCTTCCCGGACTAGCCCCGTTCTCCCCCTTGGAGGGAAGCCATGTGAGGACTGAGGAGGGAGGGGACCATGTCACCGCCTTGCTGCCCGGCTTGAGGGTTGGAGCCGCAGCCTTGTGGAAGGATGTTCCCTCCTGTCCGTATCTGCCTGTTTCTGCAGTGGTACACGCCCGACGCCTGCTTGCAGCTGAAGGAGCATTTTGACGGGCAGGTCAGCACCGCCTGCCAGCGCCGGGACACGGGGACTGTCGGGTGAGCCCACGTCAAGGTGGGGGATGGTGAGGAACAAGTTCCCCTTTACAGGCTAAGGTTGCCACAGAGGTTAGCTTCTGTAATTCCCACTCCCCTCTCTTTCCCTTCCCAGTGGTGCCAGGACCACTGGAAGGCTTCTCTGACCCCTCACTGTCCCTGTTCCCCAGTCCCTGATTCATGCTTCAGAGCCTGAAGCAGCTTAGCTCCCCAACTGTGGGTTTGTCCGTTTGGGTCCCTCCGCAGGGCCAGCCCGCAAGGGCTGAGGCTGTCTGGGTCATCCCCAGGGCCTGCCAGGAGGGTCGGAGCTGCCTTCCCCGGCAGCACGAGGCAACAGTAGTACAGGAGTTTGGCAACAGTTCTCTCCTCACTAACTTCTCCCCATTCATTTTTTTCCTTTTCTATCCTTTTCTCTTTTGTTCAAGATTCTTTTATTTGAAATACAGAGTTAAGAAAGAGGGAGAGATCTTCCATCTACTGGTTCACTCCGTAAATGGCCACACATGCTGGAACTGAGCTGATACATCACCAGGACCCTCCTCTGAGTCTTCCGCACAGGTGCAGGGTCCCCAGGTTTTGGACCATCCTCTGCTATTTTCCCAGGCCACAAGCAGGGAGTAGAGTGCTACAGGTGGAGGATTAGCCTGATGTGCCATCAAGTCTGCCCTACTATCATTTTATTTTTTTGAAAAATATTTGAGGAGCTGACACTACAGTATATCAAGTAAAACCATTGCCTGCAATGCCAGCATCCCATACGGATGCTGGTTCAAGTCCCAGCTGCTCCATTTTTGATCCAGCTCTCTGCTAATGTACCCAGGAAAGCAGTGGATGGCCAAAGTCTTTGGGCTCCTGCGTGCAGGTGGGAGACCCACAAGTTGTTCCTGGCTTTGGATCCATCCAGCTCTGACCATTGTGGCTTGAACATTAGTGGGGATTGAACCAGCTTATGAAAGATTCTCACACTGTCTCTACCTCTGCCTCTTCCTCTATAATTATGACTTTCAAATGAACCTTTAAAATACATATACTTATTTGAGGGCCCAGCGTTCTAGCTAGTGTCTAAATCCTCGCCTTGCATGCACTGGGATCCCTTATGGGCACTGGGTTAAGTCCTGGCTTCTCTGCTTCCCATCCAGCTCCCTGCCTTTAGCCTAGGAAGACAGTAGAGGACAGCTCAAAGCCTTGGGAAGAGATGGAAAAAATCTTGGGCCCAGCATGGTAGCCTAGTGACTAAAGTTCTAGCTTTGAACACCTGGGATACCAGATGGGCGCTGGTTCTAATCCTGACAGCTCCACTTCCCATCCAGCTCTCTACCTGTGGCCTGGGAAAGCAGTCGAGGATGACCCAAAGCCTTGGAACCCTGCACCCACGTGGGAAACCTGGAAGAGGCTCCTGGCTCCTGGCTTTGGATGAGTTCAACTGTGGCCGTTGCAGTCATTTGGGAAGTGATTCATCAGCTGGGAGCTGTTTCTGTGTGTCTCCTCCTCTGTATATGTCTGACTTTTCATAAAAATAAAATACATTTTAAAATAATTAAATTTTATATATAAATTATATATATATAATTTTTATATATTATATATATATATATATATATATATATATATATATATATATATATATACACACATATATCTGAAAGGTAGAGTGGGAAGGAGAAAC